>NC_060208.1:37054230-37366923 GCF_021130785.1 Homalodisca vitripennis
AAAATATATTTTTCTAAAAAACTTAGAGTGTGGATGATCGTTCAAAATGTTATTGAGTATATGTTTAAGATAATAAATTATTATGGTTAGTCTTGTCTGCTAAATTATAATAATATTTAAATAGACACGTTAGAGCATTATAAAATAATTATTTATAATATAATATTTAATGTTACATGTTTAAAGCCTAATATTTGAATTGTAAATCATGCATAAATCCTTTTTGTTTAATACAGCACACTAGTTATACTAAATTTAAACTTTTGAAACGTAAGAGTATATTATTTACTACATAAGCTACAATAACTCATTTTTATTCATTTCATTCTTACTCGATTCCGCTATTTTTATTTTTTACCCTTTTTGTATATAGTAATCCCCAACACAGGCACAGCCTCTTATGGGGTACCTAAATTTCCCTTATTTTGTAAATCTATTGGCCTAATTATTAGTTAAAAACAAAAGAAAAATTAAAAGGATGTAACCTACTTTTTATATTTTATTACTCTAAGTACATAAATTAGAAATAAAGTAAGTAGAAACATTTTTTTGTATTTGTTATTTACTGCTATTTTAAATACGTTATGTCATAGTATTATTTATTATTAGGCACTAGTAATAATATTTATTTGTAATATTCAGTTTGTTATTATGGGGAAATAAATTATTTATTATTATTATTATTTATTTTAAACATGGGATTTTCTTGCTTGAAAATCTTATTGTAAATAAAATATTCTTATTTTTACTTTATTAAAGTGAAGAAATAAAAAAATAAAAATGTAGAAACATTCTAAATGACTCTTACAAAATACCGGAATAAATTTATCAAGTAACTTCAATACATCAAAGAAAAATAGATTTTTTGCTCAAATAATTACATGCTTGTCATTTTTTAATCAATGAAAAATGTTTATAGAGTTTTCATAATTCGAATTTAGTTGTTTAAAATCACTTAATGTACAACATGGATTTTCAAATTTGTTTGTAATAAGAAAATATGCACAATAAGATAGTATGACTAGTTTACTCTAAGGAAAGAAAATGTAATAATTTTATCAATAAATATGATTTTGTACGCGAACACAGGATGTAGATGTAGTAGGCTATACTAAATAATTCAATAAAAATATAATGTGTAGACTACTTAAATAGTTTTAAAAAGAAGAACGCAACAGTAAACAACATATGATGCCGCTCGTAGACCGCACCGTGCCCGTCAAAATTCAAACTCCACATATCGGTGACGGTGCGGGCACGGTGCGGCCACGACGGTTCTGGTGTCGGTGCGGACATGTGTGGACTTGCAGGTTGAATACTGCGCTGCAATTATTTCACCGTATGACGGCCCAACAATCGGCCGACTCACGTGTCGGGCCGCGGTGCGGATATGTGTGTCCCAACCTTTATACATATAATCATAGGCCTAGGCTCCATAGCTACTTTCTGTTTTTCTGGTACAAATGAGGCTACATTCCGTAAAAGTTACTCTTTTCACTCCACGTATATACTTTACCAAAATATCTTTAAAAATTATAGAAAATATGCATAAATTTGTCTCTAGTTTACAACTTTGCGCATCCTCTATTGTAGCGGAAGTCCATGCCAAGGGAGACACGCAATGGTACCTAGACGTTGGTACCGGAAGTACGGGGGCCACGGGGCCCCGAGACACTATAACAGAGTATACATATCTGTAGGTAAAGTTAGCGAAATTCAAAATGTAACAGTTGTTACAGAACTGTTTCTGGGCCCAAACTGCATAAAAGTAAGCTAATGTAATTACAAGACAAATTTTGTTTGAAACTTACTGAACACAGCTAAAAATATATGAATTAAAATTAATATCTTTAAATGAAAGTAAGTTTAATGTTTAAATATTTTTAACACAGTAAAAAGTTTAACTAATCTCAAACCAATCTGTGGTATTCAAAACTTAACGAAACACGTGTAACAGATTTAAATGAAAGAAGCCTAGATATTTAGAAACCCTTTCTAAAAAGAGCATTGTGTATTCAAATGTTTAATGAGTACCAACATTTTCAACTTTTCTCAGGTTGGATAATTAATTGGCCAATAAGCTATTAAACAAATAATCAAGAAGGAGAGAAGGCAAGAGTAAACATGTCTGCAACAACTGATAGTTAAGATAAATTTATATACGTTTGAACACTTTAGTGCTACTATAATGCAAATTCCATTAAATAAAGAAACATACATCAGCCTGTTAATTTTAGAGAGTTAATCTAAAGCTTGTAGAATAATATGGTGCTAGTTATTTCTTGATTTATATTTGGGATCGAAGTTTTCAACAAGTTTTAAAGTTCACCATCTTGAAATTTTCAATCAATTCAGAACGCCCTAAGAGCTTGTTGAAGATATATGCACACAGAACCTTCAACAAAGTTTGGTTGGAAGCTTTTAAGAAATACGGTAGTTATCGTGTTCTGGCTTAAGTGTAAGGTCATACATTTTTATGTTTTGTACATTAGTTTGCTGTATCTCCCTCATTATATCTAGAGTTCGTGATTAGAGATGGTATTTAAACAATATCCCTGAAAAGATGTTGAAATGATATTGATTACAATGCCTTCATTTCTGACAGAAAATAGAAAATAAGAGTTATTTTAGTTAGCTTAAATTTAATACACATAGTTAATAAGTAGAAATAATAAAATTTATTGTTTTTCTGTAAGAAATATTTTATTTCAGTAACGGTGTAACGTACTGATTTCTTGGATATAATTTTTAAAAGGGCCATTCTTCTATATATAGATAGATTTGCTCAGTTAATGTACGATACAATAAATTCATAGCTCATGATGTAAGTACAAACAATTGGTTGCACAATGTAACATTGAACTTGTGATTAATCACGCCAGTTAATAATCGTACGGGAAGTTTAACGCAATGACTGCAACTAACTCAATTACGCACGCAACCTGCAGATAGCGTTGGAGTCCAGCATATCGGCAGAATATTTAGGTGAATACGATAATGATTACAGAACTTAGTATCGTTACAATATCAGGTTGTTTATAAGAGAGTTTTAACCTAGATGTACCTGAACAACAATAACTACTAGGTACGAGTTTACCAAGTGAAATTTTAATCAACCACCGAAATAAAAATATCAACTTTAATTAAATAGAGCTATTTTTTTATAAATACTTTTTAAATAATTTATTATCACTTTTATATTATATATCTAAACTCTGAAATAAGTCTAAAGTTGGTATAGACTATATTATTCGCTTATAGCTTAGATGAGCTAGTAAGCCAGTCTCAACTAATTAAAAGTGCTATTTTGGAACCCGTCACAATTTTGCGATAATTTAAATTAAAAACACCCTAACGTAGATTAAAAAACACATGTTTAAAAAACAACATTTTTAAGCATTTATGGAAAAAATGTACCTTCAGATTTTAAATTGACAGCCGTTCAAAGTTATTGGAAAGAAATGTTTATGTTATAGTTATTTTTAAAGGTCATTTACATCTTTTTAATTACATGACTATTGATTTATTATCGGGTCTCAAGATGACTAGCGTAAGTATTGATATCTATGATAAAGAACGATTTTCTTAAAACAATGCCATAAAAAATTAGGATATTTTATTAGTTTTCATGATTTGTAAGTACCTTATTTAGATTTAAATAAAACAGAAAATACGGTAAAACATGTATATTATGTTTATTACGAAGAAGAAATATTATTGAATGTTTATGAGTGGTTAATGTGATATACATATATGTAATTAATTGCATTGTTTTAGATTCGGAGTATGTAAATAGAAAAAACTAAATTCATTGAGTTCGAACATTTTCATTAGAGAGTTGCTGTCATCGCTTAGATCAAACTTTAAATGAAATTTGTTTTTCGTTTAAGAACATATTTAATCTTTCAAACACTCAAACAGTATAGATGAATACATGCAGTAGTCATTGCATACTATTAAAACCGAATATGAATTTGGAAACAGATGTTACGAAAAACAAAATTTTACGTATAGGTAAAGTGGAAATATGGAATAACATTTAGATCTATTTGATATGAAACCAATGTACTGTATAGAGCATAGACTTAAATAATACACATAATCAAGAAAACTGTTAAACGATTTAAACAACTGTTTAAATAAACGTTTTAAAGCAATAATGATTGAATACTGTTAAAAAGGAATATGGAAACAGATGTTAAGAAAAATACAATTATAAGCAATGGAGAATGTAGAGATATGGAATAAAATATAGATTCATTTTATATTGAAGCCAACGTACTGTAAGGACTGTAAAATACATTAATGTGGAAGGTAATATTAGCGCCATTACCTCTAAACGTTCCCTCGCGTCCAATGCTGATAATAGAACATTGATATTGGGTCCGGGCTATAGTAGTACAACAGCTGTACCAATTGTGCAGTTCTTGTAAGCGGATTATCGTATTTGGTAATTTCACTAACATAAATTGGTAAAATAATTAATAAACATCGTTATATTTATGGTATTTACTGGTTATGCAATTATTAAATGGGTCATGGTTTAATACTATATTAATGAATGAGAATACCTGGTTTATTTATGTACGGGAAGGAAAGGAAATTTAAATCCGGCACTAATGTCACTTGAATGCTTATCTTACTCTCGATAAGTTTATATTTAAAAACCGTTAACTAATCTCTTTTGTTCATGTAAAGTAAACTTATGGTTGAAATATAATATCGCCTTATTTATAATTTAATATATCAAGTTGTTTCTTATTCATTTTCCAAAATTATTTTCGAAAGTCCTAACACTGTTTTTTTTCTGTTAATTTAGAACAATAAGCTGAATAACCTCTAATTGCACTAAAAGCACCTTTGGGTTTGCTTCCAGAGTGACAAGATGGGTAAGGTTGGGGAAAGACACTGCCTCCTGTTGAGATCCCATGAGAAACTATAGCGGGCTGTATCTGTCATGTCACCTTGGAAGAGAGGCGCCAGTAATTATTCAGTATCTCCAGTCAAATCTGCCAGGGAGCAGCACTTCCCTTGTCCAACGCTAGCAGAAAATATCCTTTAACACCGAGGGAGTTCCACCCACTCCAACAGTCATCCTCCACAGTAGTCTAGACATATCGATCTACTCTTCCACCCAAATATCTAGATATTTGCGGTTAGTGATGTGCCACTCTTGAATATTAGTAGTATTGCCCAGATCTAAGTAAAATATCGGTTTTACTGCATCAGGTGTAGGTTCCGCTGAAAGCTATAAACCAGCTAGAAATAAACCTTTCGTATAGCTCTTTGATTAAAAATGTTTGCTTTAAATCTTTTAAGGCAATTGCAAGAGTTTAAACTAAGTTGAGACCCATTTACTTCCCCACCCCCCCCCCCCCCCACCCCCCCCCCCCCCCACCCCCCCCCCCCCCCACCCCCCCCCCCCCCCACCCCCCCCCCCCCCCACCCCCCCCCCCCCCATTTGCATGTTTCGTAATTTATAAGAGATTATCCTTACAAAACGTTAGAAAAGTATTTCGATCAACACTACAAGATATATATTCAGGACAATATACAGGTATATAATGTCTTAATTTCCAGGCGAAGTTAGGGATAAGATGACACATGATCTGGGAATCTTTCTAATCTCACGAATGGTCGGCCGGGAAAGGCAAGCTGCCTGCAAGGATTGGATAGCTCAGCGTTAATACATCCAAGGAACATCTGCTTGATTCTATAATCTTGCGATAACCGTCTACCGCAAACCCTGCGCCTACGTATCTACACTTGTTTACATTATTTCTACAATATATTACTTAAAATAGTTGAACAATATTCCCGCAATTATTTATAGTACAAGCCAGCAATTAGCATTTTTAAATCGTACAATACTGAAATAACCAGTCACTTTATATGTTAAAGGGTAACAATGAGTAAATTTGATTCTAATTGCAACTCGGTCAATATGGCAATATTAACCATTGTAAAACTTACGAATTCATACGAGGAATTGAAGTTAACTGTAAACAATTTCTATACGGGATTCGTCGTCTTAAACAACTAAATAAAAAAATTTATTGTGAGGAAACATCACAGATAAAACGATCTTATATGTAGCTAACTTATATTAAGGTTACTTATGTTATGTCATAGTAACAACAGAACAAATTGTACGTGACAAACACTTGAGCATATACCTAAGGATACCGGGTAGGTAAAGCAAGTTAAAGCACATGTACTGTTTTCAATTTAATATCCAAATATATATAAATATATAAATATATATATATATATAAATGAATACATCTGAGTAGTGGGATGCCACTATAGGTTGACCATTATATTATAAATGCATCATAATTACATTTCATTTCAGAGGAATTAGTTGTTTAGCGTAAACATATTTAGATTAATAAAAACTTTATTTATGGATCTAAGTTGTTTAATTAGAAATAAAATTAGTAATTTTATTTTACGCTTAATGATATATGGGAAGCCGTCCTTGGGAAGCTAAGTGTTTAGAGCCGAATCCCGGTTCGGGAAATGCGTTTATTTTCACTAGCTAAATAATATTCATCCAACAATACCTTGATTCTTTGATAATTACTAGGCTAGAGCCTCAGATAATCCAAAAATTCCGATTCAATGCAGTACTTTATTAAAGATAATTTATTATTCCAGTTAGCATACAAACAACTCGGTTGGATTGTACATTTTTTATAACAAATTTATGACCGTTTTCCAATTATTATTTTAAAATTTTAGTGGTATTTCAAATACCATTTAATTTGTTAGGAGCTGGTTAAAAGTATAATAATCTCTTAGCTATCACTAATCTGTTCTTCTCTACCTTGTCATTCCGAGTCGACTTCATCGCCAAACCCTCGATGTAATTTGCCAGGTAATTTGAATTAGTGGTGGTTGGTCCTGGGCTGGCGGATTACTTCGATCTAAATAATGACTTCCAAAGTCTGCAGCATTTGAGAAATCGTCTTTCCGAACGTCTCTCTTCGTCAATAATAATCAATAGCAATTACCAACGGAAACATTGCAATATATTATTTTGACGAGATAGTAAATAAATAACTGGAAATTTTAAATTTATTTCCGTTTCAATTTGTACTGTGCTTTCAAACCCAACATTCCTGTGCAAACAATGAGAGGCTAAACGTTTCCAAAAATAACTAAAAAGAACGAAACGAAACTAGTAATAATGATCAGTTTGAACACCTAATCTGAATCTAATACTATATAAAATATATATATAAGGTATGGTATAAGGTTCATGGATTTCTCATTTATTTATAGAAGGGTTTTATTTTATATTGGGCTTTTATTATATATGGTGTGTTTTACAGTCCTTTCAGAATATTTGAAGGGATTTTTCTTTGGTTTTCAAACAGAGTAGATCGAAGATCTTCTATCTCTACCAGTCTCCCATAATACTGTTTAATAAGTTATGTCTATTTTTACTTTTATTATTCATCTTGGTGTTTATTTAACATCTGTTGATAATATTATAAATGTTATCTACAACAAAATGCTTTGGACATTTATTAAATGGTGCCACATATCAAATTCATCAAACGTTTATGTTTTCTTGTGTATCTGCCATGTGTATTTTAGAACATTTTCATCTTAACCATTAAAAACAAGTTCCAAGTTGACAATATAGTGAATGAAACTGCACTTTCAACGTCCTTGGGGTTCAGAGTATTAAATTCCAAGAACTGAATAGTTAAAATATAAAATATTATACAATAATACATGATTTGTTATTAAATATAACGCTGACTCTTTAATTATCATACTACAACCTAAAAGATGAGAAAATAACATTCTAGTTTGTCTTGGTTTTCATAGTTCGTTTGGTAAAAACATACAAAAACTATTTAGCTCAATTCTGCATTCAACTAGAATTCCACATAGGTTAAACAGTGTTAAAGAGTTCTGTGAACTAGCATAAAAGAGCCAGCCACCAGCACGGCTTATATATCAAGAAAATTACAGTGCTGGTAAGACGATCGTATAATCACAAAGAGGTTGCCGTAATAAAGTCGAGATTACAACCCTTAACTCTGCCGCCTCATATCACATGACACCCTTCGTTCATTGTAGCGACTTTTGTAGCGCTTCAGTATAGATTCTTTCGCACGTCCATAGTCTTGTTTTCCATTGTGGTTTTTTTATAGTTTGTATTGAAGGTCCGTCCATCAACTATGTTCTTTGGTAAATAAGATTTAACCAACTTCAAACAATATATTATTCGACCAGTTTTCTGAACGTATGTTCTGAGATTGTCCAAAAGTATCAAACCGATTTTGGTGAATACTTCTTAAGATAAAAGGTAAGTGCACCAGAGTGGCCACACTTTAATTTCATAAGGATTGGGCCAGTATCTGATCAAAATAAATAGTCTAAGTAGGCTAGCTAATTTTCTCTTCTGATTGGCTGGAGTCTGTAAAGTTTCTTTTCTATCTGTGTCTGTCTGTCTGTAAGCCTGTTACGTGGCACGTGTACCATACGGGTCGAACACTAATACGTCCCGTCAACAATGAGTGCTGCACCGCAGTGATGGCAACATCCCTCGAGACAATACCTTCTACAGATTCTACCAATTCTACAGATTTCATTTACAGTATAATTTCTGATAAATCAGACATATTGAACAAATATTATAAACTAAACTAACAAAACACCTTAGAAATCATAAGGGAAGTTACTAGTTTACACTATAAGTTTTAATCATTTCAATTTGATTTTGAATTGAAAACCTCATAAATCAGCTTATTAATTTGACTTAATTATTAGAAAAATTAAAGAAAGCATGTAATTAACTTAATGCCTTAAAGTATATGTTTCACATTTCATGTTAAATTAAATTTAAAAGTACAATAATTGAGAGGTAATTACAATGAATGTTTACAATCGCTTGCTTTATGAGGGCCTTATAAAAACTCACTGCTTAAAGCATAAGGTGGCACAGGAAAATTTTTTAAATTTTACATTTTTATTTAAATATTTTAACTTGAAATGTTTGCCATAAAAGACTGCAGATTTTGGTAATGACACTCGTATATTCTGCAAGTACTCAGTTACAAAAAAATAATTATAAATGTTTTAAGACTGGTTTTTAGTGGCCGTATGATAAGGTGAATTTTTTTTATTATAAATAGTTATATTATCAATTAGTAATGTTGTTCTTTGTTAACTAATAACACAAATTTTCAAAAATTACCTTGAGAATAGTATGATGATTTATTGCTAGCAATTGCAGAGTCAATTAACTGCAAAGCATTTAGCTGCAGGAGAGTGGTTCTTGAATGCTTAAGTTTGAATGCAACGAAATCAACCAATATTAGTGCGTCGCAGGATATAAAGTGTATTATTGGTGTGAGGGAGGTTGCGTGTACTGCATTGCTAATAAGGTATTAAAATGTTAATTGACAACACGTAGAACGTTGTGTATTTTCCAATTTATTGTATCAGGATTCAAATCACTAAACATTTATACTGTACCTTATTGATAAAATTTTTCGCTACATACTCTTGTATAACATTCGTAAAACAAATGTACATTGTTGTGTTGTTGTAATGTACAACATCGCATGTGCATGACTGGATAACTATTACAGAATTCCGAGTAAATCTATAAAAACAGTTGTTCATATTAATTCACTGGTTAGCCTACAAGTATCTTACGCCACAGATATCCGAATGTAGACAAAATATTTGTTGTAAAATAGAAATTTTAATTTACCCAGGGCAAAACGATATGAAACCTGGCCATAAACGTATGCTTCCGGAGTATTAGGTTTTTTCAGGATTGTTAAGGTTAGTGGTAGGGGACTGCCTTCAGTCGAAATCCCATATAGAGGAATAGTGGGTACTATATTTCAGTTATGTTACATTAGAATAAGGAGAGGCGTCTCTGCTCCAATCACAGCGGGTAGAGGAAGACACTTCCTCTGTTAGGCTAGCAACAGCTTTTAACTCTAAGGTAGTTTTAAACTCTCCAACCCTGTCAATCAATCCTTTTACCTCAATATCTCGACATTTGTGCCATCGTGATGTATCGCTCCTGATCATCCATGACATTTTCCAAACGTAAATGTCAAAGGGGGTTTCGCTAAACCCAGTGCAGGTTGAACTTGAAGGTGCAAGACAGTCACAAATACATAACGATATCTATGAGATAATCGCATATCTAAAGAGTATTCTAAGCGCGCCAAAACAAGAACAAATCGATTGACAGAGAGAGTTTGGAATCCACCAAAGAGAATTATTGCTTAAAAACATTTTAAAATTTCTTCTGCAGGTACTCTAGTAGCTCACTGAACCACATTTAGTATTTTATCAGCTTAAAATATGAAAGAAATGTACATACTTTACTATGTTTCAATTAGATACGCAGAAAGCAAATTAACAAAATAACAGTAACATGATATACAGTAAAAAGAAAATAATATTGGAATGAAATATAATATGAGTCATAAATTAACTTAGTGTTTTGTATCAAGTGGCAAATTGCAGTGTGGTTAGGCGGTGAAGCCTGAAGCAATCTGGGTGGGAGAGAGGGATTGTTCGCCGGATAGGGTAATAGAGGGAAATACACGGATATTTAGGGCACAGATTAAGTGTCAACTATAGCAGTGTAGTTTATCTCCATATATCATTTAATAATAGAATATACTATTTAAGCTTGATAAAGGTACATAAGGCAGTGCTGGCAATTAAATATACTGCTTAGCTCCCGTTCTTGAATTATAGGAGACGTATTTACTAAAATTTTCATTGTTTGTAAAACATTGTTTTTCCTCATTCGATTCTTTGAGGTATAACTTACATAGTAAATAACATTTTTTAAAGATATATAATTGTTGATTGTAATAATATTTTCTGTGCCTGATTTGTAATGTGACTAAACAATCTTTCTTTTTTTGAATTTACATTAAAACTGTGCAGTTAAAATTACGCTAGTAACTTAATTTTCGTGGTTATATATGCTCTCAAGAATAAACTTTATGAAACTAAAATTAACATTTCACATGAGATTAATTTTACAATTCGAAAAGATTATCTTCATATAATAATAATAATTTGGATTAAATATGTATTCTATTATAAATTTTAATGTAACCCTATATATTGATTTTATAGAATTATGATTATTGTATTATTTTATTTATTTATTTCGGGTTTATTAAACTGGTAACATGTTTGTTCAGTATTATTTTTAAAATATGGTTTAAATTAAAATACAAAGTTAAACAATAAAATATACAGTACACAGTTATTGAATATTAATAATCTCTATATTATTAATCTATTAATAAATATATCAACGTAATTACAACAGTCCATAAACTAAAAACTATTTTAAATTATTCACGAGAAGCAAAATATATCAATCATTCCATATGATTTGTTTTTTATATAGAAAAGGTGTTTCTATGTTTTATTTAGAACCTCGATTATCAAAAATGTTATTACTCAAAAACATGTCCATATCAAAGTCGGAATTGTAAAGAAGCTCTCTCCAAGGCTTGATGAGTTTTCGGTGGATGGGGATGTTTCAATGTTGGTTATTTTCCTGAAAAATTGCAGTCCAATATCAAATTAATACATTTCCACTAACATTGCCGCTTTAAAAAAATTATATAACAGAACGTAATATTACACGTGATACTTGGTACCGTAAATATTAAATGTAAATTGATATCTAAATTGTGTTCAATGTTTACGTAAAAGAGTAAACCCTGAGTCAATAATTTGTCTGGAATAGTTTATTACTTGATAAAACCACGTTCATAAAATTCATTTTACATTGAAGTTAAAATGCAAAGCTAAGCAAGAGAGATATGTGCAGGAACTCGGAAACGAGGCAGAGTAACCTGCCCTCTCCTGAAGCAAAGATATAAATTACACAATTTCTAAGAAACTTCCTTTCAAAATCACAACTATATAAAGTCAACTTGTATTGCATTAAATATAATTTAATGTCATATAATTATATTAAATATTAATAGTTTTAGCATTACAGTGTAATACCGAGGAAACGTATGCATGCAGAATAATAAGACATATATAAATTGAGAATAATTAAATTTGTTTGAATTTGTTGCACTTGTTTGTTACGTCAGAGATATGCTAATGTAGGAGATAGATTGCAGATAATCATTTATAGATCTTAATGTATATCTACTTTATGTGTCACAAACCCTACTGACACAATTTTAATAAAAGTACTGAACTTTATATAGTAGGTATCGTTCAACATTCTCATAATTGGCTGAGATATAATTATCACTAATAAAACTGAGCGCATTGTCCAGGGCGCACTAATTACTCATCCATTAGAAAATAACTTTATTGTCCTCTTTTTTCATATATAAAATAGTACCTTTGTATATGATAATGATGAGCTTAGACAAAACATCACGGTACAGGCAGTCTCAATGTCAACCGGTTCGATACTAAAGAGGTATCAGAAATCTCTAGAGGACATCTGAAATTTAGTATCTTCTTGTCATGCTAGGGTTTTTTAATATTTAGATAAACAACTAAACGACAATGAGCCTAAATTGCTGGTAAAGTTGTGTGTGTATGTAAGTTGCGGTAAGGAATTTTACTGTATAGTGGCGTGGAATATAATATGATGAGAGTGATGAGTGATTCCGAATCAAATTCGTATTTCGATATTCTAAAGAGATGAAACGGACTGGAAATAACATCAAGATGATTACTCCCAATGCAAACTTTTTAAAATCAATAAGTAGTTATCGATTATGATTTATGCAAATAAATTAGGTTAAAACTGTTCAGCTCGAGATTTTAACGTAAGGTAATCAATTGCTCAAGTATTCCTAAAACCCGTTCTACGACACGAGTCATGTGTAGCAGAATAGCTTCAGAATAGCCGAAATAGTAGCAATAACCGTCCGACGCAGTCAATGTGGTAAACTATAATCCAACTTTAGCTATAGGATACATTGTTAAAGGTAACTAATTATTTAACTAAAATCTTGACCCCTAAACTTGGTGATGCAATGTCAGCTGTATTTTTAAATTTTTAATTTTGAGGACGATTGGATTTAGCTTCTTGCAGTAGGATATGTTTTATGTTTTGTTTTGAAAATATTAGTTGTTAATAAATATTAACGTACATAACGTAGTCTAAGTCCGTTTGATTCTGTTTACTATAAATGTAAATCTGTAACTTTTATTCGTTTAAATAACATTAATTTTAGCTCATTACTAGCCTGATTATTTATCCTGTAGCAGTCTTTAACATTCAGTATTTTAGTAGCGAAAATGTTTCCGCATATATTAATTTTAACTACAGTCAATTCTTATTATTTTCGTGAAGTAAAATTATTTATAAAGTTTATTAATGTTGTTGTGACGGAAGGAATTAGAAGATTCCAAGTTGTTCAGATCAAACTCTATGATTTTTTTAATTACATTTTTTCTTTATGAGTACCATTCATATACCAGGTTTCAATTAAGTCTGGAACCGACTTCCCAGTGGTTGAAAATTACATATAATAAAATACCACTTGTTTATCAATCCACATTTTCAAGCGACTTTCGGATGTCACCACATAAAGGGGACGTCCATCAGAGAATGTCTTTCAAATCTTACATGTAAGGATAAGTCGCATTGTACATAAATGTAAAGGGCTTCGGTAATAGACCATAAAACTTCAAGCCAGATCTTAAAAGGTTCAAATTTGAGGCAACAAAATGTTCGTAGAACTTTTTAGTATCTAAGCAATGTGCAACTGTTTTTATTAATGTATATTTTGAGATTGGATTCTTGTCATAAAAAGTATTGTAAAAGATTAGTAAACTCCTCATTGATTTAATTTTTCTACGAACTATTAGTAGAGTTAATCCTTCCCCGCTCACTGTAACTTGCCCAATAATAATGTTTAAACTTGTAAAAGTAAAACTTTCATATAACCACCAATTGAAAGCTAAAGAGCAAGTACAAATATATATAGGACAGTTAAGAGCTGTTGGCATTGAATTCAATTTCAAGGGTAACCAAAACCACTTCTACAGTTATTGAGTACAGTTGCGTTGATCTAGTAGTTTGCACCTATGGTATTGTTTAATGTTAGACTCGCTTTGTTTTAATAATTATCAAAAGATCAGGGACTCTGAAGTCACTACTTGAAAGCATAAATAATGGATTTGTCTTCTTACGTTATAATTAACCCTAAATTATACTAAATTAATTTAAGTAAAATTAATTTTACTAACTTTTAATTTGGCTAAGATGAATTTTTTAGGTCCGTTTTGCGATTTTGTGATCTGCTAACAAGGCCCTTTAACTTGATGTACAACTGTTCTATGCTTGGAGTTAACATTTCAAGACTTCCCCTGAGAGAGACATCCGTCCCCTGATGTGTTCCAAGAATCCAGAAAGTTTCTTAAAAATGTAAGTTTTTTATAATATTGATAAACTTAAGTAGTGATAGTAATAAACTTAAATTATCTGTGATTGTGACAGTCTACTTAATGATATGCTTCAATGCTTCAATGACACTAAGCAATATCCCATGAATGAACATGCACCGTCATAGAATTCATTCTTGTTTGTGTAGAAATTAAGTTTCAAGGACAAAATTCATTCTATAAATGACACTTCGTTCGATATTTCTTACGAATATTTCAGTTACATGTGTTACTATGATCTCACAGGAATAAATATTCATAAAATACAGTATATACTTTTCCATAGCCATCATCGTTACCCACAAGGTCAATGTAAAAGGTTTCACTCAAATTCAGCTACATCCCATAGGGTGACATGCACCATCATCAAATTAAAAGCTCCTCATACAGAAATGAAGATTCCTGCAAAATTTCAAATTTATAGGTCGAACTTTTCTTGAGATATCGTGTGGTCAGATAGAAATTACATTTTCCAGCTTCTCGCGTGATAGGCTTCACTAACGATCAGTTAATAAAAGGTAAATAATTCTATTCTATAACTGTCTTATCACAAAACTATAACGTTTGTTTTACAATTAAAAAGTAAACACTGGTAAAAACACAATCAATTTAGTCTATGTGTTAAGCTTTGTTAGTAAATAATACTTGACACCAATATTAATTTAATTTTTGTCTTATATAAAATTAATAAATAGTGACAAAGTTAATTTTTACTCGGTACCTATTAAAGCTGTTTTCAGCCGCAATTTTGTGATGGTTATCGGTATAAAAGAACTTTTAGTGTGCAATTTAGCATTTAATTTGATGTAGCAGAGGCCAGCTTTGAAATTGTTGGATTGTTGGCATTTTTATATTTTCAAAAAGATAAATTTTACGTTTGTAAAACATTTTCA
This sequence comes from Homalodisca vitripennis, assembly GCF_021130785.1. Classification (NCBI taxonomy): domain Eukaryota; kingdom Metazoa; phylum Arthropoda; class Insecta; order Hemiptera; family Cicadellidae; genus Homalodisca; species Homalodisca vitripennis. The sequence continues at coordinate 37,069,566 of NC_060208.1, forward strand.
AATGCCGTCATGCTAATATTAGCACATATTTCATCATTTTATGGTGACTTAGAGTTTAGACTTTTATTAGTTAAACACTTCTATAAAACTTAATTCAATGTTAAAAAATGTGAATACATTATGTGTCAGATATCTCGAGAATTAATTTAATTTGTATATTTGAAATTTAGTATGAAACTTCATTTCTACATGTAAAACAATGATTTCGTTCTATGCTTACCCAACTACGAATGTGACTAAAAGTCGTTAAAACTCAATTAGGCTGACGCAATTTCACTTTAGTTTCAAAGGTGATGTCTAAAAATATATTTTTTCCGTATGATTATCCGTCTTTATAACTATTAATAATGAAATTAACTATATATAGACTTGAAATATTGCATTGACACTCGATATTTGTTACGCGACACGTGGTGTGGCATACTCCTACCGTGTAATAACACTAAGTAATTGATGTAATAACACTAGTAATCGTGTTGCATCATATGATTGTAACACTTATTCTATTTTAGCTCATTGAAAAATTACCACATTATCAATAAACATGACAAATACAAATAGCATATATAATACAGTTACGTAATTATTTAACTTCAAAGAGCGAAAAAAGAAATTGTAAGTTATAAGTTTAATTTCAAGAACGGATACTTTGTACTTGAAAGCCTTAAATCATGGGTGACACATTAATGATCCAAGTAGCTTCTTCCTTCAACCGTAATAAGTTAGGGTCCGCTGGGACACGGAGTGTGATTGCCCTCTTTATTTCTTATGATTCAGATCCAGACGAGGCTAAAGTTTTTACGCTTCTTGTAATACTGTCTGAGATCAATAAGTGTACGTGTTTTTGGTCAAAAGTTACAAATGGTATTTTTAAATATATTTATTCAGTGAATGCTTTACATTTAATTAATACAGTATATATGACAATTTCGTAAGTAATTGAAAATAGTTCTAATAAAGCACTTAAATAAATATCACTTTATAATAGAATGAAAGCATTCTAGGTGACATTGCACAACTTTTCGGTTGTGAAAGCAGTAGATGTTTATTACTTTAAATTTATAAATATTCACAGAAGTGTAAATATATGTTATATAAACATCATCGCAATCCGGTACATTATTGTTATAAATAAAAATTTAGTTGCTTGTGATTTTTTTATTTTAAAACTTTTAATTTATTTTGTACAGACAACGTTAGCATACATACATACATGTAACGGTTATTTATATTTTTGCTTTATAATTATGTTGTTGATGCTTGGTCCTGTGAAACAATTACAATATGTATTGTATAACCCAAAGCATATGAAATTCTGCTCAATGATAAAAAATTTAAATCGCACAAAAGTTAATAAAAACGGAATACGCCTGGGAATCGGGGAAAGGATCAGAGCATTTTCAAAGGATTTCGACAAAGCCGGGTTGACAAAAGAGGAAGAGAGGTGAAGGGTTTCAGTGGGGAAGTATTCAACACCAAAATTAAACGCACTGTGCTTGGTTTCCAAATAATACCCGTCTCTATTAATGGGGGTTGCTTTGTTAATGATAAAAACTGGTAGATCAATAGGATTTGTTTGTTAGGAAAGTATAAAAGCAAGAAGGGCTAAAAAATGTGTTATTTAAACCCAAAATGCATTTAAACATTGAAACATTAAATAAAATACTAAATTTATGACTCCGATTTTCGTAGCTATTTAAAACATTTAAAGTTAGAAAATTTACTATTTTTATTCAGCAAGATAAAAAAATATACTGACCGGAAAAAAACATGTCAACGAACATTACATTTGGACTTTGGGACTTGAGTTGGTTAGTCATAGAGTACTACTATGTCAAACCCAAGACGTAGAGGACCTTAGAAGCCTGGAAAATTTCTGAAGTTCTCTGCTGCCCAAATATTGTAACTGCAGTTTGAATTTACATATTGTGAAGTAAAATCCTGCTTCTAAGTAAAAATATTCCTTGCAATAATTTTAATTTATAGTAAGAGCCTAATGGAAAGTGTTTATGAACAGTGTATTGGTGCATGTACCATACCCGTTGCACGTAGAATACATCTACCGGTGTGGGAATATTGTATTTAAGTATTCCCTCACGTGAAAACTATAGTGTGAATGTGCTATGTCTTGTTTGAAAAAACTTGCTTCGAAGTCAGCGTCAAAGACTAGTTTGAAGAACAGGAACTATCTCGTTTTGAAGCATACCTTGATATTTGTGGCTTGGAAAACGTAGATCGATTTTCGTAGCCGGCTTGTTCCCCTGACTTTACTCCGTTTGAATAATTTTTAAGGGGCTGTCTCAAAGAAAAATTTTATCAAACTCATTCTACATATCTGATCGAACTCAGGCATAGGATAACAAAGGAATCTCAAGCTACTCAACGAGAATACATTCAGAATTCTGTAGCCAGCCTTGCACATTTCCAGACGGACGGAGGGGAATATTTTGATAATCTTCTTTAAAATTAGTTCACGCAAATAAGTGTTACCTTTAACTTTTAATAGATACAGTATTATTTATTTCTTATGCACAATGTATTAAACATTTTTTAAACTTTAAAGAGGAAATTTCATTCGACTGGATTAGCTTTTTGAGGTTCGATTTGCGGCACTGTTTTTAATTCAACTAGGCCTTTTAAATTATGTACAATTTAACATAGGCTGCAATAAAATGATTTTTTTTCTTACCTCTTAAATGTGACATCCAATCACTATGTACTTAGAAAAATAGCTTACTATTACCAGTAACGGTATGGAAAATGTTAGTATATTTTTGAATCTGTATTTGTAACACAAAGTTCCATCACCGTAGGTAATAAGCTGAAGACCTTGAAATATGTAATGATTTCATTTTGTAAACATTATTTTCAAGAATGGGAAAGTAGAGAGAAAGCCAGTATTGTAGTTCATGAACTACCTAACTTGGAACATACACGTATTTATCTCCACGTCTTGCTTAATGTTCCATGTGGAATGCAAGAATACGGGTACCTCGTTCTCCATTCCTAACTTTGTGGTTAAATGTGCGTACTTTCGTTATAAAGCACAAATTACACTAAATTATACTTTGGCTTACGAAAGTAGAAATGGGAATTTTCGTGTCTTAAATTGTATAAGTGTATTTATTCGTGAAACAATAATTGTTTTATTGTATTAATAAATAACGAAATGTACTTTCTCCACCAAATACTAAGATTATTCAAGATACAATGTTTTTTTTTCAGTTTAAGTAGATGTGTTGCAGTGACAATACATGCGTTTCAGTGCATGATTGTAAAGTTACCATGCTTTTTTAGTATTACACAAAATTAAAAGCTTTTGTTTGTCTTGAGCCTATTTCGTTAATGATAATTTTAGAAATAATTTTTTTCTTATATCTGTTTCTTTCTGAACATTTAAAACGTTGTGTTATTTTACTGTTCCTATCTTGGAATTAGATATACGTAACCTTCAAAATAATGTGTTTTAACCTTTATGTTTCCTTAATAAGACTTAAATGAAGGCTTGCATGAATTCTTTCTACGTAAAATAGTGGAAAGCTACCCAAGTCTACCTTATCCCCATTGATTGAGTGGTGGGGATATAACGTTATTCTTACAGTTAAGGCAAATCCCGAGAAGAAATAAATCCAGTTTTAACCAGTGGCCAGAAAATTTTCCACGATGTTATTTTACGCATTTTATTGAAATATTGTCTACTAATTTCAACTAGCCTTGCTAGGGTTGCCTGAATTTTGAGTAAAACTGAGAGTTTAGTTCGAAAATGATGTCAATGCCTATTCAAATTAACAAAGTGTTTTGCAACTAACGTGGTATCTTTAAGAATACTAGAGCCATGTGTTAAGGACGAAGGCGTAAAAAAATTTAATAAACTACTAGAAATCTCCTTGACGACACTATATACAAAGTTACACTATTTACAATGATTAAAGGGATCATTCCTTAATCAAGTGGTTAAAATAATACGTTTTACAAACGTTATACTAAACAAGTAAATTTCTGAAATTCTAAATCTGACTTTGCACTGGTTTGAAAGAGTTGACATGTTATATCTTAACTATATGACGTTATACTTTTTTTGTGTTATGAAGATGATTATATCGGAATAAAAGTGCGCTATGCATGAAGTTTTTTAATCTAAAATCCTCTCTTTTTGCCTGGGAACAAAAGTATGCATTTTGTTGGAAATTAACTAAAAGTCAAATCAGTGTTTACTGATCTAAAAAAAACTATACGATTTAGAAGCTAAATATTTACTCCTTATTTCATTGAATTACACAGTTAATTTACATTATCTAAGACGATCACAAATAGAGTTCTGATTAATATTTTTAAATCTCTTCAGATAGAACATTAAATTGTTGTTTTTCGTACCTATTTTAAAAATCATAAGAATAAAACAAAAAGGTGTTTAAAGTAATAAGTATAGCGCTTTTTCTAAATTGAATTAGTTTTGTAATGCCAACTCAAAGTTGAGAAAATAAAATTAGGATAAAACTAATACGACAAAAATGTACATTTGTGATTGAAGTAAAATGCACAAGAAATAGAATTATTCTTTTAAAACTAGTCAAAACTATATGCGATTGACCGCAGCAAACAAATTGAACAACGGTAGTCCAAATAACATTGTGTTTATAATATTAAAAGAGATAGGGATTCCTATTTTTATATAGGACTTTATTGAAATTAACGTCGTGTATTTCCAGTTAAACAGATTTATGGCACAATACAAATTATTCGATAGGATTTGGAACCTCACATCACATTTTATTTTTTAACTACACTGTATGTATACAATAGACGACCATGTACAAAGTAAATTAAACAAACAAAGTGAGGGTTGTATAGTTAATTGATTACTTTGGCCGTCCCACTATTGAGTGACTGGATTCCCCACGAAGAGGTTGTTTTTGTACAATAATCTTATAGTTATTATGAAATTAAACTTGACTGTAATTTTTTTACAACAATGGTACAATATCCTGAATATGAATTAATATTTCCAAAGATACATCAATTTACTTTACAAATCACAATATTAAATTTATTATCTGTCATTTAATTGTATTTATAGGCGACCCAAATATTTGTGGCATAATACAAATCTCATTTGTAATATTTGTAAATCGAAGTTTTCACTTTGTAAACATAACATTGTACAGATATATAACACTAGATTCCTGAATATAAATACTGTGGGAATAATAGTGTATAAAAGGTAAAAAATATTTTATATTTATTATATTTATACATTTGTTTGACACTTAATTCTTAATCAGTAAATTTATTCGAACAAATATTAGGTTTGTAGTATACGTCGTGTAAATTATTGTGCTTTTGTGACTTTATGTTTCATGAATTAATTATCAGGTATGAATGAGTTTGTTTAAACTTAAATACAGTTTCGTTTAAAATTTAAAAATTCAAAATTTACATATACAGGTTGTGATGTTTTGGTAATTGGAAAACATTGATCTAAGCATGCTATAAAAATATATCGAATTTTCTGAGGTGCACTGCCTCTCACTCCTTTTTCGCAGATGGGCTATTTACAGGATTTTCAATGAGCAAGACGGGCGAGAGATTCGGAGGAGTAAACACGTTTACCAGAGATGTGGCTAATTGGTCGGAAATATTCGATCGCCCATCATTAAGCCACTTGATATTCGAAAATATTCCGTCTTAACCAACAGACAAAAATGCTTTGACGGTATTAACTGTTATTATTACTATTAAGAGGTATTTATTCCATTTATTAAGGCACTGTTGAGTTATGTATGTGACTTCTGTTATGTTAGGTTGATAATTTGTTACAGCTTAATCATTACTATTTGTAATTATCACACTTTGGTTCACTTGGAACAGAAAATTTTAATAAATCGTGTATTTATCAACCACTATACAGAGCATGTATAAAAATAAAATTAAAAAAATAAGAAATTATTCTTCAATAATTATTTTAACCCATTATGCAACTATAATGCTTGGTATCTTCTTTTTTTGTAATCTGATTAAACAAATTAAATTATTCCTTACTTACCTCTGAAATGTATATTTTTCGTTAGTTTTCAAACTAAAATAGCTTTAAAACTTTTATTTCAACGTAGAGGACACTTATTAGTAATCTCATAAATTAATTCAAACCCAGTTTTAATGTTGATTTAGTTTTATAGAAAATTATTGTGGTACACAAATGACGTGAAACACTAATTTTAATTTGAACTGTTACATAATATTAAAATAGCCATTTATTACATATCGATAATCGCTTTATTTGAATTCATATAAGTAGTCTCATACAATATTTTATTTTTAATATACAGAATGATATTCAAAATTTAAGGATATGGATAATATAGTGCTGAGGGACCAAAATATGGTGATAAAGAAAGGATCTATTATACATGGAAAGGCCAAATATATGTCCTTACAGTCCTATGTCATCCCTAAATATACCTTGCAAAAGCCCCGCGATAAAATTTTAATTGAAAATACAACTAAGGCTTTGAATTAGTGCAATTTTATGAAGTTCAGTGGGAAGCTCTTCTTACGATTCGAAAAATGAAATTACTTCACTCTCATGACTTTTGAGATTACTCCCCCGACATATACTTAATGTTAAATATAATTGATCAAAATAACATATACAGGTACATTCATTAAACTCGTTCTAACCAACAGTACCAGTCATAAACGCGTAGATATCATCGTTGATTATTTTATCTCTCGCGAGTGCAACGAAAAATAAATTGATATAACATACTGAATACTATACAACATTATAACGTATGATATACCGTATGTCTTTATGGGTTTAAATTTGTGCAGAGCTGTTCGGGCCAATATAAAGTCTATGCTATGGTTCCCAACAACTACTGTAACTCTTTGCTGCCTATGTACGGTACATGGGGCTCATGCTCAAATTATCCTATTTTCCATTATTTAACCAAATCAATATTGGCTTTTAATTAAGTTCTTTAGTCATATTTAGAACTGAAACGTTAAAAAATATTAGCAAATCAAATAATTCCTCAAAATACTCAGCAGGGATCACTTCAGGCTGGTTTGTACCTTCCAGTTGAACCCACATTGGACACAGCAAAACCAGAAGTGGCACTTAAATCTGGACAACCTTATGGATTTCCAGAAGTGGCACATCACTAACCGCAAATGTCAACATTCTGGGGTGCAACGATAATTCAATAGGTCTAGTCTACTGCAGGATATGACTGTTAGAGTTGGTGGAATTCTTTCCCTAAGTGTCAAAGGTTCTCATGCTAGCCTCAACAAGGGTGTTCCACCCCCTGCCTGCTTTGACTAGAGAGGCTGGTTCAGAGCTGGCTTCTCCTTCTTCCGAGGGGACATGACTTTTGCCCTAAATCCTTCCTCATGGATCTCGATAGGAGACGGCCTCTACACCAAACCTTTTACCCATCCAGAATATCCTGTCACTCCGGAAACAGCGCAAAGGTTATTTATAGGACTAGGTGCAATTGCTAAGCTTCTTGTTCTAAGAGAACAAAAATACAAGATAATTTCTCAAAATAAATAGACTAATAATTATTAAAATCCAGAAATGTAATATAATGAATGGGATTGTGTATACGATAAATACCTATCTCGTAATGAATTGAAACTTAATCTAATATGGAGCTATTTATATATGAATATATTAATAGAACTTCAGACACGTTAGTTGCGTTCAAAATGACTTTAATGACCGAGAAGTTACTTATTTAATGACACGAATGTTGGAGTAAGACAAACATCACAGCACCTAGTTAGTGAGTAAGTTTGTGTCCAGTGGAGTGTTTGCTGTGCCCACAACAACAAAGCAATCTATCGACTGTCAGCCGCACTGGGCTTTTGGTTGTTCATTGAATGGCTGGTCTGTGAGCGCTAAATGGTACCTCCCGCTGGTAGCTGGTTGTGGACGTGATTAACTGATACAATTCAGAACCAGGCTGACAGAGCTGGCTCACTAAACGTAGTCAATCTAGGTGATACCTTTCCCAGTTAGATGTAGTGAGGTACCAATTAAAGTCCAGATAGTAAGTTGTTGTTTACCAATCCTTCTTAAGTTGAAATAAACAAAATTCTAAAATGGATTACTCAATTAGCTGTTATTAATTTAAAAATTCTTATTTTACCAGGCTAAGAAGCCCTCTCTAACACTTAACATGGGAACCAACTACTTAAAGGTGAGTTCCGAACCACCAACAACGGTCCGGCAGGCAGGATGCTTGAAAGGACAGGATCGCTCAGTGGTCAACCATCCAAGTAACATCCACGCTCGCATTACTTGATTCGGTTATATTGCGATAACCGCCGTATCCGCTACACTACCTATAGCGGTTAACGTGAGATAATCGAATCAAGCAATGTCGGGCATGGCTGCGACTTTGATGGATGACTGCTAAGCGATCTATTCCTTAAAAACAGCCTACCTGCAAGGTCGTTTGGTAGAGTTTCAGAAATCACCTCTAACCTTTTGGTCCTAGGTTAAGTGTAACTAATTACCTTTATTTCTAATTTATCTTCAAAAATAAGCTTTTCTTTACTATAGCCTACCTTTATTTTTTACCTTCAAACGCTGGATTATAAACTAGGTACATTCCCTACCCATATTGTTTTATCAAAAGTAACGCATTGACTATATAAGTTATGCCCAGAGTTAAAGTTAACGTTTTTAGAACGAATTCTAGTTAGTTTAGTTTTTAAAAAAGATTAAATAGATCCAGTTTACATTGTAGCATGGGTATTATACCATGTCTAACAAGACAATTAAAAATGTTTAATAGTATTTACGAATTTGTCCCAAATATACAGATTATGAAACAACGTGGAGTATCTCCCTGAACATATTGTCATTGCTACTTTAGCATTGGTGAAATTTAATTAATTTGATTTAAATATGAAACTGTAAAGTATAGTGATTGACTTTATTCTTCATTATTAAATTTTTGTTTTTCGTACTATTACTATCTCTGTTTCACATACAAATATGAGTTTAGAGTTTTGTATTGTAAAAATACATGTTAATTATTGTTTAAGCACTGATTGCATATTGTATATAAAATAATAATAACATACTGTTGCAAAGGGAATTATTTATTTTGTATTTAAAAAGTAGAACTTGGTCAGAATTAATTAAGGTGTCTCCCGTTTCAGCAGCCGTCACCAGTTTAGCGTAGTAGCAGACTGTAAATTATTGCGGAGAACACAGGATGTGATACTGACATTTGTCAATTTGCTCCATTCTACCATTGTTTGTTGATTTATTGTGAACGTGGAATTGACTGGTCTCATTGCTAGATCTTTTAACATAAAGCAACATTTTTTAAATGAACTTTTTATTTAACTTTATATCTGGATTACTAAAAATATACTTTTACATGTAAACTTAACATATAAATTGTAATAGAGAGTCGATAAATCAGGATTGGTGACACTCTCATCGACGTATATGTTCTAAAGCAAACACTTTCACATTATTTCATTCGCGAGTGTTTTATTTCAGCATAAAAATAAAGTTCTTATACACTGTGTAACTATTCAGGTTGTAAAAGATTCACAGAATTCGCTAATACTGAATCTAAACATATTTTTTCCATACAGACAGCTGTACAGTTACTTTTTAAGCTTTAAAACTCGTATCATTATGGAAGTTAAAAAAGATTTATCAGCTGTAGACCCTGATAATCTTTAAATATGTTTCGTGCTGTGCTTTACTCAGTAAGGGATGTTCAAAAATTTAATAAGTCGCGGGAATAATAGCGCCTACGCAACCATAATTATATTTAATATTATTAATTTTACCATTTTCAATGTAAATTAATACACAAGTAAATAATATGCATATCTGATAGTACACATATATCCTGAGATACAAACTCACTATTCCGTAATCTAGTTAGTTCTAATGAATATTCATTAGTCAAGTCATTACAGAAAACGTGTCCTCTATACCTTTCTTCAGGTAGACCCCCGAATAACTCCCTTACTGAGTATTTTGTTAACATAATCTCCATGTTTGTGAAATAAAAATGAATTTTATATTTATAGTGCGCCGTGAAATCGGATTTGCGTAAACTTAGCAACAAACATATTATGTAGTATCGTGATTACATGTCATTAATAGGACTATTGTATGTGATAAATAAATAAGTTAATTGATAGTTATTCCCTTAATAATGGATTAGCTTGTATGTATTTCAAAAAACTTTTATTAACTACTTAAACCTTTTCTTAAAATAAATTGCACACCCATACAACACAACAAAAGGTAAACTCCACTATTTATTTTACCGCTTCTGGAGTCATGAAGACAAACAATAAAGGGATACAAAGATAGGTAGAGCACCGCGTTTCCTATAATACTTTTAATTTAACTGACTCGCACACTAGAGACAGTACGAGTTTATAGACCTCGCTGAGTCTTTGATTTTCACGTGACACGGGAGTCTCCGGACATTATTTTAGTGATACTAAAATTAACATTGTGTTTTGAGATTTCCAATGTGATCTAATCCTCATGTGGATAACTAATCTGATAAATAATTATAATATAGGTTAAAACAAATTATACCACAGCGTTGTGTCACTCATACGCCAGAAACACCAACAAACATGTATGCCAACTCCATGCACACGCCATAAACGGCGTTGATGATCGTTTAAATTTTACAAATATTTGAGATGATAACATAAATTTTAGATGTGAGTTGCGTGTTCAGCTTCTATTAAAATGAAGATTTTTCAGTTAATTCAGTTTGGATTTGAAGTGTAAAACTTACATTTTTATTCTAATCCCATATATATACAGCCGCATGTGAAACTGACTCACTGACTGATTGATATATAGATACAAATTCTAACATACTTCTAGAAGTGCTGGAACCTTGAAATTTGGCATGCAGGTACCTTTTGTAATATGACCCACAGGAAAAGTCTGAAAACCGGACTTTTTTACTTTTTAAACCCCTCAAAAAAATTAAAAACCGGTTGAAACTGGTTAAAAACTGGTGTAGTAGTTTTTTGCTTTAGAGCCGTCTAGCGACTAAACTGTTGGTCGTAGCTCAAATCTAATTTTTGAGGGGTTTTAGCAAACTTTATGATCTACAAAATGGGCCTATTAGATTTGACCGCGTCTCTACCAGTCCACCCGAAAAATGCTCTCAAAATCGAAACTTTTGTCCAAATTTGACGATTTTCACTTGCAGACTTTTGTTTGAGGCTCTGTACTGTCTAAACCGTAGGAGTCGTAGCTCGGATCTGACGAAAAAACGCTAGTGTGGAGTGAAGTGAACTACAAAAAAGGTCCAGTAACTTTTTACCCTATCTCCATCGGTTTGGCCGAAAAACGTGATTATGTACAATTTTGTTGTAACTTTTACGCGAAACTTTTGTTTTTGGGGTCGATAGCGGCGAAACCATTGGTCGGAGGTCAAAATAAGACTAACGTTTTATTTAGGAAATAAGATGACCTACAAAAAAGGTCCAGTGACTTTTTACTATATTTCCCTTAGTTTGACCGCAAAACGCGATTAAGTGAAAATATTGGACATTTTCGCCTAAAAATTTACATTCCGGGCTTGATAGCGGCTAAACGGTTGGTCGTAACTCAAAACAAATTTTAAAACGGGATTTAGGAAATCACGTGATCTACAGAAAAGGTTCAGTGACTTCGGGAGTTTGGCTGAGCGTTAGCTAAGCGTCAATAGTAGATAGGGACAGAGGAATATTTATTATGTTCACAGACACAATACCCTCTAAAAAAGGCCCAAGTGTGTCATTAACCCCCGGTAATATTAACCCCTCCCCCCGGGGATTTCCTGGTATGACCTGATAACCTCCTGTACATTCAACCCCCTGATGTGTTAACCCCCCCTGGTAACATTAAACCCCCCCAGGGAATTTCCTGCCATGACCTCATGTCCGAATTTTAACCAGTCACCAAATCTCTTAACCCCCCCCCCCCCCTGGGAAGATCCTGGTATGACCAGATAACCCCCTGGAGACTTATCCCCCGGTAACGTTAACCCCCCCTGGGAATTTGTTCATATGACCAGACAATATCCTGACGAAATTAAACCCCCTCTTGTCTTAACCTCCTTAACATTAATCACCCACCCAGGGAATTTCTCGCCTTGACTAGATAGTCTCCTGGTGATATTAAACCCCCTGTTCGACTTAAAAATACTGCCTTGAGGTCGGTTTTTATTATGTTTATACTAAACAATTCAAGATAGCTGACCCGTGCAGACTTTTCTCTCCCGAGCTCATTTCTGGCTAAACCATAGGTGGTAGATCAGATCTGAGGGCACAATCGAAAGACAAAATTAAATTTCCAACAAGAAAGGTCCAGTCACTTTTTGTCGTATCTCTAACGGTTTTAAACCGCAAAATGCCCTCAAAGTCAAAAGTTTTTACGAAATCCGGAAAAAAATCTATGAAAAAGGTCAATTTTTAAATCCCTTGTCATTTACTTAATGTCCGGACTTAACCAGTCACCGAATTCCGCTTATTCCCCGAATTTGCAAGCGTTTACTTTGGGGGCCTGGGGGCGTAGCCCCCAGCGAGCCGAAGGCGAGTTTTGTAAATAATATTGCTGTCTGTTATAAATAACCATCTTAATTTTATGAACTTGTAGCAGTTTATCACACCATACGAACATTCAGATGTAATTTTTTAAGCTTTAAAAGCATTCTCATTAGTCTACATGATAGCTATTGTGACTAAAACATATTTTTGCCACGATATGTCGTGGATGCATATACATGTATTATAAATTTCTTAAAAACAGCAACATAAATATTGATTATTTCTTCAGTCATCTCGCAAGAAGAAAATGTATTACAGCGAGGAATTTCAAAAAAGATTTTGTGATATCGATTCCGAAGGGAAATCACATTAATTTAATTAATAAAATGAAGATTTTTCAGTTAATTCAGTTTGGATTTGAAGTGTAAAACTTACATTTTTATTCTAATCCCATATATATACAGCCGCATGTGAAACTGACTCACTGACTGATTGATATATAGATACAAATTCTAACATACTTCTAGAAGTGCTGGAACCTTGAAATTTGGCATGCAGGTTCCTTTCACAATATGACTAGGAGGAAAAGTCTGAAAACCGGACTTTTTTACTTTTAACACCCCTCAAAAAAAATTCCTCAAAAATCGCGCATTCTTCACCCCTGCAGGCATTTCTTGTAAGCCTGATAGCGGGTGAACCGTTGGAGCTAGCTTCGATCTGACGAAAAATCGTTAGTCAGGAATGAAGTGAACTACAAGAAAGGTCCAGTGACTTTTTGTCCTATCTCGTGTGGTTAAGCCACAAAACACGGAAATGTTTTGACATTCCAGAGATTTTTTCGCTTAAAATAAAGTTTCGAGCCCGATAGTGGGCCGAACGGTATGTCGTAGCTCAAATCTGATTGAACCATCAAATTAGCAAATCGCGCGATCTACAGAAAAGGTCCAGTGACTTTTTGCCTTATCTCCATTGGTTTGGCCGAAAAACGTGATTATGTGCAATTTTTTTTTATTTTCACGTGAAAACTTTGTTTTTGGGGTCGATAGCGGCGAAACAATTGGTCGGAGGTCAAAATAAAACAAAGGTTAGATTTAGTAAATAATATGATCTACAAAAAAGGTTCAGTTACTTTTTACTATATCTCCATTTTTTTGACCGCAAAACGCGATTAAGTGAAAATATTTTGAAATTTTCGCCTACAAATTTTTCATTCCAGGCTTGATAGCGGCTAAACGGTTGGTCGTAGCTCAAAACACGTCATTTAAACAACTTTTAGTAAACGACGTGTTCTATAAAAAAAGTCCTAGTAACTTTTTTGCCTTATCCTAAGTGGTCCTGGCCTAAAAACCTGTTTAAAAGGAAATATTTTATAATATTTTTAGATGAACATTTTGTTTCTGGAGGCAGTAGCAGCCGAACCATTGGTCATAACTTAAATCCTAAATGTTCAATAACTAGACAGAATTTTACCAATCCCCAAATCTCTTAACCCCCCTTTGGGAAGTTCCCGGTATGACCAGATAACCCCCTGATGTCTTAACCCTTGGTAACGTTAACCCCCCCCCCTGGGAATTCCTTGTATGACCTCATGTCCGAATTTTACCTATCAATAAACCACTCTTATCCCTTAATTAGGCAAACACCCTAGTTTTACATCCTTTAATAAGCCTGGAAAACTCTATAAATAGTAAAATATTTGTCATGAATTGGCAATTTTTTGAGTTTTAAATTTATGTGCGATAAATATTTGTGTAATTCATTCCAGAGATTCAGACTGCACTTGCTTTGCTAGGTTAACGAGTAAATACAACCCCACATTAGAAATTAGCTGAGCGTTAGCTAAGCGTCAGTAGTAGATATGGACAGAGTGAAGTTTTGTTTTGTTCACAGACACAACACCCTCAAAAATAGACCCCAGTGTGTCATTTACCCCCGGTAACATTAACCCCCCCCCCCCGGAATTTTACTGGTAAGACCAGATAACCTCCTGAGTAAAATAAACCCCCTGATGCCTTAACCCCCGATAACATTAAACCCCCCCAGGGAATTTCTCGGCATGACCTCATGTCCGAATTTTATACCAATCACCAAATCCCTCTCATCCCCGATTTTGCTAGCGTACATCAGATCTACCAATCACCAAATCCTTTAAACCACCCCCGGGAATTTCCTGTTATGACTAGATAACCTCCTGAGTAAATTAAACCCCCTGATTGCTTAACCTCGGTAAGATTAACTTCCCCCCTGGGAATTTCCTGGCATGACTATATAGACTCCTGAGCAAATAAAACCCCCTAAGCAACTTAAAAATGTTGACTTAGGGTAGGTTTTTTTACTATATTTCCACTCAACAATTTACAATAGTTGACAGGTGCAGACTTTACTACCACACTCTGTACCTCCTAAACCAGAGCTCGTAGCTCAAATCTGATGGCATAATCGAAAGACAAAATTAAATTTCCGACAAGAAAAGGTCCAGTCACTTTAAGTCGTATCTCTAACGGTTTTAACAGCAAAATGCCCTCAAAGTCAAAAGTTTGGACGAATCCGGAAAAAAATCAATGAAAAAGGTCAATTTTTAAATCCCTTGTCATTTACCTAATGTCCGGACTTAACCAGTCACCGAATTCCGCTTATCCCCGAATTTTAAGCATCTACGTAGGGGGCATGGGGGCGTAGCCCCCAGCGAGCCGAAGGCGAGTCTAATATACTATACAGCCGCATGTGAAACTGACTGACTGACTGATATATGTATACAAATTCTAACCTACTTCTAGAAGTGCTAGAAACTTGAAATTTGGCACGGAGGTACCTTTTACCGTGAAACTAACAGGAAAAGTCTGAAAACCGGGAATTTTAAATTTTAAACCCCTCAAAAAAATTCGCAAAAAAACGCGCATTTCTTACCCTTGCAGGCCTTTTTTGTAAGCCCGATAGCGGGCGAACCATTGGAGCTAGCTCGGATCTGATGAAAAATCGTTAGTTAGGAATGAAGTGAACTACAAATAAGGTCCAGTGAACTTTTTGCTCTATCTCCCATGGTTTAAGCGACAAAACGCTCGAATATTTGACATTCCAGAGATTTTTTCGCCAAAAATAATGTTTTGTGCCCGACAGCGGCCGAACCGTTTGTCGTAGCTCAAATCTGATTGACCCATCAAATTAGCAAATTCCGCGATCTACAGAAAAGGTCTAGTGACTTTTTGCCATATCTCCATTGGTTTGGCCGAAAAACGTGATTATGTTGCAATTGTTTTGTAATTTTTACGTGAAAATTTTGTTTTTGGAATCGATAGCGGCGAAACCATTGGTCGGAGGTCAAAATAAAACAAAGGTTAGATTTAGGAAATAATATGATCCACAAAAAAGGTCAAGTGACTTTTTACTCTATCTCCATTAGTTTGACCGCAAAACGCGATTAAGTGAAAATATTTGGAAATTTTCGCCTAAAAATTTACATTTCGGGCTTGATAGCGGCAAAACGGTTGGTCGTAGCTCAAAACAATTTTAATAGGTCTTAGGAAAAGAGCGCAATCTACAAAAAAGGTTTAATAATATTTTGCCCTATCCTCAATGGTTTGGCCGGAAAACGCGTTTAAACGCATTACTTTTTTCCCGTTAAATTTGTGATTCTGGGCTACATTGCAGTCAGCAGTTTGTTTAGCACAAAATTAAAAATGTGATTTCAATACAAATTAAGGCGATCTACAAAAAAGATTAATTGATTTTTTTTTACTCTATCTTCATTGGTTTAGCCGTAAAAAACGTGATTATGATGAAAATTGTACTTAAAAACTTACCTTCCGGGCTCGATAGTGACCGAACCGATGGTTACTTCTAGCTTAAAACTAAAAACTGTTTTGTTTATTAACTGAAGCGATCTACAAAAAAGGTTTGGTAGCTTTATGCTCTATCTCTATTTTTTTTGGCTAATAAATGTTAATATTATGTAATTTTGACGTGATAATTTTGTTTTCTGGAGTGTATAGCGGTCGAATCTTCAGTCTTAGATTAAATATGAAAGTTTTCCAATAATATAAAATGACTAGGTATACAAAAAAGGTCTAGTAGCTTTTATCGTATATCCTTTCGCAAGCCCGAAAATCGCCTTAAATAGTAAAATACAAATACTCGTATTTGTCGTGAATTGGCAATTTTTGGAGATTTTAATTTATATGCGACTAATATTTGTGCAATTCATTCCAGATTCCGATTGCACTTGCTCTGCTAGGTTAACGAGTGAATACAACCCCAGATTTGAAATTGGCTAAGAGTTAATTAATTTAATGAAATAGTGATTCCTTATCAAACACTGTGTTATGGAATGATAATTTCCTAAATAATTTGTAACCTCTGATCAACGTTTTTTTTTTATAAAAATTACTGTACACATATTTTTGTAGCACAGACACACATTTCCCAGAAAAGTACAACACGTTCTTATAACCCCCTATAGCAAAACCCCCCTCCCGCGAATTTCCTGGTAGATGAATTCCTGATTAAATTAGACCCCCTGATCAACCTAATAATCTGATAAAGTTAGTTTTTATTTTGTTTAGACTAAACAATTAACCATAGTTGGCTAGTGCAGTCTTTTCTCCCAAGCATATACAACCGCATGTGTAACTGACTGACTGACTGACTCACTCACGTATATAGATACAAATTCTAACATACTTCCAGATGAGTTAGAGACTTGAAATTTGGTACACAGATAGCTTTCCACGTGTAACCACCAGGAAAATCCCGAAAAGTGAGAATTTTTCACTTTTAAACCCCTCAAAAAAATTCCCCAAAAAATCGCGCATTCTTTACCCCTGCAGGCATTTTTTGTAAGCCCGATAGCGGGCGAACCGTTGGAGCTAGCTTCGGATCTGACGAAAAATTCATGGTCAGGAATGAAGTGAACTACAAAAAAGGTCCAGTGACTTTTTGTCCTATCTCGTGTGGTTAAGCGACAAAACGCGGGAATGTTTGACATTCCAGAGATTTTTTTGCTTAAAATAAAGTTTCGAGCCTGATAGTGGCCGAACGGTAGGTCGTAGCTCAAATCTGATTGACCCATCAAATTAGCAAATTGCGCGATCTACAGAAAAGGTCCAGTAACTTTTTGCTCTATCTCCAGTGGTTCGGCCGAAAAAAAAACGTGATTATGTGCAATTGTTTTGTAATTTTTACGTGAAACTTTTGTTTTCGGGCTCGATAGCGGCGAAACCATTGGACGGAGGTCGAAATAAGACAGACGTTGGAGTTAGGAAATGAGGTAATCTACAAAAATGTGCCAGTAACTCTTTACTCTATCTCCATTGGTTTGGCCGCAAAACGTGATTAAGTGAAAATATTTGGAAATTTTTGCCTAAAAATTTACCTTTCGGGCTTGATAGCGGCTAAACGGTTGGTCGTATCTCAAAACAAATTTTTAACAGGATTTAAGAAATTGCGTGATCTACAAAAAATGTTCAGTAACATTTTGCCCTATCCTCAACGGTTTGGCTGCATAACGCGTTTTAAAGTATTGATTTTTTAAGTTTTACGTGATATTTTTAAACTGCCCAGTGCAGCCTTTTGTCCTAAGCTCTGTACTGCCTAAATTATAGGTCGTAGCTTAAATCTGATGGCATAATCGAAAGACAAAATCAAATTTTCGACAAGAAAGGTCCATTCACTTTTTCTTGTATCTCTAACGGTTATCTAATATACTATACAGCCGCATGTGAAACTGACTGACTGACTGACTCACTGATATATAGATACAAATTCTAACATAGTTCTAGAAGTGCTGGAGACTTGAAATTTGGCACGCAGGTACCTTTCACAATATGACCCGGAGGAAAAGTCTGAAAACCGGACTTTTTTACTTTTAAAACCCCTCAAAAAAATTCCTCAAAAATAGCGCATTCTTTACCCCTGCAGGCATTTCTTGTAAGCCTGATAGCGGGTGAACCGTTGGAGCTAGCTTCAATCTGACGAAAAATCGTTAGTCAGGAATGAAGTGAACTACAAAAAAGGTCCAGTGACTTTTTGTCCTATCTCGTGTGGTTAAGCGACAAAACGCGGGAATGTTTGACATTCCAGAGATTTTTTTGCTTAAAATAAAGTTTCGAGCCTGATAGTGGCCGAACGGTAGGTCGTAGCTCAAATCTGATTGACCCATCAAATTAGCAAATTGCGCGATCTACAGAAAAGGTCCAGTAACTTTTTGCTCTATCTCCAGTGGTTCGGCCGAAAAAACGTGATTATGTGCAATTGTTTTGTAATTTTTACGTGAAACTTTTGTTTTCGGGCTCGATAGCGGCGAAACCATTGGACGGAGGTCGAAATAAGACAGACGTTGGAGTTAGGAAATGAGGTAATCTACAAAAATGTGCCAGTAACTCTTTACTCTATCTCCATTGGTTTGGCCGCAAAACGTGATTAAGTGAAAATATTTGGAAATTTTTGCCTAAAAATTTACCTTTCGGGCTTGATAGCGGCTAAAACGGTTGGTCGTATCTCAAAACAAATTTTTAACAGGATTTAAGAAATTGCGTGATCTACAAAAAATGTTCAGTAACATTTTGCCCTATCCTCAACGGTTTGGCTGCATAACGCGTTTTAAAGTATTGATTTTTTTAAGTTTTACGTGATATTTTTAAACTGCCCAGTGCAGCCTTTTGTCCTAAGCTCTGTACTGCCTAAATTATAGGTCGTAGCTTAAATCTGATGGCATAATCGAAAGACAAAATCAAATTTTCGACAAGAAAGGTCCATTCACTTTTTCTTGTATCTCTAACGGTTATCTAATATACTATACAGCCGCATGTGAAACTGACTGACTGACTGACTCACTGATATATAGATACAAATTCTAACATAGTTCTAGAAGTGCTGGAGACTTGAAATTTGGCACGCAGGTACCTTTCACAATATGACCCGGAGGAAAAGTCTGAAAACCGGACTTTTTTACTTTTAAACCCCTCAAAAAAATTCCTCAAAAATAGCGCATTCTTTACCCCTGCAGGCATTTCTTGTAAGCCTGATAGCGGGTGAACCGTTGGAGCTAGCTTCAATCTGACGAAAAATCGTTAGTCAGGAATGAAGTGAACTACAAAAAAGGTCCAGTGACTTTTTGTCCTATCTCGTGTGGTTAAGCGACAAAACGCGGGAATGTTTGACATTCCAGAGATTTCTTTGCTTAAAATAAAGTTTCGAGCCTGATAGTGGCCGAACGGTAGGTCGTAGCTCAAATCTGATTGACCCATCAAATTAGCAAATTGCGCGATCTACAGAAAAGGTCCAGTAACTTTTTGCTCTATCTCCAGTGGTTCGGCCGAAAAACGTGATTATGTGCAATTGTTTTGTAATTTTTACGTGAAACTTTTGTTTTCGGGCTCGATAGCGGCGAAACCATTGGACGGAGGTCGAAATAAGACAGACGTTGGAGTTAGGAAATGAGGTAATCTACAAAAATGTGCCAGTAACTCTTTACTCTATCTCCATTGGTTTGGCCGCAAAACGTGATTAAGTGAAAATATTTGGAAATTTTTGCCTAAAAATTTACCTTTCGGGCTCGATAGCGGCTAAACGGTTGGTCGTATCTCAAAACAAATTTTTAACAGGATTTAAGAAATTGCGTGATCTACAAAAAATGTTCAGTAACATTTTGCCCTATCCTCAACGGTTTGGCTGCATAACGCGTTTTAAAGTATTGATTTTTTAAGTTTTACGTGATATTTTTAAACTGCCCAGTGCAGCCTTTTGTCCTAAGCTCTGTACTGCCTAAATTATAGGTCGTAGCTTAAAT
Organism: Homalodisca vitripennis; assembly: GCF_021130785.1. Taxonomy (NCBI): domain Eukaryota; kingdom Metazoa; phylum Arthropoda; class Insecta; order Hemiptera; family Cicadellidae; genus Homalodisca; species Homalodisca vitripennis. The sequence goes on from NC_060208.1 coordinate 37,089,895, forward strand.
CTGATGGCATAATCGAAAGACAAAATCAAATTTTCGACAAGAAAGGTCCATTCACTTTTTCTTGTATCTCTAACGGTTATCTAATATACTATACAGCCGCATGTGAAACTGACTGACTGACTGACTCACTGATATATAGATACAAATTCTAACATAGTTCTAGAAGTGCTGGAGACTTGAAATTTGGCACGCAGGTACCTTTCACAATATGACCCGGAGGAAAAGTCTGAAAACCGGACTTTTTTACTTTTAAACCCCTCAAAAAAATTCCTCAAAAATAGCGCATTCTTTACCCCTGCAGGCATTTCTTGTAAGCCTGATAGCGGGTGAACCGTTGGAGCTAGCTTCAATCTGACGAAAAATCGTTAGTCAGGAATGAAGTGAACTACAAAAAAGGTCCAGTGACTTTTTGTCCTATCTCGTGTGGTTAAGCGACAAAACGCGGGAATGTTTGACATTCCAGAGATTTCTTTGCTTAAAATAAAGTTTCGAGCCTGATAGTGGCCGAACGGTAGGTCGTAGCTCAAATCTGATTGACCCATCAAATTAGCAAATTGCGCGATCTACAGAAAAGGTCCAGTAACTTTTTGCTCTATCTCCAGTGGTTCGGCCGAAAAAAAAAAACGTGATTATGTGCAATTGTTTTGTAATTTTTACGTGAAACTTTTGTTTTCGGGCTCGATAGCGGCGAAACCATTGGACGGAGGTCGAAATAAGACAGACGTTGGAGTTAGGAAAATGAGGTAATCTACAAAAATGTGCCAGTAACTCTTTACTCTATCTCCATTGGTTTGGCCGCAAAACGTGATTAAGTGAAAATATTTGGAAATTTTTGCCTAAAAATTTACCTTTCGGGCTTGATAGCGGCTCTAAACGGTTGGTCGTATCTCAAAACAAATTTTTAAACAGGATTTAAGAAATTGCGTGATCTACAAAAAATGTTCAGTAACATTTTGCCCTATCCTCAACGGTTTGGCTGCATAACGCGTTTTAAAGTATTGATTTTTTAAGTTTTACGTGATATTTTTAAACTGCCCAGTGCAGCCTTTTGTCCTAAGCTCTGTACTGCCTAAATTATAGGTCGTAGCTTAAATCTGATGGCATAATCGAAAGACAAAATCAAATTTTCGACAAGAAAGGTCCATTCACTTTTTCTTGTATCTCTAACGGTTATCTAATATACTATACAGCCGCATGTGAAACTGACTGACTGACTGACTCACTGATATATAGATACAAATTCTAACATAGTTCTAGAAGTGCTGGAGACTTGAAATTTGGCACGCAGGTACCTTTCACAATATGACCCGGAGGAAAAGTCTGAAAACCGGACTTTTTTACTTTTAAACCCCTCAAAAAAATTCCTCAAAAATAGCGCATTCTTTACCCCTGCAGGCATTTCTTGTAAGCCTGATAGCGGGTGAACCGTTGGAGCTAGCTTCAATCTGACGAAAAATCGTTAGTCAGGAATGAAGTGAACTACAAAAAAGGTCCAGTGACTTTTTGTCCTATCTCGTGTGGTTAAGCGACAAAACGCGGGAATGTTTGACATTCCAGAGATTTCTTTGCTTAAAATAAAGTTTCGAGCCTGATAGTGGCCGAACGGTAGGTCGTAGCTCAAATCTGATTGACCCATCAAATTAGCAAATTGCGCGATCTACAGAAAAGGTCCAGTAACTTTTTGCTCTATCTCCAGTGGTTCGGCCGAGAAAAAAACGTGATTATGTGCAATTGTTTTGTAATTTTTACGTGAAACTTTTGTTTTCGGGCTCGATAGCGGCGAAACCATTGGACGGAGGTCGAAATAAGACAGACGTTGGAGTTAGGAAATGAGGTAATCTACAAAAATGTGCCAGTAACTCTTTACTCTATCTCCATTGGTTTGGCCGCAAAACGTGATTAAGTGAAAATATTTGGAAATTTTTGCCTAAAAATTTACCTTTCGGGCTTGATAGCGGCTAAACGGTTGGTCGTATCTCAAAACAAAATTTTTAACAGGATTTAAGAAATTGCGTGATCTACAAAAAATGTTCAGTAACATTTTGCCCTATCCTCAACGGTTTGGCTGCATAACGCGTTTTAAAGTATTGATTTTTTAAGTTTTACGTGATATTTTTAAACTGCCCAGTGCAGCCTTTTGTCCTAAGCTCTGTACTGCCTAAATTATAGGTCGTAGCTTAAATCTGATGGCATAATCGAAAGACAAAATCAAATTTTCGACAAGAAAGGTCCATTCACTTTTTCTTGTATCTCTAACGGTTATCTAATATACTATACAGCCGCATGTGAAACTGACTGACTGACTGACTCACTGATATATAGATACAAATTCTAACATAGTTCTAGAAGTGCTGGAGACTTGAAATTTGGCACGCAGGTACCTTTCACAATATGACCCGGAGGAAAAGTCTGAAAACCGGACTTTTTTACTTTTAAAACCCCTCAAAAAAAATTCCTCAAAAATAGCGCATTCTTTACCCCTGCAGGCATTTCTTGTAAGCCTGATAGCGGGTGAACCGTTGGAGCTAGCTTCAATCTGACGAAAAATCGTTAGTCAGGAATGAAGTGAACTACAAAAAAGGTCCAGTGACTTTTTGTCCTATCTCGTGTGGTTAAGCGACAAAACGCGGGAATGTTTGACATTCCAGAGATTTTTTTGCTTAAAATAAAGTTTCGAGCCTGATAGTGGCCGAACGGTAGGTCGTAGCTCAAATCTGATTGACCCATCAAATTAGCAAATTGCGCGATCTACAGAAAAGGTCCAGTAACTTTTTGCTCTATCTCCAGTGGTTCGGCCGAAAAACGTGATTATGTGCAATTGTTTTGTAATTTTTTACGTGAAACTTTTGTTTTCGGGCTCGATAGCGGCGAAACCATTGGACGGAGGTCGAAATAAGACAGACGTTGGAGTTAGGAAATGAGGTAATCTACAAAAATGTGCCAGTAACTCTTTACTCTATCTCCATTGGTTTGGCCGCAAAACGTGATTAAGTGAAAATATTTGGAAATTTTTGCCTAAAAATTTACCTTTCGGGCTTGATAGCGGCTAAACGGTTGGTCGTATCTCAAAACAAATTTTTAACAGGATTTAAGAAATTGCGTGATCTACAAAAAATGTTCAGTAACATTTTGCCCTATCCTCAACGGTTTGGCTGCATAACGCGTTTTAAAGTATTGATTTTTTAAGTTTTACGTGATATTTTTAAACTGCCCAGTGCAGCCTTTTGTCCTAAGCTCTGTACTGCCTAAATTATAGGTCGTAGCTTAAATCTGATGGCATAATCGAAAGACAAAATCAAATTTTCGACAAGAAAGGTCCATTCACTTTTTCTTGTATCTCTAACGGTTATCTAATATACTATACAGCCGCATGTGAAACTGACTGACTGACTGACTCACTGATATATAGATACAAATTCTAACATAGTTCTAGAAGTGCTGGAGACTTGAAATTTGGCACGCAGGTACCTTTCACAATATGACCCGGAGGAAAAGTCTGAAAACCGGACTTTTTTACTTTTAAACCCCTCAAAAAAATTCCTCAAAAATAGCGCATTCTTTACCCCTGCAGGCATTTCTTGTAAGCCTGATAGCGGGTGAACCGTTGGAGCTAGCTTCAATCTGACGAAAAATCGTTAGTCAGGAATGAAGTGAACTACAAAAAAGGTCCAGTGACTTTTTGTCCTATCTCGTGTGGTTAAGCGACAAAACGCGGGAATGTTTGACATTCCAGAGATTTCTTTGCTTAAAATAAAGTTTCGAGCCTGATAGTGGCCGAACGGTAGGTCGTAGCTCAAATCTGATTGACCCATCAAATTAGCAAATTGCGCGATCTACAGAAAAGGTCCAGTAACTTTTTGCTCTATCTCCAGTGGTTCGGCCGAAAAACGTGATTATGTGCAATTGTTTTGTAATTTTTACGTGAAACTTTTGTTTTCGGGCTCGATAGCGGCGAAACCATTGGACGGAGGTCGAAATAAGACAGACGTTGGAGTTAGGAAATGAGGTAATCTACAAAAATGTGCCAGTAACTCTTTACTCTATCTCCATTGGTTTGGCCGCAAAACGTGATTAAGTGAAAATATTTGGAAATTTTTGCCTAAAAATTTACCTTTCGGGCTTGATAGCGGCTAAACGGTTGGTCGTATCTCAAAACAAATTTTTAACAGGATTTAAGAAATTGCGTGATCTACAAAAAATGTTCAGTAACATTTTGCCCTATCCTCAACGGTTTGGCTGCATAACGCGTTTTAAAGTATTGATTTTTTAAGTTTTACGTGATATTTTTAAACTGCCCAGTGCAGCCTTTTGTCCTAAGCTCTGTACTGCCTAAATTATAGGTCGTAGCTTAAATCTGATGGCATAATCGAAAGACAAAATCAAATTTCCGACAAGAAAGTTCCAGTCACTTTTTGTCGTATCTCTAACGGTTAAGCCACAAAATGCCTTCTTTGAAGTCAAAAGTTTGAATTAATCTGGAAAAGTAGATAAAGTTGGTCAATTTTTCACTCCCAAACCAGTAATCTTAAGCTCGGACATAACATTTGCCCGGTAACATTACCCTCTGGGAATTTCCTGGCATGGCTATATTAACTCCTGAGCAACCCTGTAAAATTGGCACACGTGTGTCATTAACCTCGGTAACATTTACCCCCCTCCGGCGACGTCATAGTATGGCCAGATAACCTTCTGAGTAAATTAAACCTCCTGATGTGTTAACTCCCCCGGTAACATTATACCCCCCCCAGGCAATTTCCTGGCATGACCTCACGTCCGAATTTTTACCAATCACCAAATCTCTTCACCCCCCTTGGGAAGTTCCTGTTATGACCAGATCACCCCCTGATGCCTTAACCCCCGGTAACGTTACAACCCCCCCAGGAAATTTTCTGGCATGTCCTCATGTCTGAATTTTACCTATAACCAAATCTCTTAACTCCCCTTGGGAAGTTCCTGGTATGACCAGATAACCCCCTGGTGTCTTATCCCCCGGTAACGTTAACCTCCCCTGGGAATTTCCTGGCATGACCTCATGTCCGAATTTTACCAATCACCAAATCTCTTAACCCTCCCTCTGGGAAGTTCCTCGTATGACCAGCTAACCCCCTGATGTCTTAACCTCTGGTAACATTAAACCCCCCCCCAGGGAATTACCTGGCATGACCTCATGTCCAAATTTTAACAATCACCAAATCCCCTCTTATCCCCGAATATGCAAGCGTAAATCTAACCGCTTATCCCCGAATTTGGCCAATACCCAAATGGGGGCCTGGGGGCGTAGCCCCCAGCGAGCCGAAGGCGAGTCTAATATACTATACAGCCGCATGTGAAACTGACTGACTGACTGATATATGTATACAAATTCTAACCTACTTCTAGAAGTGCTAGAAACTTGAAATTTGGCACGGAGGTACCTTTTACCGTGGTGAAAACTAACAGGAAAAGTCTGAAAACCGGGAATTTTAAATTTTAAACCCCTCAAAAAATTCGCAAAAAAACGCGCATTTCTTACCCTTGCAGGCCTTTTTTGTAAGCCCGATAGCGGGCGAACCATTGGAGCTAGCTCGGATCTGATGAAAAATCGTTAGTTAGGAATGAAGTGAACTACAAATAAGGTCCAGTGACTTTTTGCTCTATCTCCCATGGTTAAGCGACAAAACGCTCGAATATTTGACATTCCAGAGATTTTTTCGCCAAAAATAATGTTTTGTGCCCGACAGCGGCCGAACCGTTTGTCGTAGCTCAAATCTGATTGACCCATCAAATTAGCAAATTCCGCGATCTACAGAAAAGGTCTAGTGACTTTTTGCCATATCTCCATTGGTTTTGGCCGAAAAACGTGATTATGTGCAATTGTTTTGTAATTTTTACGTGAAAATTTTGTTTTTGGAATCGATAGCGGCGAAACCATTGGTCGGAGGTCAAAATAAAACAAAGGTTAGATTTAGGAAATAATATGATCCACAAAAAAGGTCAAGTGACTTTTTACTCTATCTCCATTAGTTTGACCGCAAAACGCGATTAAGTGAAAATATTTGGAAATTTTCGCCTAAAAATTTACATTCCGGGCTTGATAGCGGCAAAACGGTTGGTCGTAGCTCAAAACAATTTTAATAGGTCTTAGGAAAGAGCGCAATCTACAAAAAAGGTTTAATAATATTTTGCCCTATCCTCAATGGTTTGGCCGGAAAACGCGTTTAAACGCATTACTTTTTCCCGTTAAATTTGTGATTCTGGGCTACATTGCAGTCAGCAGTTTTGTTTAGCACAAAATTAAAAATGTGATTTCAATACAAATTAAGGCGATCTACAAAAAAGATTAATTGATTTTTTTTTACTCTATCTTCATTGGTTTAGCCGTAAAACGTGATTATGATGAAAATTGTACTTAAAAACTTACCTTCCGGGCTCGATAGTGACCGAACCGATGGTTCTAGCTTAAAACTAAAAACTGTTTTGTTTATTAACTGAAGCGATCTACAAAAAAGGTTTGGTAGCTTTATGCTCTATCTTTATTTTTTTGGCTAATAAATGTTAATATTATGTAATTTTGACGTGATAATTTTGTTTCTGGAGTGTATAGCGGTCGAATCTTCAGTCTTAGATTAAATATGAAAGTTTTCCAATAATATAAAATGACTAGGTATACAAAAAAGGTCTAGTAGCTTTTATCGTATATCCTTTCGCAAGCCCGAAAATCGCCTTAAATAGTAAAATACAAATACTCGTATTTGTCGTGAATTGGCAATTTTTGGAGATTTTAATTTATATGCGACTAATATTTGTGCAATTCATTCCAGATTCCGATTGCAACTTGCTCTGCTAGGTTAACGAGTGAATACAACCCCAGATTTGAAAATTGGCTAAGAGTTAATTAATTTAATGAAATAGTGATTCCTTATCAACACTGTGTTATGGAATGATAATTTCCTAAATAATTGTAACCTCTGATCAACGTTTTTTTTTATAAAAATTACTGTACACATATTTTTGTAGCACAGACACACATTTCCCAGAAAAGTACAACACGTTCTTATAACCCCCTATAGCAAAACCCCCTCCCGCGAATTTCCTGGTAGATGAATTCCTGATTTAAATTAGACCCCCTGATCAACCTAATAATCTGATAAAGTTAGTTTTTATTTTGTTTAGACTAAACAATTAACCATAGTTGGCTAGTGCAGTCTTTTCTCCCAAGCATATACAACCGCATGTGTAACTGACTGACTGACTGACTCACTCACGTATACTAATTCTAACCTACTTCCAGATGAGTTAGAGACTTGAAATTTGGTACACAGATAGCTTTCCACGTGTAACCACCAGGAAAATCCCGAAAAGTGAGAATTTTTCATTTTCAACCCCTCAAAAAAATTCCCAAAAAATCGCGCATTCTTCACCCCTGCAGGCATTTTTTGTAAGCCCGATAGCGGGCGAACCGTTGGAGCTAGCTCGGATCTGACGGAAAATTCATGGTCAGGAATGAAGTGAACTACAAAAAGGGTCTAATGACTTTTTGCTCTATCTTCCATGGTTAAGCGACAAAACGCTCGAACATTTGAAATTCCAGAGATTTTTTCGATAAAAATAATGTTTCAAGCCCGATAGCGGCCGAACCGTTGGTCGTAGCTCAAATCTGATTGACCCATCAAATTAGCAAATTGCGCGATCTACAGAAAAGGTCCAGTAATCTTTTGCCCTATCTCGATTGGTTTGGCCGAAAAACGTGATTATGTACAATTTTGTTGTAACTTTTACGCGAAACTTTTGTTTTTGGGGTCGATAGCGGCGAAACCATTGGTCGGAGGTCAAAATAAGACTAACGTTTTTTATTTAGGAAATAAGATGACCTACAAAAAAGGTCCAGTGACTTTTTACTATATTTCCCTTAGTTTGACCGCAAAACGCGATTAAGTGAAAATATTGGACATTTTCGCCTAAAAATTTACATTCCGGGCTTGATAGCGGCTAAACGGTTGGTCGTAAACTCAAAACAAATTTTAAACGGGATTTAGGAAATCACGTGATCTACAGAAAAGGTTCAGTGACTTCGGGAGTTGGCTGAGCGTTAGCTAAGCGTCAATAGTAGATAGGGACAGAGGAATATTTATTATGTTCACAGGACACAATACCCTCTAAAAAAGGCCCAAGTGTGTCATTAACCCCCGGTAATATTAACCCCCCCCCCCGGGGATTTCCTGGTATGACCTGATAACCTCCTGTACATTCAACCCCCTGATGTGTTAACCCCCCTGGTAACATTAAACCCCCCCAGGGAATTTCCTGCCATGACCTCATGTCCGAATTTTACCAGTCACCAAATCTCTTAACCCCCCCCCCCCCTGGGAAGATCCTGGTATGACCAGATAACCCCCTGGAGACTTATCCCCCGGTAACGTTAACCCCCCCTGGGAATTTGTTCATATGACCAGACAATATCCTGACGAAATTAAACCCCCTCTTGTCTTAACCTCCTTAACATTAATCACCCACCCAGGGAATTTCTCGCCTTGACTAGATAGTCTCCTGGTGATATTAAACCCCCTGTTCGACTTAAAATACTGCCTTGAGGTCGGTTTTTTATTATGTTTATACTAAACAATTCAAGATAGCTGACCCGTGCAGACTTTTCTCCCGAGCTCATTTCTGGCTAAACCATAGGTCGTAGATCAGATCTGAGGGCACAATCGAAAGACAAAATTAAATTTCCAACAAGAAAGGTCCAGTCACTTTTTGTCGTATCTCTAACGGTTTTAACCGCAAAAATGCCCTCAAAGTCAAAAGTTTTTACGAATCCGGAAAAAAATCTATGAAAAAGGTCAATTTTTAAATCCCTTGTCATTTACTTAATGTCCGGACTTAACCAGTCACCGAATTCCGCTTATCCCCGAATTTGCAAGCGTTTTACTTTGGGGGCCTGGGGGCGTAGCCCCCAGCGAGCCGAAGGCGAGTTTTGTAAATAATATTGCTGTCTGTTATAAATAACCATCTTAATTTTATGAACTTGTAGCAGTTTATCACACCATACGAACATTCAGATGTAATTTTTTAAGCTTTAAAAGCATTCTCATTAGTCTACATGATAGCTATTGTGACTAAAACATATTTTTGCCACGATATGTCGTGGATGCATATACATGTATTATAAATTTCTTAAAAACAGCAACATAAATATTGATTATTTCTTCAGTCATCTCGCAAGAAGAAAATGTATTACAGCGAGGAATTTCAAAAAAGATTTTGTGATATCGATTCCGAAGGGAAATCACATTAATTTGGGAAAGCGAATTTTCCGATTGGAATCAGCCTTCAATTATTGTGGGCAGCAGGGTTCAACGCTCCAGAGGGCTTAGTGTAACTTACATTCAACAGATTGCTCCACAGTAAAGTTGTTTTAGGACATCGATACTATAACAACAAGTATATTAATGTAAATATATTCTTACAGATTTTCAACACGCTAGATAGATTTACAAGCTATACATTGAGCTGTTGTTTTTATATACACACGTTCACAAACGTGACTGTAATGGCCATTCCATGTTAAATCAACACACAATTTACCTCACCATTTTAGATGTATTTGTCTAAATTTTTATACACTCATAGGGAGTTTTATCTCAAACCGTTACATAAATACACTTACGTATAGTTTCAAAACTCACAATAGACACATGATCAGACGTTTCTGAAATCGCTCAAGGAGCTCACCTACTCTGCAAGGGGTGTTAATTTGCAGCATTTTATGACCTTTCCAGTGAAATATAACACGGCAGGGATTATAATGACATTTATTGCCAAAACACATACACAATTTTTATAAAATTGTTTCTTCAGAGGTACATAATATAAAATTTCCAAAATCTTTTGCATGAATACTTAATACTGTTTTAAATAACTTAGTGAAATATAAATTTGGGATGAGGATGTTTTCATGGTTGTAAACATTTATTTATGACACCTGTTTTCAAACAAGTAGCCTATTTTGACTGAATAATAATTCGTATCTTTAAAAAAATTTTTGTTCTTTTTCAAAAGGATTTTCAAAAAAGTACATATTTTAAGTTAGATAAAAAACATTTTCAATAAATGATTATTACTGTTTTAAGATGAATGGCTGAATATAAATAGGATATGAATAGAGGTGACAGATAGCAACCAATTCCTCGTGAATCTTCTAATTTTGAAGGTTCAAAAGTAACCGAAGAAAAGTGGAAACATATTTAGTATAAGAAGATAGGTTTCTAGCATCATATTGTTTTCTACAGATCATAAATGCAAGACAAAGCGACGTAAGTAGTGCACAGTGAGGGACTATAGACTTTCAAGGATCAGTACCAGAACCAAAAGTAGTCCCTTGTGAACAAAAATGGAATACAACCTTAATCGTGTGTTTTTGGGTCAGAAGTTCTTGTTTAGATTATGTTGGTCTTTAGTGTCGAGGGATCTTTTACAATCAATAAGTTATTAAGTCTCTTGGTACTTTCCCCTACCACAATAAGCTTTTTTAATACGCAATACATTGAAATTACCCAGAATAACTTGTAAGATTCAGGTTTTAAACCAAAACTTAATGTAGGCAATATTCATATTTCAAAAATTCTAACGATAATTCTTTTCGTAAAAGACTGAACGTGCGGTATCCCATAACATAAAGGATGACTTTCTTAAGGCATTTAGACAGTAAGCCACATTTGTCTGGATTGAGAGGCATAATTTCTTATATCCTCCGGTTCCTGCAGGTCAGGGAAAGGTTATTAACAATTCAGCAGCTTTTAATGTTGTATCAGTAAAATAGTGATAACCATATATACGGAATAACAAACATCATTATTACCTTTGGAATAATGTCTCATTTGACTTGATTTCTTTTCAAGGATACTTGAGAAGTACATGGATTGCAAGTTTCGAGTATTTCTACATTGAAGATGATTAGGTCTACTAAAACGTTACGATATGCCAATTTACTTATAAAATATCATAATACTCTTTTTGAAAGTATGTTTAGATGGTTACCTTTTTCGTTATACTAAATTAAGTTTAAGCTTTATCTGGATTACGCATTTTTAATATTTTAAATTAGGAACTAATTAATTTCTGGATTAATCTGCATCAATTTTTTTAATCGATTTCTTTACAATACAAAAATTGAAAATCGATCAATTAATAATGATCTATAAATTTAAATTAATATTCTCATTTTAATTCGCCACTCACTTGAAGTAAGTAACTTTTTAGGATTTTTAAGTACTACAAATGAACGTTTATTAGAACACAACTCATAAAAATTATCTTTGACTATTGACCCAGTCAGTGTAATAATGATATAAATCAAAACAATTCTTCCTATTCTGAATAAATAAATTGATAACAAATTTTTACTCTAAAATGTATTCTAGAGATGGAAACCGGTCCAACACTCATTATTTAACGTTAATTCGCTAAAGCAGGAAATAGTTTGGTTTACGCTCTTGAAATCAAATCTTAATAAATTTGATTGAATATTTTACACAAGTTTAAGTTTTAAAAATAATTATCAATGGTATAAAAAAACTTAGAATACTTAAGCTAAAACAGTTCAATGAGAATAACTTTACATATGGAATGATATGGAATGGATATTGAGAATTCTCCGTAACGACTACCAAGGCTGGAGAGAGAAAGTGTCGAGCTAAAAGCGTTTGTTGGTATGCTTGTCACGTTCTCAGTTTGTATACTTGTCCAGCCTTGTTATAAGAAAAATGTCGTTTGTTATAGCAAAGTGATCTAAGGTAAATAAAAAACAGTATTTATCAACTCATATCATACTTTAGTCTCGCAATTTTCATAATTTTTTAAGGCATTAATTGTAATAGAATGAAACCTACATGTTATCTATGAAGTTTTAATTACTTTGGTAAGATGTAATTTTCCTCGGGTTTGCAACTGTTCTGTAGGATACAAACTGGAAAAATAAAACTGAGGTTACCTACATTTGGACTATCTAAACGGACGTCAAAGAGCGGAAATGTGATACCAAGAATGGAGACGTAAAATGTAACATTTTACTGAAAAGATGATGATAGAAGTGGTTTCTTAGTGTTAAAATCTGCCTAAAAGCCTAGGTATTTTGGGTATCATGTTCTATATTCCCGCTTTAACCAGTATAAATAGTAATAGTATAAATTTGCTGAGGACCCCATTTTTTAACTTCCAGGAGTTCCATTCCTTCGGTCCTCGTCAGAAAATACCTGCAGCCCTTAATGAATATCCTGTTATTTATAAATCAACACAGCGTATTGTTTATGTTTCATATTTAGTATTTCTTCCTAAAGAACATTCATTAAAATAGAAATATGAATTTAAATAAACGTGGCTGCAGTACGAATGATTAAAATAGGGCTAATTAAGTGTTAAAAACATGGCGGTGGCAATACAATGTAGTGTTGATATACTACAATAAATCATTAATATTATTACTTCATTATTATTATAATTATCTGGTTAGTGGGATTGTCAAAATGGTCGCTCAAAACTCTGAAATTCCAACATTCAGACAAACTATGATACTTATAAAGTGGCGGCGAATATATAGCTGAGATGTGCACGATTACATAAATAAAAAAAGTAAGTTAATAGTGACTAAAAACTTTTAACAATATTTAATCAAATAATATTCCTCAGCTAATGGTGACTTTGCAACCCCAAAGCAATGAATAATTTTTTAAAGTATCGATGTTTGTAACGGAGAGGGAAGCAATATTTTGCTTAAAATAATCTGAGGTAAATCTATTCAGTTTGACAAGTATGACGTGTTTGAAGGAAATGCTCTTAGCGCACCTTTCTCCTCCGTTCCCTGTTAAGCTCAATGATTTATCTACATGGCAAAATTTCTTACATTTATTTACACTAATATTATTCTAAAATATTACAGATAGTGGATGAACTGATGAAATAGACTTGGATTTCATGGGTTATGTCACGTTACGTTTCGTTGATGCGGGAAGTATGTCCTATTTAAGGGAATTCTGTTAATTAGGTGAGTGTAAGGGAAAATATTGGCAGTCGATAGATTCTCTGCAGATTTACGGGAAAGTCAGTGTTCCATTGTCGAACTGCTCTTGTTACAATTTGCATGGTAACAACTGAACTACTTTTAACGCATAGTTTACGTTACTTTCTTACATTGATTTCTCTGATAGACATTTATATGTTTATTTATGACAAAATAGGTGATCTATAAAAAATTAAGTGATTTTTTTATAATTTATATTTCCTAAAATCCATCACGTTGACCTAAAGTTGTGCGGTTGTCCATCTTGTTTTGATAATTTATAACTTTTATTTAAAAAAGTATAAGGGTCTCAACTTATTTTAAACTCTTGCAATTGCCTTAAAAGATTTAAAGCAAACATTTACTTACAAATCATGAAAACTAATCAAATATCCTAATTTGTTATGGCATTGTTTTAAGAAAATCGTTCTTATCATAGATATGAATACTTACCCTAGTCATCTTGAGACCCGATAATAAATCAATAGTCATGTAATTAAAAAGATGTAAATGACCTTTAAAAATAACTATAACATAAACATCTCTTTCCAACAATTTTAACGGCTGTCAATTTAAAATCTGAAGGTATATTTTTTCCATAACTTTATACTTATTTCAAAGTTTAGATATATAATATAAAAGTGATAATAAATTATTTAAAAAAGTATTTATAAAAAAATAGCTCTATTTAATTAAAGTTGATATTTTTATTTCGGTGGTTGATTAAAATTTCACTTGGTAAACTCGTACCTAGTAGTTATTGTTGTTCAGGTACATCTAGGTTAAAACTCTCTTATAAACAACCTGGTATTGTAACGATACTAAGTTCTGTAATCATTATCGTATTCACCTAAATATTCTGCCGATATGCTGACTCCAACGCTATCTGCAGGTTGCGTGCGTAATTGAGTTAGTTGCAGTCATTGCGTTAAACTTCCCGTACGATTATTAACTGGCGTGATTACTCAATCTGACGAAAAATCGTTAGTCAGGAATGAAGTGAACTACAAAAAAGGTCCAGTGACTTTTTGTCCTATCTCGTGTGGTTAAGCGACAAAACGCGGGAATGTTTGACATTCCAGAGATTTCTTTGCTTAAAATAAAGTTTCGAGCCTGATAGTGGCCGAACGGTAGGTCGTAGCTCAAATCTGATTGACCCATCAAATTAGCAAATTGCGCGATCTACAGAAAAAGGTCCAGTAACTTTTTGCTCTTATCTCCAGTGGTTCGGCCGAAAAACGTGATTATGTGCAATTGTTTTGTAATTTTTACGTGAAACTTTTGTTTTCGGGCTCGATAGCGGCGAAACCATTGGACGGAGGTCGAAATAAGACAGACGTTGGAGTTAGGAAATGAGGTAATCTACAAAAATGTGCCAGTAAACTCTTTACTCTATCTCCATTGGTTTGGCCGCAAAACGTGATTAAGTGAAAATATTTGGAAATTTTTGCCTAAAAATTTACCTTTCGGGCTTGATAGCGGCTAAACGGTTGGTCGTATCTCAAAACAAATTTTTAACAGGATTTAAGAAATTGCGTGATCTACAAAAAATGTTCAGTAACATTTTGCCCTATCCTCAACGGTTTGGCTGCATAACGCGTTTTAAAGTATTGATTTTTTAAGTTTTACGTGATATTTTTAAACTGCCCAGTGCAGCCTTTTGTCCTAAGCTCTGTACTGCCTAAATTATAGGTCGTAGCTTAAATCTGATGGCATAATCGAAAGACAAAATCAAATTTCCGACAAGAAAGTTCCAGTCACTTTTTGTCGTATCTCTAACGGTTAAGCCACAAAATGCCTTTGAAGTCAAAAGTTTGAAATTAATCTGGAAAAGTAGATAAAGTTGGTCAATTTTTCACTCCCAAACCAGTAATCTTAAGCTCGGACATAACATTTGCCCGGTAACATTACCCTCTGGGAATTTCCTGGCATGGCTATATTAACTCCTGAGCAACCCTGTAAAATTGGCACACGTGTGTCATTAACCTCGGTAACATTTACCCCCCTCCGGCGACGTCATAGTATGGCCAGATAACCTTCTGAGTAAATTAAACCTCCTGATGTGTTAACTCCCCCGGTAACATTATACCCCCCCCAGGCAATTTCCTGGCATGACCTCACGTCCGAATTTTACCAATCACCAAATCTCTTCACCCCCCTTGGGAAGTTCCTGTTATGACCAGATCACCCCCTGATGCCTTAACCCCCGGTAACGTTACAACCCCCCCAGGAAATTTTCTGGCATGTCCTCATGTCTGAATTTTTACCTATAACCAAATCTCTTAACTCCCCTTGGGAAGTTCCTGGTATGACCAGATAACCCCCTGGTGTCTTATCCCCCGGTAACGTTAACCTCCCCTGGGAATTTCCTGGCATGACCTCATGTCCGAATTTTACCAATCACCAAATCTCTTAACCCTCCCTCTGGGAAGTTCCTCGTATGACCAGCTAACCCCCTGATGTCTTAACCTCTGGTAACATTAAACCCCCCCCCAGGGAATTACCTGGCATGACCTCATGTCCAAATTTTAACAATCACCAAATCCCTCTTATCCCCGAATATGCAAGCGTAAATCTAACCGCTTATCCCCGAATTTGGCCAATACCCAAATGGGGGCCTGGGGGCGTAGCCCCCAGCGAGCCGAAGGCGAGTCTAAATACTTATACAGCCGCATGTGTAACTGACTGACTGACATATAGATACAAATTCTAACATAGTTCTAGAAGTGCTGGAAACTTGAAATTTGGCACGCAGGTTCCTTTCACAATATGACTAGGAGGAAAAGTCTGAAAACCGGACTTTTTTACTTTTAAACCCCTCAAAAAAATTCCTCAAAAATCGCGCATTCTTCACCCCTGCAGGCATTTCTTGTAAGCCTGATAGCGGGTGAACCGTTGGAGCTAGCTTCGATCTGACGAAAAATCGTTAGTCAGGAATGAAGTGAACTACAAGAAAGGTCCAGTGACTTTTTGTCCTATCTCGTGTGGTTAAGCCACAAAACACGGAAATGTTTGACATTCCAGAGATTTTTTTCGCTTAAAATAAAGTTTCGAGCCCGATAGTGGCCGAACGGTATGTCGTAGCTCAAATCTGATTGAACCATCAAATTAGCAAATCGCGCGATCTACAGAAAAGGTCCAGTGACTTTTTGCCTTATCTCCATTGGTTTGGCCGAAAAAAAACGTGATTATGTGCAATTTTTTTTTATTTTCACGTGAAAACTTTGTTTTTGGGGTCGATAGCGGCGAAACAATTGGTCGGAGGTCAAAATAAAACAAAGGTTAGATTTAGTAAATAATATGATCTACAAAAAAGGTTCAGTTACTTTTTACTATATCTCCATTTTTTTGACCGCAAAACGCGATTAAGTGAAAATATTTTGAAATTTTCGCCTACAAATTTTCATTCCAGGCTTGATAGCGGCTGCTAAACGGTTGGGTCGTAGCTCAAAACACGTCATTTAACAACTTTTAGTAAACGACGTGTTCTATAAAAAAAGTCTAGTAACTTTTTGCCTTATCCTAAGTGGTCTGGCCTAAAAACCTGTTTAAAAGGAAATATTTTATAATATTTTTAGATGAACATTTTGTTTCTGGAGGCAGTAGCAGCCGAACCATTGGTCATAACTTAAATCCTAAATGTTCAATAACTAGACAGAATTTTACCAATCCCCAAATCTCTTAACCCCCCTTTGGGAAGTTCCCGGTATGACCAGATAACCCCCTGATGTCTTAACCCTTGGTAACGTTAACCCCCCCCCCCTGGGAATTCCTTGTATGACCTCATGTCCGAATTTTACCTATCAATAAAACCACTCTTATCCCTTAATTAGGCAAACACCCTAGTTTTACATCCTTTAATAAGCCTGGAAAACTCTATAAATAGTAAAATATTTGTCATGAATTGGCAATTTTTTGAGTTTTAAATTTATGTGCGATAAATATTTGTGTAATTCATTCCAGATTCAGACTGCACTTGCTTTGCTAGGTTAACGAGTAAATACAACCCCACATTAGAAATTAGCTGAGCGTTAGCTAAGCGTCAGTAGTAGATATGGACAGAGTGAAGTTTTGTTTTGTTCACAGACACAACACCCTCAAAAATAGACCCCAGTGTGTCATTTACCCCCGGTAACATTAACCCCCCCCCCCCGGAATTTACTGGTAAGACCAGATAACCTCCTGAGTAAAATAAACCCCCTGATGCCTTAACCCCCGATAACATTAAACCCCCCCAGGGAATTTCTCGGCATGACCTCATGTCCGAATTTTACCAATCACCAAATCCCTCTCATCCCCGATTTTGCTAGCGTACATCAGATCTACCAATCACCAAATCCTTTAACCACCCCCGGGAATTTCCTGTTATGACTAGATAAACCTCCTGAGTAAATTAAACCCCCTGATTGCTTAACCTCGGTAAGATTAACTTCCCCCCTGGGAATTTCCTGGCATGACTATATAGACTCCTGAGCAAATAAAACCCCCTAAGCAACTTAAAAATGTTGACTTAGGGTAGGTTTTTTACTATATTTCCACTCAACAATTTACAATAGTTGACAGGTGCAGACTTTACTACCACACTCTGTACCTCCTAAACCAGAGCTCGTAGCTCAAATCTGATGGCATAATCGAAAGACAAAATTAAATTTCCGACAAGAAAGGTCCAGTCACTTTAAGTCGTATCTCTAACGGTTTAAACAGCAAAATGCCCTCAAAGTCAAAAGTTTGGACGAATCCGGGAAAAAATCAATGAAAAAGGTCAATTTTTAAATCCCTTGTCATTTACCTAATGTCCGGACTTAACCAGTCACCGAATTCCGCTTATCCCCGAATTTTAAGCATCTACGTAGGGGGCATGGGGGCGTAGCCCCCAGCGAGCCGAAGGCGAGTCCTATTATATATACAGCCGCATGTGAAACTGACTGACTGATATATGTATACAAATTCTAACCTACTTCTAGAAGTGCTAGAAACTTGAAATTTTGCACGCAGGTACCTTTTGCCGTATAACCAACAGGAAAAGTCTGAAAACCGGGAATTTTTACTTTTAATTAAACCCCTCAAAAAAATTCCCGAAAAAATCGCGCATTCTTTACCCTTGCAAGCCTTTCTTGTAAGCCCGATAGCGGGCGAACCGTTGGAGCTAGCTTCGATCTGACGAAAAATCGTTAGTCAGGAATGAAGTGAACAACAAAAAAGGTCCAGTGACTTTTTGCTCTATCTTCCATGGTTAAGCGACAAAACGCTCGAACATTTGACATTCCAGAGATTTTTTTGATAAAAATAATGTTTCGAGCCCGATAGCGGCCGAACCGTTTGGTCGTAGCTCAAATCTGATTGACCCATCAAATTAGCAAATTACGTGATCTACAGAAATGGTCTAGTGACTTTTTGCCCTATCTCCATCGGTATGACCGCAATACGCGATTATGTGCAAAATTTATGTAATTTTTTACGTGAAAACTTTGTTTTTGGGGTCGATAGCGGCGAAACAATTGGTCGGAGGTCAAAATAAAACAAAGGTTAGATTTAGTAAATAATATGATCTACAAAAAAGGTTCAGTTACTTTTTACTATATCTCCATTATTTTGACCGCAAAACGCGATTAAGTGAAAATATTTGGAAATTTTCGCCTACAAATTTTCATTCCAGCCTTGATAGCGGCTAAACGGTTGGTCGTAGCTCAAAAACACGTCATTTAACAACTTTTAGTAAACGACGTGTTCTATAAAAAAAGTCCAGTAACTTTTTGCCTTATCCTTAGTGGTCTGGCCTAAAAACCTGTTTTAAAGGGAAATGTTTTATTATTTTTAGATGAAACATTTTGTTTTCTGGAGGCAGTAGCAGCCGAACCATTGGTCATAACTTAAATCCTAAATGTTCAATAACTAGACAGAATTTTACCAATCACCAAATCTCTTAACCCCCTTTGGGAAGTTCCCAGGATGACCAGATAACCCCCTGATGTCTTAACCCTTGGTAACGTTAACCCCTCCCCCCCTGGGAATTCCTTGTATGACCTCATGTCCGAATTTTACCTATCAATAAAACCACTCTTATCCCTTAATTAGGCAAACACCCTAGTTTTACATCCTTTAATAAGCCTGGAAAACTCTATAAATGGTTAAAATATTTGTCGTGGGATTGGCAATTTTTTGAGTTTTAAATTTATGTGCGATAAATATTTGTGTAATTCATTCCAGATTCAGACTGCACTTGCTTTGCTAGGTTAACGAGTGAATACAACCCCACATTAGAAATTAGCTGAGCGTTAGCTAAGCGTCAGTAGTAGATATGGACAGAGTGAAGTTTTGTTTTGTTCACAGACACAACACCCTCAAAAATAGACCCCAGTGTGTCATTTACCCCCGGTAACATTAACCCCCCCCGGGAATTTACTGGTAAGACCAGATAACCTCCTGAGTAAAATAAACCCCCTGATGCCTTAACCCCCGATAACATTAAAACCCCCCCAGGGAATTTCTCGGCATGACCTCATGTCCGAATTTTACCAATCACCAAATCCCTCTCATCCCCGATTTTGCTAGCGTACATCAGATCTACCAATCACCAAATCCTTTAACCACCCCCGGGAATTTCCTGTTATGACTAGATAACCTCCTGAGTAAATTAAACCCCCTGATGGCTTAACCTCGGTAAGATTAACTTCCCCCCTGGGAATTTCCTGGCATGACTATATACACTCCTGAGCAAATAAAAACCCCCTAAGCAACTTAAAAATGTTGACTTAGGGTAGGTGTTTTACTATATTTCCACTCAACAATTTACAATAGTTGACAGGTGCAGACTTTACTACCACACTCTGTACTTCCTAAACCAGAGCTCGTAGCTCAAATCTGATGGCATAATCGAAACACAAAATTAAATTTCCGACAAGAAAGGTCCGGTCACTTTTTGTCGTATCTCTAACGGTTTAGCCGCAAAATGCCCTCAAAGTCAAAAGTTTGGACGAATCCGGAAAAAAAATCAATAAAAAGGTCAATTTTTAAATCCCTTGTCATTTACCTAATGTCCGGACTTAACCAGTCACCGAATTCCGCTTATCCCCGAATTTTAAGCATCTACCTTGGGGGCCTGGGGGCGTAGCCCCCAGCGAGCCGAAGGCGAGTCTAATATACTATACAGCCGCATGTGAAACTGACTGACTGACTGATATATGTATACAAATTCTAACCTACTTCTAGAAGTGCTAGAAACTTGAAATTTGGCACGGAGGTACCTTTTACCGTGAAACTAACAGGAAAAGTCTGAAAACCGGGAATTTTAAATTTTAAACCCCTCAAAAAAATTCGCAAAAAAACGCGCATTTCTTACCCTTGCAGGCCTTTTTTGTAAGCCCGATAGCGGGCGAACCATTGGAGCTAGCTCGGATCTGATGAAAAATCGTTAGTTAGGAATGAAGTGAACTACAAATAAGGTCCAGTGACTTTTTGCTCTATCTCCCATGGTTAAGCGACAAAACGCTCGAATATTTGACATTCCAGAGATTTTTTCGCCAAAAATAATGTTTTGTGCCCGACAGCGGCCGAACCGTTTGTCGTAGCTCAAATCTGATTGGACCCATCAAATTAGCAAATTCCGCGATCTACAGAAAAGGTCTAGTGACTTTTTGCCATATCTCCATTGGTTTGGCCGAAAAAACGTGATTATGTGCAATTGTTTTGTAATTTTTACGTGAAAATTTTGTTTTTGGAATCGATAGCGGCGAAACCATTGGTCGGAGGTCAAAATAAAACAAAGGTTAGATTTAGGAAATAATATGATCCACAAAAAAGGTCAAGTGACTTTTTACTCTATCTCCATTAGTTTGACCGCAAAAACGCGATTAAGTGAAAATATTTGGAAATTTTCGCCTAAAAATTTACATTCCGGGCTTGATAGCGGCAAAACGGTTGGTCGTAGCTCAAAACAATTTTAATAGGTCTTAGGAAAGAGCGCAATCTACAAAAAAGGTTTAATAATATTTTGCCCTATCCTCAATGGTTTGGCCGGAAAACGCGTTTAAAACGCATTACTTTTTCCCGTTAAATTTGTGATTCTGGGCTACATTGCAGTCAGCAGTTTGTTTAGCACAAAATTAAAAATGTGATTTCAATACAAATTAAGGCGATCTACAAAAAAGATTAATTGATTTTTTTTTACTCTATCTTCATTGGTTTAGCCGTAAAACGTGATTATGATGAAAATTGTACTTAAAAACTTACCTTCCGGGCTCGATAGTGACCGAACCGATGGTTCTAGCTTAAAACTAAAAACTGTTTTGTTTATTAACTGAAGCGATCTACAAAAAAGGTTTGGTAGCTTTATGCTCTATCTTTATTTTTTTGGCTAATAAATGTTAATATTATGTAATTTTGACGTGGATAATTTTGTTTCTGGAGTGTATAGCGGTCGAATCTTCAGTCTTAGATTAAATATGAAAGTTTCCAATAATATAAAATGACTAGGTATACAAAAAAGGTCTAGTAGCTTTTATCGTATATCCTTTCGCAAGCCCGAAAAATCGCCTTAAATAGTAAAATACAAATACTCGTATTTGTCGTGAATTGGCAATTTTTGGAGATTTTAATTTATATGCGACTAATATTTGTGCAATTCATTCCAGATTCCGATTGCACTTGCTCTGCTAGGTTAACGAGTGAATACAACCCCAGATTTGAAA
Organism: Homalodisca vitripennis; assembly: GCF_021130785.1. NCBI lineage: Eukaryota > Metazoa > Arthropoda > Insecta > Hemiptera > Cicadellidae > Homalodisca > Homalodisca vitripennis. The sequence continues at coordinate 37,111,615 of NC_060208.1, forward strand.
TTGGCTAAGAGTTAATTAATTTAATGAAATAGTGATTCCTTATCAACACTGTGTTATGGAATGATAATTTCCTAAATAATTGTAACCTCTGATCAACGTTTTTTTTTTATAAAAATTACTGTACACATATTTTTGTAGCACAGACACACATTTCCCAGAAAAGTACAACACGTTCTTATAACCCCCTATAGCAAAACCCCCTCCCGCGAATTTCCTGGTAGATGAATTCCTGATTAAATTAGACCCCCTGATCAACCTAATAATCTGATAAAGTTAGTTTTTATTTTGTTTAGACTAAACAATTAACCATAGTTGGCTAGTGCAGTCTTTTCTCCCAAGCATATACAACCGCATGTGTAACTGACTGACTGACTGACTCACTCACGTATACTAATTCTAACCTACTTCCAGATGAGTTAGAGACTTGAAATTTGGTACACAGATAGCTTTCCACGTGTAACCACCAGGAAAAATCCCGAAAAGTGAGAATTTTTCATTTTCAACCCCTCAAAAAAATTCCCAAAAAATCGCGCATTCTTCACCCCTGCAGGCATTTTTTGTAAGCCCGATAGCGGGCGAACCGTTGGAGCTAGCTCGGATCTGACGGAAAATTCATGGTCAGGAATGAAGTGAACTACAAAAAGGGTCTAATGACTTTTTGCTCTATCTTCCATGGTTTAAGCGACAAAACGCTCGAACATTTGAAATTCCAGAGATTTTTTCGATAAAAATAATGTTTCAAGCCCGATAGCGGCCGAACCGTTGGTCGTAGCTCAAATCTGATTGACCCATCAAATTAGCAAATTGCGCGATCTACAGAAAAGGTCCAGTAATCTTTTGCCCTATCTCGATTGGTTTGGCCGAAAAACGTGATTATGTACAATTTTGTTGTAACTTTTACGCGAAACTTTTGTTTTTGGGGTCGATAGCGGCGAAACCATTGGTCGGAGGTCAAAATAAGACTAACGTTTTATTTAGGAAATAAGATGACCTACAAAAAAGGTCCAGTGACTTTTTACTATATTTCCCTTAGTTTGACCGCAAAACGCGATTAAGTGAAAATATTGGACATTTTCGCCTAAAAATTTACATTCCGGGCTTGATAGCGGCTAAACGGTTGGTCGTAACTCAAAACAAATTTTAAACGGGATTTAGGAAATCACGTGATCTACAGAAAAGGTTCAGTGACTTCGGGAGTTGGCTGAGCGTTAGCTAAGCGTCAATAGTAGATAGGGACAGAGGAATATTTATTATGTTCACAGACACAATACCCTCTAAAAAAGGCCCAAGTGTGTCATTAACCCCCGGTAATATTAACCCCCCCCCCCCCGGGGATTTCCTGGTATGACCTGATAACCTCCTGTACATTCAACCCCCTGATGTGTTAACCCCCCTGGTAACATTAAACCCCCCCAGGGAATTTCCTGCCATGACCTCATGTCCGAATTTTACCAGTCACCAAATCTCTTAACCCCCCCCCCCCCTGGGAAGATCCTGGTATGACCAGATAACCCCCTGGAGACTTATCCCCCGGTAACGTTAACCCCCCCTGGGAATTTGTTCATATGACCAGACAATATCCTGACGAAATTAAACCCCCTCTTGTCTTAACCTCCTTAACATTAATCACCCACCCAGGGAATTTCTCGCCTTGACTAGATAGTCTCCTGGTGATATTAAACCCCCTGTTCGACTTAAAATACTGCCTTGAGGTCGGTTTTTATTATGTTTTATACTAAACAATTCAAGATAGCTGACCCGTGCAGACTTTTCTCCCGAGCTCATTTCTGGCTAAACCATAGGTCGTAGATCAGATCTGAGGGCACAATCGAAAGACAAAATTAAATTTCCAACAAGAAAGGTCCAGTCACTTTTTGTCGTATCTCTAAACGGTTTTTAACCGCAAAATGCCCTCAAAGTCAAAAGTTTTTACGAATCCGGAAAAAAATCTATGAAAAAGGTCAATTTTTAAATCCCTTGTCATTTACTTAATGTCCGGACTTAACCAGTCACCGAATTCCGCTTATCCCCGAATTTGCAAGCGTTTACTTTGGGGGCCTGGGGGCGTAGCCCCCAGCGAGCCGAAGGCGAGTTTTGTAAATAATATTGCTGTCTGTTATAAATAACCATCTTAATTTTATGAACTTGTAGCAGTTTATCACACCATACGAACATTCAGATGTAATTTTTTAAGCTTTTAAAAGCATTCTCATTAGTCTACATGATAGCTATTGTGACTAAAACATATTTTTGCCACGATATGTCGTGGATGCATATACATGTATTATAAATTTCTTAAAAACAGCAACATAAATATTGATTATTTCTTCAGTCATCTCGCAAGAAGAAAATGTATTACAGCGAGGAATTTCAAAAAAGATTTTGTGATATCGATTCCGAAGGGAAATCACATTAATTTGGGGAAAGCGAATTTTCCGATTGGAATCAGCCTTCAATTATTGTGGGCAGCAGGGTTCAACGCTCCAGAGGGCTTAGTGTAACTTACATTCAACAGATTGCTCCACAGTAAAGTTGTTTTAGGACATCGATACTATAACAACAAGTATATTAATGTAAATATATTCTTACAGATTTTCAACACGCTAGATAGATTTACAAGCTATACATTGAGCTGTTGTTTTTATATACACACGTTCACAAACGTGACTGTAATGGCCATTCCATGTTAAATCAACACACAATTTACCTCACCATTTTAGATGTATTTGTCTAAATTTTTATACACTCATAGGGAGTTTTATCTCAAACCGTTACATAAATACACTTACGTATAGTTTCAAAAACTCACAATAGACACATGATCAGACGTTTCTGAAATCGCTCAAGGAGCTCACCTACTCTGCAAGGGGTGTTAATTTGCAGCATTTTATGACCTTTCCAGTGAAATATAACACGGCAGGGATTATAATGACATTTATTGCCAAAACACATACACAATTTTTATAAAATTGTTTCTTCAGAGGTACATAATATAAAATTTCCAAAATCTTTTGCATGAATACTTAATACTGTTTTAAATAACTTAGTGAAATATAAATTTGGGATGAGGATGTTTTCATGGTTGTAAACATTTATTTATGACACCTGTTTTCAACAAGTAGCCTATTTTGACTGAATAATAATTCGTATCTTTAAAAAAATTTTTGTCTTTTTCAAAAGGATTTTCAAAAAAGTACATATTTTAAGTTAGATAAAAAACATTTTCAATAAATGATTATTACTGTTTTAAGATGAATGGCTGAATATAAATAGGATATGAATAGAGGTGACAGATAGCAACCAAATTCCTCGTGAATCTTCTAATTTTGAAGGTTCAAAAGTAACCGAAGAAAAGTGGAAACATATTTAGTATAAGAAGATAGGTTTCTAGCATCATATTGTTTTCTACAGATCATAAATGCAAGACAAAGCGACGTAAGTAGTGCACAGTGAGGGACTATAGACTTTCAAGGATCAGTACCAGAACCAAAAGTAGTCCCTTGTGAACAAAAATGGAATACAACCTTAATCGTGTGTTTTTGGGTCAGAAGTTCTTGTTTAGATTATGTTGGTCTTTAGTGTCGAGGGATCTTTTACAATCAATAAGTTATTAAGTCTCTTGGTACTTTCCCCTACCACAATAAGCTTTTTTAATACGCAATACATTGAAATTACCCAGAATAACTTGTAAGATTCAGGTTTTAAAACCAAAACTTAATGTAGGCAATATTCATATTTCAAAAATTCTAACGATAATTCTTTTCGTAAAAGACTGAACGTGCGGTATCCCACATAACATAAAGGATGACTTTCTTAAGGCATTTAGACAGTAAGCCACATTTGTCTGGATTGAGAGGCATAATTTCTTATATCCTCCGGTTCCTGCAGGTCAGGGAAAGGTTATTAACAATTCAGCAGCTTTTAATGTTGTATCAGTAAAATAGTGATAACCATATATACGGAATAACAAACATCATTATTACCTTTGGAATAATGTCTCATTTGACTTGATTTCTTTTCAAGGATACTTGAGAAGTACATGGATTGCAAGTTTCGAGTATTTCTACATTGAAGATGATTAGGTCTACTAAAACGTTACGATATGCCAATTTACTTATAAAATATCATAATACTCTTTTTGAAAGTATGTTTAGATGGTTACCTTTTTCGTTATACTAAATTAAGTTTAAGCTTTATCTGGATTACGCATTTTTAATATTTTAAATTAGGAACTAATTAATTTCTGGATTAATCTGCATCAATTTTTTAATCGATTTCTTTACAATACAAAAATTGAAAATCGATCAATTAATAATGATCTATAAATTTAAATTAATATTCTCATTTTAATTCGCCACTCACTTGAAGTAAGTAACTTTTTAGGATTTTTAAGTACTACAAATGAACGTTTATTAGAACACAACTCATAAAATTATCTTTGACTATTGACCCAGTCAGTGTAATAATGATATAAATCAAAACAATTCTTCCTATTCTGAATAAATAAATTGATAACAAATTTTTACTCTAAAATGTATTCTAGAGATGGAAACCGGTCCAACACTCATTATTTAACGTTAATTCGCTAAAGCAGGAAATAGTTTGGTTTACGCTCTTGAAATCAAATCTTAATAAATTTGATTGAATATTTTACACAAGTTTAAGTTTTAAAAATAATTATTAATGGTATAAAAAATTTAAAATAATTAAGCCAAAACAGTTTAATGAGAATAACTTTACATATGGAATGGATATTGAGAATTCTCCGTAACGACTACCAAGGCTGGAGAGAGAAAGTGTCGAGCTAAAAGCGTTATTGGTATGCTTGTCACGTTCTCAGTTTGTATACTTGTCCAACCTTGTTATAAGAAAAATGTCATTGTTATAGCAAAGTGATCTAAGGTAAATAAAAAACAGTATTTATCAACTCATATCATACTTTAATCTCGCAATTTTCATAATTTTTTAAGGCATTAATTGTAATTGAATGAAACCTAACATGTTATCTATGAAGTTTCAATTACTTTGGTAAGATGTAATTTTCCTCAGGTTTGCAACTGTTCTGTAAGATACAAACTGGAAAAATAAAACTGAGCTTACCTACATCTGGACTATCTCACGGACGTCTAAGAGCGGAAATGTGATACCAAGAATGGAGACGTAAAATGTAACATTTTACTGAAAAGATGATAATTGAAGTGGTTTCTTAGTGTTAAAATCTGCCTAAAAGCCTAGGTATTTTTGGTATTCATGTTCTCTATTCCCGCTTTAACCAGTATAAATAGTAATAGTATAAAATTGCTGAGGACCCCATTTTTTAACTTCCAGGAGTTCCATTCCTTTGGTCCTCGTCAGAAAATACCTGCAGCCCTTAATGTATATCATGTTATTTATAAATCAACACAGCGTATTTTTTATGTTTCATATTTTAGTATTTCTTCCTAAAGAACATTCATTAAAATAGAAATATGAATTTAAATAAACGTGGCTGCAGTACGAATGATTAAAATAGGGCTAATTAAGTGTTAAAAACATGGCGGTGGCAATACAATGTAGTGTTGTTATACTACAATAAATCATTATATAATTATCTGGTTAGTGGGATTGTCAAAATGGTCGCTCAAAACTCTGAAATTCCAACATTCAGACAAACTTTGATACGTATAAAGTGGCGGCGAATATATGGCTGAGATGTGCACGATTTCATAAATAAAAATTAAGTTAATAGTGACTAAAAAGTTTTACCAATATTTAATCAAATAATATTCCTCAGCTAATGGTGACTTTGCAACCCCAAAGCGATGAATAGTTTTTAAAGTATCGACGTTTGTAACGAAGAGGAAGCAATATTCTGCTTAAATAATCTGAGGTGAATCTATTCAGTTTGACAAGTATGACGTGTTTGGAGGAAATGCTCTTAACGCACCTTTCTCCTCTGTTACCTGTCAAGCTCAATGATGTATGTACATGGCAAAATTTCTTACATTTATTTACACTAATATTATTCTAAAATATTACAGATAGTGGATGAGCTGATGAAATAGACTTGGATTTCATGATTATGTCACATTACGTTTCGTTGATGCGGGAAGTGTATCCTATTTAAGGAAATTCTGTTAATGAGTGTGGTAAGTGTAAGGGAAAGATTGACTGTCGATAGATTCTCTGCAGATTGATGGGAAAGTCGGTGTTCCTTTGTCTGACTGCTCTTGTTACAATTTGCATGGTAACAAACTCAACTACTTTTAACGCATAGTTTGCGTTACTTTCTTACATTGACTTCTCTGATAGAGATTTATATGTTTATTTATGGCAAAATAGGTGATCTAAAAAAAATTAAGTGATTTGTTTATAATCGATATTTTCCTAAAATCCATCACGTTGACCTAAAGTTGTGCGGTTGTCCATCTTGTTTTGATAATTTATATCTTTTATTTAAAAAAGTATAAGGGTCTCAACTTAGTTTAAACTCTTGCAATTGCCTTAAAAGATTTAAAGCAAACATTTTTAATCAAAGGGCTAAACGACAGGTTTATTTCTAGCTGGTTTATAGCTTGCAGCGGAACCTACACCTGATGCAGTAAAACCGATATTTTACTTAGATTTGGGCAATACTACTAATATTCAAGAGTGGCACACCACTAACCGCAAATATCTAGATATTTGGGTGGAAGAGTAGATCGATATGTCTAGGCTACTGTGGAGGATGACTGTTGGAGTGGGAATGACTGTTGGAGGATCCTGTCACTCTGGAAGCAAACCCAAAGGTGCTTTTAGTGCAATTAGTGGTTATTCAGCTTATTGTTCTAAATTAACAGAAAAAAACACTGTTAGGACTTTCGAAAATAATTTTGGAAAATGAATAAGAATAACTTGATATATTAAATTATAAATAAGGCGATATTATATTTCAACCATAAGTTTACTTTACATGAACAAAAGAGATTAGTTAACGGTTTTTAAATATAAACTTATCGAAAGTAAGATAAGCATTCAGGTGACATTAGTGCTGGATTTACATTTCCTTTCCTTCCCGTACATAAATAAACCAGGTATTCTCATTCATTAATATAGTATTAACCATGACCCATTTAATAATTGCTTAACCAGTAAATACCATAAATATAACGATGTTTATTAATTATTTTACCAATTTATGTTAGTGAAATTACCAAATACGATAATCCGCTTACAATAACTGCACAATTGGTACAGCTGTTGTACTACTATAGCCCGGACCCAATATCAATGTTCTATTATCAGCATTGTACGCGAGGGAACGTTTAGAGGTAATGGCGCTAATATTACCTTCCACATTAATGTATTTTACAGTCCTTACAGTACATTGGCTTCAATATAAAATGAATCTATATTTTATTCCATATCTCTACATTCTCCATTGCTTATAATTTTATTTTTCTTGACATATTCTTCTGTTTCCATATTCCTTTTTTAATAGTATCCAACCATTAAAGCTTTAAACGTTTATTTAAAACAGTTGTTTAAATCGTTTTAACAGTTTTCTTGATTACGTGTATTATTTAAGTTTATACTCTATACAGTACATTGGTTTCATATCAAATAGATCTAAATGTTATTCCATATTTCCACGTTACCTATACGTAAAATTTTGTTTTTCGTAATATCTGTTTCAAATTTATATTCCGTTTTAATGGCATGCAATTACTACTGCATGTATTCATCTATACTGTTTGAGTGTTTGAAAGATTAAATATGTTCTTAAACGAAAAACAAGTTTCATTTAAAGTATGATCTAAGCGATGACAGCAACTCTCTAATGAAAATGTTCGAACTCAATGAATTTAGTTTTTTCTATTTACATACTCCGAATCTAAAACAATGCAATTAATTACATATATGTATATCACATTAACCACTCATAAACATTCAATAATATTTCTTCTTCGTAATAAACATAATATACATGTTTTACCGTATTTCTGTTTTATTTAAATCTAAATAAGGTACTTACAAATCATGAAAACTAATAAAATATCCTAATTTTATGGCATTGTTTTAAGAACATCGTTCTTATCATAGATATCAATACTTACGCTAGTCATCTTGAGACCCGTAAATGACCTTTAAAAATAACTATAACATAAACATTTCTTTCCAATACTTTAAACGGCTGTCAATTTAAAATCTGAAGGTACATTTTGTCCATAAATGCTTAAAATGTTGTTTTTTAAACATGTGTTTTTGAATCTACGTTAGAGGGTTTTTAATTTAAATTATCGCAAAATTGTGACGGGTTCCAAAATAGCACTTTTAATTAGTTGAGACTGGCTTACGAACTCATCTAAGCTATAAGCGAATAATATAGTCCTATACCAACTTTAGACTTATTTTAGAGTTTAGATATATAATATAAAAGTGATAATAAATTATTTAAAAAGTATTTATAAAAAATAGCTCTATTTAATTAAAGTTTATATTTTTATTTCGGTGGTTGATTAAAATTTCACTTGGTAAACTCGTACCTAGTAGTTATTGTTGTTTAGGTACATCTAGGTTAAAACTCTCTTATAAACAACCTGATATTGTAACGATACTAAGTTCTGAAATCATTATCGTATTCACCTAAATATTCTGCCGATATGCTGACTACAATGCTATATGCAGGTTGCGTGCGTAATTGAGTTAGTTGCAGTCATTGCGTTAAACTTCCCGTACGATTATTAACTGGCGTGATTAATCACAAGTTCAATGTTACATTGTGCAACCAATTGTTTGTACTTACATCATGAGCTATGAATTTATTGAATCGTACATTAACTGAGCAAATCTATCTATAAATGCAAATTATAGAAGAATGGCCCTTTTAAAAATTATATCCAAGAAATAAGTACGTTACACCGTTACTGAAAAAAAACATTTCTTACAGAAAACAATAAATTTTATTATTTCTACTTATTAGCTGTGTGTATTAAATTTAAGCTAAAATAACTCTTATTTTCTATTTTCTGTCAGAAATGAAGGCATTGTTAATCAATATCATTTCAACATCTTTTCAGGGATATTGTTTAAATACCATCTCTAATCACGAACTCTAGATATAATGAGGAAGATACAGCAAACTAATGTACAAAACATAAAAATGTATGACCTTACACTCAAGCTCCAGAACACGATAACTACCGTATTTCTTAAAAGCTTCCAACCAAACTTTGTTGAAGGTTCTGTGTACATATATATTCAACAAGCTCTTAGGACGCTCTGAATTGATTGAAAATGTCAAGATGGTGAACTTTAAAACTTGTTGAAAACTTTGATCTCAAATATAAATCAAGAAATAACTAGCACCATATCATTCTACAAGCTTTAGATTAAGTCTCTAAAATTAACAGGCTGGTGTATGTTTCTTTATTTATTGGAATTGCATTATAGTAGTCCTAAAGTGTTCAAACGTATATAAATTTATCTTAACTATCAGTTGTTGCAGACATGTTTACTCTTGCCTTCCCTCCTTCTTGATTATTTGTTTAATAGCATATTGGCCAATTAATTATCCAACCTGAGAAAAGTTAAAAATTTTGGTACTCATTAAACATTTTAATACTCAATGCTCTTTTTAGAAATGGTTTCTAAATATCTAGGCTTCTTTCATTTAAATCTGTTACACATATTTCGTTATGTTTTGAATACCACAGATTGGTTTGAGATTAGTTAAACTTTTTACTGTGTTAAAAATATTTAAACATTAAACTTACTTTCATTTAAAGATATTAATTTTAATTCACATATTTTAGCTGTGTTGAGTAAGTTTCGAACAAAATTTGTCTTGTAATTACATTAGCTTACTTTTCTGCAGTTTGGGCCCAGAAACAGTTCTGTAACAACTGTTACATTTTGAATTTCGCTAACTTTACCTACAGATATGTATACTCTGTTATAGTGTCTCGGGCCCCGTGGCCCCCGTACTTCCGGTACCAACGTCTAGGTACCATTGCGTGTCTCCCTTGGCATGGACTTCCGCTACAATAGAGGATGAGCAAAGTTGTAAACTAGAGACAAATTTATACATATTTTCTATAATTTTTGAAGATATTTTGGGTAAAGTATATCCGGGGAGTGAAGAGAGTAACTTTTAAGGAATGTAGCCTAATTTGTAACAGATAAACAGAAAGTAGCTATGGAGCTTAGGCCTATGATTATATGTATAAGTTGTACGTAGTATGTACTTGTTTATTTTTTGAGGGTACTGAGGCAGGGTTATCAGTCCTTTAGTTTAAATTAAGAGCTGACAAAGTCACATCTGGCTCTAGCGGAATTGTATTCCTGTGTGGTCTACCTGTAACCCTTGTGCCTGTAGGTAGTTATGAGGGCTGAATGCGTAAACCACCAAATTTGTTTTTCTTCCTATGTTATCCTACCAAAATTGTTTAATTTATTTTTCTTTGTAGTCTAAGTATATGTCCGGACCTATGATTATTTATTTATCTGCCTTATGACTTATCATTAATTGTTTCAGTTATTTGTAATTTTTTTCTGTTTCGCAATTTCCAAATTTTGTTAGAAAAAATTAAATGATCAAATTCCTTTTTATGTATCACTCTTAGGGTTATTACCAGTAATGTTTTTGTCTTTTTTGCAATATCTTGTAATTGCTTAGATCTTTGACCTTTGAGTGTACGATAAGTTTTTTAAATGTACAAATTTTGACTGTTGTCACTAGAAGGATTATTGCTCGTAACTATATTATCGTATATATATTATTGTAAATTGGTTAGTCCTTTGGTTTTTCAACCTACACAATTTTTTTTACAAATTTGTTTTAAATTTTCATATAATTATTGTTGGAAATATAAGATTGTCTTAAGAAAGAGTAATTTTTTATACTAAGTCAATTTAAAAGTTATAAATCAAGTTCTGTTTTATACCAGTAATGGATAATTCTTTGTTAAAAACATAAAAGAAGGGTTAATTATGTAAACCAAGAAATCAGAAAAGTTTTAATTTTTTTCTAACATAACTATTTATTTGGTACACCTACCAGAATGGCATACAAAAAAGCAAAAGGGGGGTTTTTATGATTTTTTTTAAATTTTTACCTTAGAACCCCCTCTCTCTTTGGTTCCAGGTAGAGGGAGGGTTCAGTTTCTTGCTGTAACAAAATGTATGCATTATTGCGTCAGTTATATTTACATCTACTATGCAATCTGCTGCATGAGATAACAGCTAACATCATTATTATACTCCCGCCAACACGCAACCCCTGAATTTTTACTTAGCTCTAAAGAGTACAAAAATATTACTCAAATTTCTTTATCGTCACGCTAGATTATAAATACCACCATTTCCACAATAACAGGCTTTCAAAAATCGTAGGATGAGTTTTCATATCTTTAGTTGTAATTTTAAAGAAACAAAAAAACAAGTAATAAATACATACTAGCTATTCACATACGATTTACACGATTTTAACTAATCTATACGTTATATCAAATACGATTTTGGCTTCCTATAAACCATTTGACTTATAAAACAAATTATTTGTAAATTATTAACAGAGAAATTAACTTTGTCTATTATCAAAGATGAAAATAGTACAATTATTAGGTAACATATTAACAAAACTGAACATATTAACTGTCAAGTCAAATATTTTAAGAATCATGAATATTTATGATCTCATGTTTTTCCATAAAATTACCTGCCTATTGCATTATATATAATAATTGAGCAATTAAATCTTATGTTATACAATGATATAAAACAAACTATCTTTTGGTAGCGGAAGTGTTAATATGCCTGATATTTATAATTAATTCGTATAATCTGAAAATCTGTGTTTAAACCTTAGTATTAAATACGTTACTATTTTCTTTAGACATTAAGAAAAAGAGTGGTTGTTAGCCAACATAAAACATTTGTGTTTATCGTTATGCATTTTAATACTATACCCTTTCTTTAAAATTCCAAAACATAGCCAGTATGCAATAAAACATACAAAACCAGCCAGGCTTACATACCTAAACGAATCATACTCATAGCACACTTATATGCTACGTTAGCCAAACAGCTGTTAAAGCATTTGTGAAAACTGTTGAGAAATATTTACTGACCAACGAAGACAAGGCTGTCTTCTGGTAGTGGCACCTGAGATTATATAATCCAATTGTGTCCGAGCTTGGCAATGAAAAGGTTCAAGCATTAAACTTTATATCTTTCATTAAACGAAAACTACGTTGTTACTTACGATAGTGTTTTAGTTAGGTAACGGTTTGTTCAACTCAGGGAATAAAATAATATTCATTGAAGACCGTTAAATTTCAATAAAAGTTGTTTTAAAACGATTGAAGTGTGTATGCATTTATTTATGACGTGTAGAGCTATGTCATATTTAATAATAGTTTCACCCCATGTAGATGGTTTCTTGAAGATATGACTTCTTTAAAAAAAATTAAATACGAATATACTGTATATGAGAAGCTGTAATAAGTAGTAATTTATAAAAGCAATGACAAATTAAAGGCAATGATATCGTAAAATATTGTAAAGCAAAATTGAAATGAAAAATTATACTGATAGAAATTAGAAAACTAAACATAAAATTGGTCTCGATATTTAACTCTTATTACTATGTATTGCCTGTTGTTTGAGGTATTACTAAAAATAGAATGATGTCTTGTAAATTAGAGGAAATATTTAATAGAAATTATCAATAATCTTATTGGAGCGTTTCTGTTTGATTGTTATAGATCTAGTAACAGGATAAGGTTACATAAAGGGAAATGGAATTTTTTTAACTCAAATCAGAAACTGAATCAAGTCATTCAAATGACAGAAACAATAAAAACTGATTTATTTGTATATATTGATATTGGACATTTTCATTAGGTTTTGTTGTTGAATATTGATTACTTGTAAGCAAAATATAAATTGCAAATATTTACCGTATTTGACATTTATACTGAATGTTAATATACAAAATTTTTTGTTTTTATTATGATGACCCTAAATAGTCTCGAACACATAAGATTTAAGTAGATACTGGTACGGAATTAAAAACTGCACCTTTTTTATATTCAGGTTTATTAAATCAATTCAAATGTCAATTATTAACCTTGTATTCCACCAAATCAATGATTTTGAACAACAGGTTAAAATTACTACTTCCTTTGGCATGGCACTTTCAATTTAATATGGGCTCATTGTCCTCTAAATACGTGTGTAATAAAATTATAAGTAAAAATAATATTCTTGAATAAATTTGAATGAAATAAATTAATAGGCTTCTTCTCAAAACTAATAAAATAAAAATTATAAACTTCTTTCAAATAAAATTCTCAAACAAACTAAACAGTTCTCAACAGGAATTTTTCACAAGTTCCTACAGGATATGGTGCAGCACCTGCAGCTCTTAATTTTTACTACAATCCCTTTAATTTCAATGAAATTTTACGTTCGACTTAAAATACATTACTCCTTTACAATTTATATATATTATAGTCCTCACTCAACAGAATTGGATCGTTAATTTCAAAGTTTCAATTCCAATTTCAAATTAAATTCACTTCTTAATTTTGCAAATTTCAAATTTAGAAAATTTTAATAATTCAGTCAAAAGTACTTAGCTCTTTGGTCGTGAAGGTCTTGGAGTTCGGTATTAAAATAATTTATACCGACGGATCCTACGCCCGACACTAGTTTTAAACTCGCACTAAAAGACTTTACTCTATCGCTTCTCAACTCGGAATGGTAGCAGAGCGTGGTTTCTCGGCCTGCACCGACTACGCTCCTGTTCCTGCAGGCCTGTTTAAATCTCTCTCAACGCAGGTTCGCCCCCTAACAAAAGATTGAGTCCACTTGTAAACTATTGTTTAGCATTCACTGCCATCAAGTCAGGTCTAGACCAGATTCCAAGCGCGTTTGTGCCTGCCGCTGGATTACAATATAAATTTACCCTTTTTATTCCCTATCCATTTACAATTCTAAAATAAGATTTTTGTCCTTTTTTTGCTAATATTTTTAATTTGAAATTTTATTTATTAAATTTTTATTTTTATTTAAATTATACCATGTAATTGGTATACACACACCCCCTTAAAGCGCTTGGTATCTGCCAAGTTTTATACTTAAACTCTAAGAATTTATCTCACATCCTTTAGAAATTGTATTTCCACCTAGCCTTAACATGCATCATAAAATCTACAAAACCTTTTTTTTATTTATAATATTTGTTTTAATTTTATTTTTGATAAATAGTTGTAAGAAGAGGCAGCATACTAGTTGTCAAGTTATTTTAACCAAGCGTTAATTATTATAAATACTTTTTAAAAGAGTCCATACATTATCAGATTGTTTTTGAAAATTTAAACAATTAAGTTCCCCAATAGAAAACCCTTGACCTAAAACTTATGGCAAATAATTAAGAGTCCAATTGCCACCTACCTTTTTACAATTCTAAGTCCTACCACAAAGATAGTCCATCCAGATAATCCTTCACAATGGGTCCGAACGAGGAAGACGGTGATTGTTGTTCTGGGATGTTTATTGCAGGTCCGGTCTGTTATCAGTTGGGTCGTCCTTGGAACCTTCGCCCTGCACGACTGTGTGTCCTTGGCTCGCCCATTCACTGGTTGACGCAGCTTCATATAGAATTAAAACATATCCCCAGACGGGGGTGTCAGTTCTTATTTTATTATTTTTACCCTATACCATTGTTTATCATAGACATAACAGTCTTTTTTTTTGTTCCCCCTCTTCCTTGGGATACATTTTATCAGACTAACAGGTTTAAATTTAATATTCCAACATTCGTGTTAGTTATTAATTTACATACAAACATAAATAACACATGTTAATAACATTAATTACGGTCCATTGAGTTTCGGATTTGTGCATTTATTCAGAAAAATAAATACTGAATTGTTTTAATATCTCCCAAACCATGTAGTTTATCGCAACTGTTTACTTCACCTGTGCCCTTTTATCCAAATTATAAACTTTTTATTCCTCTTGAGGTTTCTTCATGTTTTAAAATACATTTTTACAAGATTACAATTCAAGTTAATATTTACAATTTAACAGGGCTGTAGAATTTCCTCAATTGTTCAATATATTTTAATTGAACCTTCCTTGTCACTGAAATTTCTCAAATCAAACATACATACATACAGCGTACATCTAATATAGTTTTTCTTCATTCTTACAACTAATTTAATTCGTCATAATTTTTTAATCAGTTCCTTTTTAAAACATTTTTTTTTTGTAATTCAAATTATTTACCCCTCGGTAATTATTTTGTTTTGTTATATTTTAAACATGCATTCTTCTTTCCCCAGTGGGTTTCACATCCTGCAAGTGTATTCTACGGAACTCATTCAATTCTTTTAAATTCTGAAACTACATATGAGTTGGAGCTAATAATTGAAATTATTCTGAATGGTCCCTCATATTTCAGATCTAGCTTATTATCGCTGATTTGTTAATTCTACAATAGACTACATCATACATTTTTAATTGCCTGTGATTTCGGTTGTATCGGTTTCTTCTCGAATTCAGCTCATTTTGTCTTTTTAAATTTTGAATAGCTTCAACCATCTTTGCATTCTTATCTTTGCTCCATTTTTCATCACAAATATCTTTAATTTGCCATTTTTAGTGACAAACCATCATTTGCTTTGAAACTGAACATTAATTCAAATGCAGGACGACTTTATGCTTTCATTGTGACAAGAATTTAGGGCCATTTGCACATGGTACAAATCCTTGTCCCAATTCTTTTTACAGTCATGATAATAAGCTGTCAGAATTTGATTTAAATTTCGAATTTGCCTTTCACTTTTATTTCCTATTGTCATTGCTACTTTAGCATTGGTGAAATTTAATCTGATTTAAATATGAAACTGTAGAACTTGGTCAGAATTAATTAAGGTGTCTCCCGTTTCAGCAGCTGTCACCAGTTTAGCCTAGTAGCAGGCTGTAAATTATTGCGGAGAACACAGGATGTGATACTGACATTCGTTTAATTTGCTCCATTCTACCATTGTTTGTTGATTTATTGTGAACGTGGAATTGACTGGTCTCATTGCTAGATCTTTTTAACATAAAGCAACATTTTTTAAATAAACTTTTTATTTAACTTTATATCGGTATTACTAAAAATATACTTTTACATGTAAACTTAACATTATTGTAATAGAGTCGATAAATCAGGATTGGTGACACTCTCATCGACTTATATGTTCTAAAGCAAACACTTCCACATTATTTCATTCGCGAGTGTTTTATTTCAGCATAAAAATAAAGTTCTTATACACTGTGTACTATTCAGGTTGTAAAAGATTCACAGGAATTCGCTAATACTAAATGTAAACATATTTGTTCTATACAGACAGCTGTACAGTTAAGTTTAAGCTATAAAACTCGTATCATTATGAAGTTAAAAAAATGTATCAGCTGTAGACCTGATAATATTTAAATATGTATCGTGCTGTGCGTTAATCAGAAAGGGATGTTCAAAAATTTAATAAGTCGGGGGAATAATAGCGTCTAAAACAACCATAGTTATATTTTAATATTTTTAATTTTTACCATTTTTCAATGTAAATTAATACACAAGTAAATAATATGGCATATCTGATAGTACACATAAAAATATCCTGAGATC
Source organism: Homalodisca vitripennis (assembly GCF_021130785.1). NCBI lineage: Eukaryota > Metazoa > Arthropoda > Insecta > Hemiptera > Cicadellidae > Homalodisca > Homalodisca vitripennis. The sequence continues at coordinate 37,128,254 of NC_060208.1, forward strand.
CAAACTCACTATTCCGTAATCTAGTTTAGTTCTAATGAATATTCATTAGTCAGGTCATTAGAGAAACGTGTCCTCTATACCTTCCTTCAGGTAGGCCCCCGAATGTTAACTCCCTTAACTGAGTATTTTGTTTAACATAATCTCCATGAAATAAAAATGAATTTTATATTTTATAGTGCGCCGCCGTGAAAATTGGATATACTTAGACTTGGCAACAAACATATTACGTTGTATCGTAATTACATGTAAATAATAGGACTATATGTGAGCAATAAATAAGTGAATTGATAGTTATTCCCTTAATAATGGATTAGCTTGTATGTATTTTCAAAAAAAAACTTGTATTAATACTTAAAACCTTATCTTAAAATACACACACCCACACAACACAACAAAATGTAAACTATTTATTCTACAATTCAAACTATTTATAATACTTTTAATTTAAACTGACTCGCACACTAAAGACAGTACGAGTTAATAGACCCCCCCGCTGATCTTAATTTTATAAACTTGTAGCAGTTTATCACACCATATGAGATAAATTCAGATATAATTATTTAAGCTTTAAAAGCATTCTCAATAGTCTACATGATAGCTGTTGTGACTATAAACATATTGTTCCACGATACATCGTGGATGTATATATAATGTATTATACAGTTATTAAAAGCTACAACATAAATATTGATTTATTTCTTCAGTCATCTTGCAAGAAGAAAATTTATCACAGCGAGGAATTTCGAAAATGATTTTGTGATATCGATTCCGACGGGAAATCACATTTGGGAAAGTGAATTTTCCGATTGGAATCAGCCTTCAAATTATTGTGGGCAGCAGGGTTCAGCGCTCCAGAGGGCTTAGTGTAACTTACACTCAACAGATAGCTCCACAGTAAAGTTGTTTTTAGGACATCGATACTATAACAACAAGTATATTAATGAAAAATATATTCTTATAGATTTACAACACGCTAGATAGATTTATAAGCTATACATTGAGCTGTTTTTATATACATACGTTCACAAACGTAATGGCCATTCCATGTTAAATCAACACACAATTTACCTCACCATTTTAGATGTATTTGTCTAAATTTTTAATACACTCATAGTGAGTTTTTATCTCAAACCGTTTCATAAATACACTTACGTATAGTTTTAAAAACTCACAATAGAGACGTGATCAGACGTTTCTGAAATCGCTCAAGGAGCTCACCTACTCTGCAAGGGGTGTTAATTTGCAGCATTTTATGACCTTTCCAGTGAAATATAACACGGCAGGGATTATAATGACATTTATTGCCAAAACACATACACAATTTTTTATAAAATTGTTTTCTTCAGAGGTACATTAATATAAAATTTCCAAAATCTTTTGCATGAATACTTAATACTGTTTTAAATAACTTAGTGAAATAATAAATTTGGGATGAGGATGTTTTTCATGGTTGCAAAACATTTATTTATGACACCTGTTTTCAGCAAGTAGCCTGTTTTGACTGAATTAATAATTTTGTATCTTTAAAATTTGTTTTGTCTTTTTCAAAAGGATTTTCAAAAAAAGTACATATTTTAAGTTAGATAAAAAACATTTTCAATAAATTGATTATTACTGTTTTAAGATGAATGGCTGAATATTAAATAAGGGATGAATAGAGGTGACAGATAGCAACCGAATTCCTCGTGAATCTTCTAAATATGAAGGTTCAAAAGTAATCTAAGAAAAGTGTGAACATATTTAGTATAAGAACATATAGGTTTCTAGCATCATATTGCTTTTCTACAGATCATAAATGCAAGACAAAGCGACGTAACTAGTACACAGTGAAAGAACTATGGACTTTCAAGGATCAGTACCAGAACCAAAAAATAGTCCCCTTGTGAACAACAATGGAATAACAACCTTAATCGTGTTTTTGGGTCAGAAGTTCTAGTTTAGATTATGATGCTCTTTATCGTTGAGGGATCTTTTACAATCAATAAGTTTATTAAGTCTCTTGGTATTTTCCCCTACCATAATAAGCTTTTTTAATACGCAATACATTGAAATTACCCAGAATAACTTGTAAGATTCAGGTTTAAAACAAAAAACTTAATGTAGGCAATATTCATATTTCAAAAATTCTAACGATAATTCTTTTCGTAAAAGACTGAACGTGCGGTATTGTTTTTGGCTGTCATCCTTGAGCAAAAACATCCCCATAACATAAAGGATGACTTTCTTAAGGCATTTAGGCAGTAAGCCACATTTGTCTGGATTGAGAGACACAATTTCTTATATCCTCCGGTTCCTGTAGGTCAGGGAAAGGTTATTAACAATTCAGCAGCTTTTAATGTTATTTCAGTAAAATAGTGATAACCATATATACGGAGTAACAACCATCATCATTGCCTTTGGAATACTATCTTATTTACTTTATTTCTTTTCAAGGATACTTGAGAAGTACATGAATTTCAAGTTTCGAGTATTTCTACATTGAAGATGATTAGGGCCTACTAAAAACGTTACGATATGCCCAGTTTACTTATAAAATATCATAATACTCTTTTTGAAAGTATGTTTAGATGGTTACCTTTTTCGTTATACTAAATTAAACTTAAGCTTTATCTGGATTACGCATTTGTAATATTTTTAAAACAGGAACTAATTAATTTCTGGATTAATCTGCATCAATTTTTTTGAATCGATTTTTTTACAATACAAAAATTGAAAATCGATCAATTTAAAATGATCTATAAATTTAAATTAATATTCTCATTTTAATTCGCCACTTCCCTTGAAGTAAGTAACTTTTTTAGATACTTTTAGATTTTTAAGTACTACAAATGAACGTTTATTAGAACACGACTCATAAAATTATCTTTGACTATTTGACCCAGTCAGTGTAATAATGTTATTAAATCAAAAACAATTCTTCCTATTCTGAATAAATAAATGGATAACAAATTGTTACTCTAAAATGTATTCTAGAGATGGAAACCGGTCCAACACTCATAATTTAACGTTAATTCGCTAAAACAGGAAATAGTTTGGTTTAAGCTCTTGAAATCAAATCTTAATAAATTTTGATTGAATACTTTACACAAGTTTAAGTTTTAAAAATAATCATCAATGGTATAAAAAACTTAGAATACTTAACCCAAAACAGTTCAATGAGAATAACTTTACATATGGAATGATATGGAAATGGATATTGAGAATTCTCCGTAACGACTACCAAGGCTGGAGAGAGAAAGTGTCGAGCTAAAAGCGTTGTTGGTATGCTTGTCACGTTCTCAGTTTGTATACTTGTCCAACCTTGTTATAAGAAAAAATGTCATTGTTATAGCAAAGTGATCTAAGGTAAATAAAAAACAGTATTTATCAACTCATATCATACTTTAATCTCGCAATTTTCATAATTTTTTAAGGCATTAATTGTAATAGAATGAAACCTAACATGTTATCTATGAAGTTTTAATTACTTTGGTAAGATGTAATTTTCCTCAGGTTTGAAACTGTTCTGTAGGATACAAACTGGAAAAATAAAACTGAGGTTACCTACATCTGGACTATCTAACGGACGTCTAAGAGCGGAAATGTGATATCAAGAATAGTACCGTAAAATGTAACCATTTTACTGAAAAAGATGATGATTGAAGTGGTTTCTTAGTGTTAAAAATCTGCCTAAAAGCCTAGGTATTGTTGGGTATTCATGTTCTATATTCCCGCTTTAACCAGTATAAATAGTATAAAAATTGCTTGAGGACCCCATTTTTTAACTTCCAGGAGTTCCATTCCTTCGGTCCTCGTCAGAAAATACCTGCAGCCCTTAATGAATATCCGGTTATTTAGAAATCAACACAGCGTATTTGTTATGCTTCATATTTAGTATTTCTTCCTAAAGAACATTCATTAAAAATAGAAATATGATTTTAAATAAATGTGGCTGTAGTACGAATGATTAAATTAGGGCTAATTAAGTGTTAAATACATGGCGGTGGCAATACAATGTAGTGTTGTTATACTACAATAAATCATTAATATTATTACTTCATTATTATTATAATTATATGGTTAGTGGGATTGTCAAAATGGTCGCTCAAAACTCTGAAATTCCAACATTCAGACAAACTTTGATACGTATAAAGTGGTGGCGAATATATGGCTGAGATGTGCACGATTACATAAATAAAAAAGTAAGTTAATAGTGACTAAAACCTTTTACCAATATTTAATCAAATAATATTCCTCAGCTAATGGTGACTTTGCAACCCCAAAGCGATGAATAATTTTTTTAAAGTATCGACTTTTGTAACGAAGAGGAAGCAATATTCTGCAGGTGAATCTATTCAGTTTGACAAGTATGACGTGTTTGAAGGAAATGCTCTTAGCGCACCTTTCTCCTCTGTTACCTGTCAAGCTCAATGATGTATGTACATGGCAAAATTTCTTACATTTTATTTACACTAATATTATTCTAAAATATTACAGATATTGGATTGAACTGATGAAATAGACTTGGATTTCATGAGTATGTCACATTACGTTTCGTTGATGCGGGAAGTATGTCCTATTTAAGGAAATTCTATTAATTAGGTGAGTAAGGGAAAGGTTGACTGTCGATAGATTCTCTGCAGATTGATGGGAAAGTCGGTGTTCCTCTGACTGCTCTTGTTACAATTTGCATGGGTAAACAAACTCAACTACTTTTAACGCATAGTTTACGGTACTTTCTTACATTGACTTCTCTGATAGACATTTATATGTTTATTTATGACAAAATAGGTGATCTATAAAAAATGAAGTGATTTTTTTATAATTTATATTTCCTAAAATCCATCACGTTGAACTAAAGTTTTGATAATTTATAACTTTTATTTAAAAAAGTATAAGGGTCTCAACTTAGTTTTAAAACTCTTGCAATTGCCTGAAAAGATTTTAAAGCAAACATTTTTTATCAAAGAGCTATACGAAAGGTTTATTTCTAGCTGGTTTATAGCTTGCAGCGGAACCTACACCTCATGCAGTAAAACCGATATTTTACTTAGATCTGGGCAATACTACTAATATTCAAGAGTGGCACATCACTATCCGCACCCACCCCCCCCCCCCCCCACCCCCCCCCCCCCCCACCCCCCCCCCCCCCCACCCCCCCCCCCCCCCACCCCCCCCCCCCCCCACCCCCCCCCCCCCCCAAAATTAAAGTAATGATATATATACATATATATATATATATATATATATATATATATATATATATATATATATATATATACAGGGTGTATATTATGTCTGGAAACCCAAATATATCCTTTAATAATTTAAATATAAATTTGAAACCTCTTACAATCGTGATAGAGATTGGGCATCTACTTTTTTGGAACAATGTTTTGTTATGTCACACCAACGGGGGACGTCCTGCCGAGGGTATCGTGAATATTCTTAATAGAAGCCTATACCTTGTGATACATAATTTTAAATTAATAGCTTACTGAATTGAGTGCCACAAAACCGCATCTCAAAGGAATTATTCTATCAGTAAATAGAGCATTTTTAGTATTGAAAATTTACTGATGTTCAACAATGTAATTTTATAACATGGTTCTTGCCACAAAATGTGTTACACTAATTTTTTTAGCATTTTTTAAAATGTTCAATTAAAATAAAATAAACAATTTATTTTTAAGCTGGTTTAATTAGTACAAATTTACTAGTTTTTATTGCAATGAATAAAACTTATGAGTCACTTTCTCTGATTACTTATGAATCTGTACTTGGTGTTTTCCAGTCAGCAGGAAGGTTTAAAGAGACAAAGGTCACTAGCCTATGAGAAACATTATTGTGTTATTAATCATCTGGTCTACAGGTTTCAGTTTGTTGAGCATGGAGCTTTCACTAGACAGGTCTAAGCTTGGGAATTACAAATGGACAAAGGTCATATCATTCCTGTCGAGTTAATCAGTGTCTCTGAAGCATTGCTGTCAACAAGTTATCTAATTACAGTAGTTCAGTTTTTATTTGGCATTTTAATGGAATTGTCTGAAAGAGAACGAATTACTCTGTTGATGAATGCGAGGATATGGCGATCGTCAAAGAATCTTATCGGGAAGTTTTTTGTAATTTGTTTAATGACACTTTCCCAGAAAGGAATCCCATAAGTGTTTCAACAATATCAAAACTATTGAGCGTTTTTGAAATGAACAGGGAGTGTACGTAGTCGGCCAAAGTCGGGTAGGATACAATATGCAACAGATGAAGAACATGCACTAGATGTTTTGCAAACATTTATTGAAGACCCACATACATCGCTCAGAAAAGCTGCACAGCAACATGATATGCACCCTATGTCCTGTGAGTAAGATTTTGAAAATTAATAAATACAAACCATTTAAAGTTTCATTTAGTCCAACAGTTAAGTGAGGATGATTACGACAGAAGAGTTGAGTTTTGTGAACTTGTGATGCGCAAATGTGATGACAATAGAGATTTTCTGACCAACATACTATTTTCTGATGAGGCAACTTTTTTTCCTAAATGGCAATGTTAACAGGCACAATTGCCGTTACTGGGCTAGTGAAAACCCACATTGGATTACTGAGTCCCATTCACAGCAACCACAAAAAACTGAACGTATGGTGTGGAATTTTTAGGTAACAAAAATTGTTGGACCCTTTTTCATCAATGGAAATTTAAATGCCGAACTTTACTACAATTATGCTCCAAAATGAAATAATCCCAGCTATTCAAATTGCATCAGGAGAATACTTTGATAATGTATGGTTTCAGCAGGATGGTGCTCCACCCCATTATGGGAGACAGGTAAGAGAGTATTTGGATTTAAGGTTTTCCTCATAAATGGATTGGCCGAAGAGGAGAAATCGAATGGCCTCCAAGATCTCCGGATTTGTCACCAATCGATTATTTCCTATGGGGGTCATTTAAAAATCCAATGGTTTATAGAAGAAAGCCTCATAATTTGGAAGACCTAAGAAACAGGATTATAGAGGAGATTGCTTTGATAACTGAAGAAATGTTAGGCAACTCTGTCGAATCATTTTACACAAGATTGGCTCATTGTCAAACCGTAGAAGGAACACAGTTCGAACAATTGCTTTGACACCAAATGCAGGTAAAACGTTTGTTGTAAGACTTTTCTAACAGCATACATTATTTTTTATTTGTAATAAGAAATCAATAACATAAGTATTTCCATAATTGTACTGTAATAAAAACTGGCAAATTTGTGCTAATAGAACCAGCTTAAAATGAAAATTTTTGTTTTATTTAATTGAACATTTAAAAAAATGCTAAAAAATTAGTGTAACACATTTTGTGGCAAGAACCATGTTAAAATTACATTGCTGAACATCAGTAAATTTTCAATACTAAAAATGCTCTATTTTCTGATAGAATAATTCCCTTGAGATGCGGTTTGTGGAATTCAATTCAGTAAGCTATTACTTATTATTATTAGTATTAGTATTATTATTAGTAGCGGAATAATAAATTAATAATCAAAGTAAAATTAATGTTGGATTTTACCACGTACTTTTTTTCGTAGAAAAAAAAAGTAATAGAGCGGAAATCCAATGTTAAACCGTAGGTGATCAGAATTGTTTCAGCGCACTCTTGTGTGGCAGTTACCACAAATTTCCCATAGCTTACCGGAACTATTATTACTTGAAAACTGTCATGAAACCTAACTTGAAACATAAAAAGTAGCATGTAGTAAGGCATTCATCAGTAGATATTAGATTGAATGAAACTTCATTTCTACATAAAACTTGAATAAGTTATGATGGTGCATGCCCGACAATTGAATTTGACTGAGTGTCATTGAAGCATTACTGAATAATCCTAGTAAGCTTACTAGGATGTAAACAGCTGTCACTTTCATATTTTACCTGCCGTGGAGATACAAACTTCTGTCCTGTATGATTGACTGTCTATCTATTTGTTAACTAGACATCTCAAGAAAGAAATAAGCTACAGACTGTAAATTTTGCATATAACCTCAGAGAAGCTTGTTACGCAACACATAATGTAGCATATTCCTACCTTATATTATAGTAATAAGTATGTATTACTCAGTACTTACCGTAACTTTCATGTCAAATCCGGACGGACTGAGCCACTCAAAGAAGAAAGATGGTGTAAGCCGCGGCTTGGATGGCGACAAGACCCACCAGCATCCAGGAAGCCGTGTCGAATGGCTCTGAAACATGTATAAATACTGTTCACTAAGAAATATATGAAATAATAGTAAAACTCAGTCAAAAGAATTGGAAAATTTAGTGAATCTCCACATAACGTAGCTATGGAGGGAAGGGTTATTTAACAATGAGAAAATTGAAGGACAATAAGAACAACCTCTTTTTGTTTATATACAATGGATGGCTTCTAGGTTAAACTGGACAGACTTATTTTGTAATCTAAGTATCTCTACTATTGAAACGATGCGCAATTCGTTGTGAAAATCTTCATCGCCGACTTTTTTGGATCTCTTCAGACGTCTGAGACTCTCCAGATTTCAGAAGTCGAGTCTGTACCAGTATAAGATTTCAGACCCTGCACTAAAACGGAACTTGAAATGGAGCTAAACTAAAGATTTTCACTAAACCAACCCCACATTGAGACCTATTTATGGCTCCGTTGTATTTCTTATACCTTTCTTTTCAATTTGTGGCAATATTGAAGTTAGCATTACTGTACTAAAACAAGTAATTACTATTTTTCATTTTATGGAAAGAATATTATAAGGGAAAAATAATAACTATAAATAAATGAAATGCTGAAAAAACATTTGTAAGATATCATAATACAATAACTATGCCATAATTACCTTTAAAAATATTGCGCTTTATTTTCTTTCATTTCAATCGGAAGAAGTATTAAAATAATATAACTATAAACTACATACAAATAAATTATTTCCGTTTATTACAATTTACGAAAGTAAGTAAGAAATAGTTATTTTATTAAAATTTTCCTAAGAAAAATAATAAATTTAATAGTAAGTTAATAATAAGAATATGTGTTCAAGGAAAATATATATTTAATTTATTATTTTAATGCCATTGTAGGCATCTTACTAGGTTTAAATTCTATTTATTGTCTTTATTTCATAGTTTAAACTTTTGGGTACTGAATATTTAATTAATGAAAAACTGTAACTATGTTTTTTATATTACAATCAACAGAAAATAATTTAGAACCAATTTTATATTATCACCTAAATCTAAAAGTATAATATGATTTTATGTTAGAGATGTAGCCTCGAAAAGTGTTTTATAATAAATAACATAATAGGAAAAACTTTTAAACACTTTTAAACTTTTATTTTTTCTTAGACGATGTACAATAAGTACACAGAAGCAAAAAAAAGTCGCTTATTATCTACTTTAGAACATTTTGAAATTTACAAAAGTGCCAAAATTAATCATAATATATTATTAAATGACAAAGACTTTCTAACACAAAAAATTTATTATTCGATAGACTTTTAAACAATATACAATGATCTCACATAAAATTAAATACAACAAATTTAGCCACCAAGGTAGTAAAAACACATGTCCAAATTGATTTTAATTATTTATTTTAATAATTAACTTAACCTTATTTTTGTACCTGAAGATGGAATCAATGATTCCGAAATGTAACATCGTCTAAGAAAAATAAAAGTGTTAAAAGTTTATTCCTATTATGTTATTTATAATATTTTAGTTTTAGTATTACGAGTGTAAAGATGGGGCTCTGAGTTCGTAGAGTGAAACTCTGTTTTAAAATTCCCCCTGAGAAATTTTAAAATTTGTATCATGATAAATTATTGAACATATCCAACGATTTCTAGCCTTTTACTATAGTTGATCAAAACCACAGACAAAGAAAAGCTTCTACATGTAACAAGAAATTATGTAAAGTGTAAATTAATTTTAACAGCTAAACAGCAAACATTTAAAGTGTATAAATTATTATACTTAGTAGCCTTAATTTTGACAGGAGTTAAAAAAAATTAAACTATCTGCTGGATATGCCAAAAGGGAGTTTCCAAAACCAGTAGGGCGTATCCCGGACGTATTTTTGAAATAGTAATTGACCTTTATGTTAATCAGGGACCGCAAGAATTGTCTGTGTACAGTTTTAGTATAATTGCTAATGTAGATTATACGTGATCGATTATAAAAACACACACAAACAAGCACACAGAGAAACACAATTTTTATTCATATGAAATAGTATGGATTTCTAACTTTAATTTTATTCCATTTTTTCTATAATTCGTTTATTGAAAATGTTAAGTATGAGAATAGTTAGTGATTAGTATTGTTAAGTACTGAGATATGCATCGGATTTATTTGAAATACTGGACGTACAAATGCAGGATTCAGTTTTTGACCCAGTTCCTAGCGGCAAAGAGGGAGTGGCTCAGCGGAGTCTATACCGACATCTGCGGTATGACAGCTCAAACCGCACAGCAAATTACGGTTTTATGGCTCGAGCTCTTCACCCGGCGCTCAGGACATTACGTCTGGATAGGCGTCCTCACTGATATATTCATACTTTACCTATTACATAATTTGAATATCCTCAACTTTTATATTGGCGTGCTCTTATTAATCACACTCCTTAATTAATTGATATGTAAAATCCAATACTCTTCACATATCCTGATAGTTTAAAATAAACCAGTGTAAACAAAACTTTTATCTTATTAATTACATTGGGAATTGCAACTGCAAAATGTTGTATTATATTGTATCCTGTTTTTCTCTCTGTTATATTTTAAAATCCTGTTATACTTTTGCAATCAATTTTTAAATAATGTAGAATTACGTCACGTTACGTTCCACGTAACAAGCTAACGATGAGGTTTGCTTTCAGAATTTTAAATCTACAATACATTGTATTTTCGAGATATCCTGCAGACAGATAGACAGATAATCATACGGAAAAGTAATCTTTATACCTTCCGCAGAAAAAATAAACAATTTTGTCAGCATAATTTGGGCGTGAGCTTCATTCAGGCTCAGCTCTTTGATTGGAATGCACCGTTATAGAATTCATAAATTCTTGTTTATGTGGATGATGTGGACATTTTTGCAAAATGTAAAGACTTACATATGTAATCTTTCTCGAGATGAACTGCCGCATGGTAAAAATTACATTTTTGTTATTTTAGTTAGGTTTATAACAGTGTTCAAATAATAAATGTTTCGGTAAGCTAGCAAGGGTCCTACAACGTAAGAGTATGCTGTATTAAAATACTGTTTACCGATTTTAAACTTTAACTCCAGTCGATTATATGTTTCTTTAAACCTACGAATAAAGGTATCATTTCTTAAAATGTCATAAGATTGTATATAGTTTGCTTGCCAGTATTTTATTAACCTATTTTCTCGCGAAGATTCGAAGATTCTTTTAAAGTTTCAAGTCTATAGGTCTGTTCGAGATTAGACGTGGAAAGACAGACAGATAGGCAGACACAGACAGACAGAAATTCTGTTCTAGTCCGTCAAGTCATAGACTTCGCAGACGTCTTGATTATTGACGTTGATGGATGCTAGAGGAATACACCATATCGATCGTAAACATTGTAGATTCCTTGTCATACAAAATATATTTATTTGGATATGCTTCATTCCTTCCGATTCCTGAAATTTTCTAGAGAATCTGTAGGTTTGCTGCGCTGTAAAGTGGTATTCATTGCTACTGGATAGACGCGGTTGTGGTGCCTTAGATTGAATTACTGTGTGAGAAATTTATTTCTAAGTAAAAATTTGGACTTCATTAAAATTAGAGCTACACATGTTATTTGTGAATATAAAAATTTTGTTTTGACACTAAAAAAATGTTTACAACTTGGTTACGTTTATTTTTGAATCTAGTAGGTATGACATTTTTTTACATTTAATTAAACATATTAGTTAGTTTTCTAATAATACGTATATTTTAACTAACTACGAGATAACACAATTTTAAAGAGTGTTTAGTTTTAATTATAAGAAAGAAACCAAATCCGCTGATAAAGTAAATAGTATATTCTTTCGTCTATACGCGGAATGATGCTAAAATGTGGTTTGATCAATATATAATAAAACTGCCCTAAAACACTCTGAGATCTTGGCTAGAAATAAATAATAATCTTACATAAAAACTGTTAGTGCATCTGTTGTACTTGTAAGCTATATGGATTTTTGTGTTAACATAACAAAGAAAACAATCAATATAATAATTCATTCAGGTTATATGAAAATAAAATGTTACACAAAAAGCTACTATATCATATATTAGGTTATGTAGAAGGAGGTAACAGGTGAGGAAAATGTAGGTTTGAGATCCGTAACGTTTTGACAAAGGTGACAAATTTCGCCCATCAGTAAGGACATCAACTGACCTAGAAAGGCGGTGGGGGAGATGATTCCTATCCGCTTTGCCACGACGATCGCTATTCCTGTCTCCATGAAGGGGACAGTGAAATCCACCACGGCCTCTCGCTCGGAATTGATCATCAGTGACGTCATCACCATGTCCGTCTTCCGGTTGACCAGTTCCGCTATCAGTCCGTTCCACTTACCGTTCTGAAAGTGAATCCACATCAATGACGATGCATAGAACTTTAAGTAAAAATATATTTGTTTGGAATAATAGACGTTTTTAAGTAGAATACCTTACTTAAAGGTTAAAATCTATTATTTTGATTCTTTATTAGGTAGTAAAAGAATATATGGGAAATACATTAAATTGGCAATGATAAAGTAACGTTAAAAATTAAGAATAAATTATTTAGAAAGAAGCCAAAGTAAATAATGATTTAAAAGAAAACTATGGACATTTTTTTACTAAGTTCTTTTATGGTTTTGGTGAAATATGTCCGTTTAATAGTAGAAATTCAATTTATTATAAAATAGTGAATAATTACTAATTTATTACCTCAAGAGTCCCCCACTTTCCATCCTCCACCCGCACCAGTTCGTATGTAAACCCCAGTTTCTTCTGCAAACTTTTTCCAGCAGGTCTATGCAAAATCCTGAGCAGCATTGGTTTGTAAGTTCCGTTCCTGTGGGCTGCAGTGATATCCATCCTGTAAACAAGATTCCTTGGTAATATTTTTACCAGATAGCCGTGTTAGCTAACTCATTGTCAAAGAAATAGCATATTCGAATAAGACAAAAGTAAAATATCTGACACCTTCAATTCAGTTTAGAAAGCATCCTACTTATGCACGTGAACGTTCTTGGGATAAACATTTCCACACTGATAATTTTTCAATTCAAACTAGATATATGATAGGAAAAATAAAGAAACATAATTCACTATTTTAGAGAGAATTGATTGACATACTTTGTGAATATACATTCATAAAATATGCTAAGCTATGATGAAAAACGATACGATACTGAACTTATGGGTTATGGCATCAACTCGTTTTGTTATTTCATGGTTATCTGTATATTTTTTCAATATTCAATCATTAAACGTCACAAGTCCAAAAACGTACTTACAAAAGTGAATTTCTTTTAAAGCATAAGTATCGTTGAGGCTATAGCCGATGTAAAAATATGATTGAATACAAACCATAACAATCTATACAGAAAAATGTACTATATTTACTCGTATATTCTGATGTTCTGACCCCTAGAACAACATTAAATGTTCTTTCAATAGCATACTGTATAATACATTTTATCTTGAAACTTTTGTGACATACTGTTTTTATCTTTGTTAAAACGTGAATTTATTGGTCACACTGTGATCGTATGCAGAAAAAGAATGTGATACATTACTTTTAAATGTCATCTACCTAAAACTACCAGATATATGAAACATAGAAACTATAATTTGGTTTTTGGCAAATAAAAGTTGCCAGCTTCGGTAATTTAAGTTGTACGACAAATTTTAGGATGTTATTAAAACGCAAGATGGCACGAACATAACGAAAAATACATATAATAAACTCCTTGTAATTAAAATGTTATAAAATTTAATGAACACAATATGTGAAATATAATTTTGTTACTAAATATTGTGGTTGATTTTAATGTAAGCAAAGACATTTTTTAATGAATTTTTTATTGATTTTCATAGTTTACATTGAGAATGACATAGTTGCAATTATGGACTATAACTGTTGATTTTATGGTCACAGAATAAGTTTCCCCAAATCAATCATTTCCATGATATTTTGTTAGTATTTAATATGCATAACATAAATAATAATGAAATATATTGCAAAATGCGATTAAGATATGTAAAAGATACCTAAAAACAATATATTGGAATAAGGAAACCATCTTTATACTTCTTTTTAGACGTACTTATTATAATAACACCTAAAATTAGCAGAATAACCATAAATAAAACTATTATAATTGAAGTTTTAAGTACTTTAGATATCTGAGGGTGTACATTGGAAATAGGAATTACTCTTTAGAAAATAAATCTTTAATAAGAGAAAAAAGAAGACCTGGAGGGAATCAAACTAATCATTATGATCAAACAACAAATTAATTTGAATCTTTACAATGAAAACGGAAGGGTCTGTAATTAAATCAGAGGTCGATTTCCAAGACCTTTGAAGTTAAAACAATGGAAAAAGAAGAAAACGCGGTATCGGAAGTTAGAAGATTTAACGAAAACGTTTGTCTCTCGTTAAAGTTTTCATAAAGGCCTTTACAAAAATGTTTTCATCTTTGATTTTAATATGACATTTTTCATTAAAATGTTCATAAATATGAGACTTTGAAATAATAAAAGTTTAACAACAATTGCTTTAAGAAGGTTAGTTTAAGTTTTATACAGTTTTCTAAATGTTCTGATAATGTATTTTGAGAAATATTTCTTTTAAGTTGAAATATTGTTTTTCGATTATAATGGTTTGTAGTTTTTAATAAACCGTTATAACTAATATCCCTGTTAATATATCTGCAGCTAGCGATTATATTGCTGAGCTGGAGGCTGCTCCTCGAGAGGCTGCTGGCCGCCAGTTTTCTTTCACACCTGTGAGTGAGGCTGATGTGCTTGCTGCTTTCGCGAGGATGACCAGCAACGCAGTTGGGGCTGACAACATACCTTTGCGCTTTCTGAAAGATACATTGCCAATCACCCTTCCTGTTTTAGTAGTCATTTTGAATTATTCTTTACATTCCTCTGTCTTTCCCTTAACCTGGAAGCATGCTCTAGTTCGTCCGTTGAGAAAAGTGTCTAATCCGCAATCCCCTTCTGACCTACGTCCAATCAGTATTCTCCCTTGTCTCTCCAAATGCCTTGAAAGAGTGGTACATCAACAAATTTCATCTTATCTGAATACCTATAACATCTTATCTAAATACCAGTCTGGATTCAGGCCTAATCACAGCACCACCACAACCCTAATTAAAATCACCGATGATATCAGATTGGCAATGGACAAGAGACTAATCGCCATTTTACTGCTTTTTGACTTTTCCAAAGCCTTCGACTGTGTTTATTACCCCCCTTCTCCTCATCAAATTGAAGAAGTATGGTTTCTCCGATGAGTGTGTTAACTGGGTCAAATCGTATCTTACTGGGCGACAGCAATGTGTCAAAGAAAGGGAAAAAATATCTGAATGGAAAGCCGTAACACGGGGTGTTCCACAGGGCTCTGTTCTTGGACCCCTATTGTTCTCAATTTATATTAATGACGTCACATCTATTATAAGGCACTCTAAGTTTCATCTTTATGCCGATGATTTACAAATTTACGTACACTGTTCGCCTGATGAATTGAGCACATTTATGGTTCTACTCAATCAAGACATTGAATCAATTGCTTGTTGGGCAAATAAACATGGGCTGAAATTAAACGAAGACAAAACGCAGGCAATGGTATTGGGAAACCCAAGATTGATCGTCCGTTTGGACTTCAACGTTGCACCAAAACTTGAACTCAATAACCACGTACTAAATTTTCAAAACAAATTAAAAAATCTTGGTCTTACTATGAGCTCAAGTCTTAAGTGGAATGACCAGGTTACGATAACGTGTAATAGAGTATTTGCTGGCATTCACAGTTTTAAAGCGTTTTGCTTTATATCTACCATTCAGTGTCAAGGTTATGCTGGTTAAAACTCTCATACTGCCACACTTCAACTACTGTGACGCTGTGATCAGTGACATGACTGTTGAGCTTTCGGACAGGCTTCAACGTGCTCAAAACTATTGTATCAGATTTATTTTCAATCTCAGACGTTATGAGCATGTGACTCCATTTTTCAAACAGCTATCGCTTCTGAAACTTCAACAACTTCGCCAACTTCACATTCTTTCAACTCTACATTCAGTTATCAGAAACAAGTCACCTGTTTACCTGTCCGAAAATTTCAAATTTATTTCCGATATAAGTGAGCGAGCTACGAGAAGGGGATCCACGTTACTCTCAATTCCTGTTCATCGATCGAACTTCTTCAGTAGGTCGTTCACTGTTCAGGCATGTCGCCTCTGGAACTCTCTTCCTGATGATATTCGTGTTATAGAAGGTCGGGCTCGTTTTGGGGCGGGGGTCAGGGACTTGTTGCTGGGCGGTCTGTAGGGGTGGCGGATGGCGGTGCTCGTGGCGTGCTTGTGGTCAGGCTGTGTGTTTGAGAGAATGAATGTAGCAATAACAAGAAACTATTTAAAAAGTAAATTGTTAATTAAAGTTTTAATTTATCTTTGTTTGAAAATTTTCTACATATTCAGCTGATAAATTTGATTTTTAATTATTACATAGTAGTATATATTTTGGTTAAATTTAAATTTAAAAATGGAATTTGTTATAGTTTTAAGGTCATAAAATGTAAATTTGTATATACAGGGTGATTCAAAACTAAACGGCAATCTCTCGGAAGCTTATTCTATAGCTAAAAACAAGTAAAAAAGTTCATATAACCATATGCCCGGAAACGCTTCGTTAGCGAGTTTACGCCTAGCGAAAGATTTCGCCCGGATTTCAGAACCCTTGGTGAAGTCAGGCCGTATAAAAATGGTAAAGGTAGTTACAAAGATACAAATACGATTGTTTTTTATGTTTTTATATCTGAAACATTTATTAAAATTCGTCCCAGAGCTGTAAATGCAATACTTTCAGAGATATATTACGTAAAACACAAGAATTGGTGCAAAGAAATAACACATTTTTGTGTTTAACGTAAGATTACTTCCATAAATGTTAAATAAAGGTCATTTCTTTCTTAAACAGATTTGTAGAAACATTTAATTCTGAAAATATTCATGTGAATTACTTAGGAAAAAATTAATAATAGGTATTGAAATTTAGCTTTAATTAAAAATATAACAGACGCACAAAAATGCATATTCTTATCTGCATAAAATATTAACTAATGTTTAGGTTGTGAGTAAACAGCTGATCATTTATTCAACACTTTTTATCGTCATATTTTCTTTGCAAAGGTTGGCAATATCAGCTGATCAACAATTAAGTTCATGAAGTAATATTTGAATAACCTTTATGGAGGCTTTTGTATTGTGGCGTGTGAAGATTGTATTTTGTGAGATCCTGTGATTATTTGGAAATATTTTATACAAGTGTATAAAATATTTTATTAAATATTTATTTTTAAAATATTTTATTAAATATTTTTATAAAAGTGTATGTAATTATCTTAGTAAATAATGGCAGATAATGTAAATGGTATGTATTCGTTTGAAGAGTATACGGACATGATACTGATTTACGGCAAAGTTAACAAGAATGGTTTAGCTGCAGTTCAGGAATATCGTGATACTTTTCCACATCGAAGAACACCTGATCGCAAAACATTTGAAGCTGTGGAGAGACGACTTAGAGAAACTGGTAGCTTTAAACCGAAGCGAATAGATACTGGTCGTCAACGTAGCGCAAGGAACTATAATAATGAACAAGCAATAATAAATGCTGTAGAATTATCACCAACCACAAGCACCAGACGATTATCACGTCAGTTAAATATTTGCCAGTCAAGCGTATGGCGGACACTTCATGAAGCACAGTTGTACCCATTCCATATAACACGTGTTCTGTGACGTGTACTTTTCTGTTTTACCTGAGCAATTGTTATGTAGAACTGATCACTCTACATAACGAAATTTTACATCCAAATGAAGAAGCGCGCATTCATTGTTGCTGCAATAACAGAACGGTCACTGATTAGACGCCAATCAGCTGTTCAAATAAAGGAGTTAGGCTAAGGTGAGCCATTACCATGCCATTGATATTTTGTCGCTTGCGTATGTCAGTTAGTAAAATTTCAGTATAATAATTTTGTCTTTACAGAATTAAATATCTACGGTAAACTAAGCCTTGGGCCTCGTAGTAAGATTGTCAAGTCCTGTCGATAAACGTAGGAAATTAATACGTTATCTGTAATAAATTAATACTAATCTAGTCTTTTAATAGTTCACGGAGATATATAGTTGTAAATACGTGTTCATAGTGTCAAATACTGTAACCACAAATTGTTTCTGTAAATTGTACATAATTAGGCCGAGATATTATCTCGTAACAATTGCATCGTCTCTCATAAATTTCCTTACTAAACTTGTTAACTGTTCTATAAATAATTGAATCGGGTAACTTTATGTCCTAATGTTTGTATATTATTTAGTTTTTACTCAGAATAATGTAAAGGCAGTTGTCATGAAATTTATACCTACCATTGCCGTGAAAGTGCATACATTAATGCATTATGTTAATACTTCAATACACTTTACTATAATTATTGTAATTAATTAGTTTAAGTAAGAACAAACGTAATTAATTTTTTCTGTGTCAGAATAATTATGCTTTGTGTTTAAGACCAATATTGTATATCATTGTAATTGGCAGATTCTGCGCTTTTTAATGTACTTATGTTTATACATTAAACGTTTCTTTACATTTTACTGGCCGCTGTAAGCTAAATACGAGTATGTTAGACACACCAACAATAGTGACAGATGTTGCTGTTTTAGTCAGCTGGTTTCTTTTAAGTTAAGTTTGACATTGTTTCCATGATTGAAGATGAGTAGTGTTTACTGATTTCAATGAGCCGCAGAAAATGAATAAAACTGACTTTATGAAATTAAAGTTTCAATATTGGATTGCACGGACGATACAATCGACGGCTCGTGTGTGTGTGTTTTGGGTCCGCCCAGTTGGTGAGTAGACTTTACACTACTTATTCCATCGTGCTCCCCTGGGAGGTCGGACTAACTCCGTCAATGTCATTGTGGAGCCTCTACCTATCGGACTAGGCCTGAATAACTGCATCAGGGTGGATCCAGTTCCGACTTTGACAAATGGGACTCAACTTTAATTTAATGTCTAGCCATTATGTATTCATGTGAATTATTGTTTTGTAATTTTTGTAGTTCAGGAATATGGTCATCATGATTTTGGCCACTGTAATTTTGTATTAGTAATCGGAGCGCTCCTACCGTAATAATTTTTCGTATTTTTATTTCAATTGGCCAACGAGTTAAGTTTAAGTTAAGTTAAATATATATTTGTTTATTTAGTTTAAGACCTTAGCACTGTGAGAGAAATAGGCAATACAGAATGAAATATGTGAAATATTGGTTTTAATTTCTAATTGCCTGATATTTAATTAGAGACCTTGCAACTTACTATTAGAAAATAATCAACCGAAATCTGTGGCTAATTTAAGTACCTAAGGCTTAGTGTCGTAAACCTAATAGTTCTTGCGTGCATGGTAGTGGTCTCGATTGAGCATACCTGAGGGCAGGAAACTGTTCCTTGTTGGAGACCTGCGACTATCACACCCCATCAACAAGGTGGCGCCCTTATTACCGAGCAAACCGTAACCATCTGGGTATCCGTCAATCTTAGTAGTCCTCTGTCACTGCGCAAGAACTTGGTTGTCCTGGCGCTCTACCAATACTCACGCCCTTCTCCACTGAGCGAGGCCGACAATATTGCTAACCCGCGAGGAGGGGTGGCAAACTGGCGCCCAACGTGGGGCCCCTTGTGTTAGCACCTGACTTTCACAGAATATAAAATTTTATTGAACTTGTGGTGTGAATATTTTTGAAAGATAGTATTTAGTATTTTTGTTGTTTGTTAGTATTGGGAAACACTGGTAATGTCTTGTTAATGGTTATGTGTTAAATTTTGCTAGTGTTCATGATCTTAAGTTAAATATTGGAAAAATACCTCTTTGCGAAACATAAAATAAATAATTTTGTTTTGGATTTGAACTTTCCCCGGTATGACAAACTGAGGATGATGTGAACTTACATAATCGTTGGTTGCATTCTAGTGTTGTTATTTGGTTGGAAAGAACTGCATTTTTAGGATTGGCTAAACTTAGTGCGAGGTGATATTTCCATGTGGGCTGTATGAATTATTCTGGTTATCTGGTGCATTTTTAGTATCCTACCTCACGATGAATGCGTATCATCTTCGTAAGACTGAGGTTATCTACGAACTTAAAATTAGGAATGTTGATACCGATGGCAACGCTAATGAACTGAGGAAGCGTCTGACTCAATGTTTTTCGGCTGATACCCAGGTTGATGAAACCGTTGTAAACTCTTTGGATGCCGATGCGGAATTGGAGGAATGCGAATGGAAGTACCAGGACTTATCTTCGCTAGTGAGTGATTACGAAGGCACGAATAATGACCACGAGTTTCATCGTATTGTGGCTCGTCTTTGGCATTTGTATCTCCGAGTGGAGAGGATTCCGATTGGGGCATCTTCTGATAGTGAGCAATCGGAAAGTAAGGAAAAGTTGCTGAGTAGAAGTAAGGAGCTATTGGATTCTTTTAGAGGGACTTCTGATTCGAAGAACCAACCGGATCCCAGGACATCGGCAGGTGGTGTTCAACAGCTTCAACGACCAGAGGATGGAGCGCAAGAAACTAATTTTGAACTGCCCAAAACTTTAGAGTTGGCATTTAAACCAAATAAAACCACTGAAGGCGACGAGAACCTGGCGACAGAAAGGAAACTTCTAGAGGAATGGCGGAATAGGGAGGAAAGAAAACTACAACAGGAAAGGCGTCACCAAGAGGAATGGCTCCAAAAGGAAGAGAGAAAACTACAAGAGGAAAGAAGAAAACAGGAGGCAAGATGGAAACAAGAAGAAGGACGACTGCAAGAAGCCCGAAGACAGCAAGAGGAGAAATGGAAGCTGGAAGAAGTGCGACTTCGAGGACCTCAGCAGAGAACAGAAGAAAGAATCCCGCAAGAGGATTTGAGAGGTCAAGAAAGAAGAGGACCTCCAGAGGACGACTACCTTCCCAGATTTTCACTAACTCGAAACGACACAGGCGCTAGTTCCCGGCCCAGATATGTCCCAGTCTACAAGTGGGGGCTAAAGTTTGACAACTCCGGACCAAGTATCGCTGCATTTCTTGAGAGAGTAGAAGAACTTCGTCGGGCAAGAGGAGTCACACATCAAGAGCTATATGAGTCTGCGGTTGATTTATTTGCCGGATCAGCGCTTGTCTGGTACCGTGCTGCGTCTACTCGGATTCAGTCATGGCATCAGTTGACGAGGGAGCTCAAGGAAGTCTTTCAGCCTGCGGATTATGACATAAGACTTCATCAGGAAATCTTTAATCGGCTGCAGGGAGATAATGAGCCGATAGATCTGTATATAGCCGCTATGGAGGGTTTATATGGAAGATTAGCAGTAGCTGTTCCTGAACCTACTCGCTTAGCACAGATCTATAATAACCTGCACCCTCAGCTGCAAGATCGATTGGCACTTTGCAGCATTCAAACTCTTGAACAGTTGAGATCCATGGGACGTAGAGCCGAAGCGGTCCGACTAAGTATGGTTAGAATAAGGCCCGCAACTACAAGGGAAAATACCCTTGAACCGGACCTTGCTTATCACGATCAGAATCACCCACGAAAACCTTTATCCGGACGTGTAGCCAGCGTACAGTCTGCAAATTCAGACCGCCAGGACCCTGTCTGCTGGAATTGTGGAGATAAGGGCCACCGCTTCAGGTTTTGTAGTAAACCAAAACGAAGGTTTTGTTTTGGTTGTGGAAAGGAGGACGTATTTAAACGAGACTGTGTAAAATGCTGCTCAATAAAACGGGCAAGGCAAGGGGTCAGAAAGGAAGTAGGTGGTTCTGGCTCCTTGGATACTGAGACCATCCCGGCCATAAACTATGTCATTCATAGCCAACAAGAAGACCATAGGCCTTATTTTAAAGTGAGGGTGTTTGGCCGTGAAGTTACCGCCCTCTTAGACTCGGGAGCTTCCCAAACGTTTTTAGGTGGACATGGAATGTGGATTTTGAATCAGTTTCCCGCTCGCTTTCAGAGTGCCAGTGGACGTTTTGTAGAAACAGCCGACTCAACACGCCATGAGGTCCAGGGCTTTGTCAATCTACCCATCACTTTACAGGGCCGTACTAAAAGTCTAAAGGTTTGCGTTGTACCATCACTGCAGCATACCTTAATCCTAGGCATCGACTTCTGGGAAATAATGCACATTGTTGCGGATATGCGCAATCGGAAGTGGAACTTTGCAACGAAGAGTGTGGATTTATTTTGTGGTTATGTTGAGGGAATCACATCGGAAAGACAATCTAACTCTAGCAGAGAGAAAACGGCTACAGGATCTTCTCGAGGAGCATTTAGAGGATGAGCCATCAACATTGGGTAGAACAGACCGTGTGAAGCACGTCATCGACACTGGGGGTGTGCCACCAATCAAACAGCGGTACTACAATGTATCCCCTGCTCGTCAAAAACTCATCAATGAGGAGCTAGACCGCATGTTGCAGTTAGGGGTTGTAGAGCCTTCACAAAGCGCCTGGTCCTCGCCAATTATGTTACTGGATAAACCTGATGGCAGTAAAAGGTTTGTTGTGGACTTCAGTGCGGTGAATGCAGTGAGCCGAAAAGACGCCTACCCTCTACCACAGGTGACCGCTATCCTGGATAGACTGAGAGATGCTCGATTCTTATCTAGCCTGGACATTAAGAGCGCCTATTGGCAAATTGAACTAGACGAGGCAAGTAAGGAGAAGACCGCGTTTCCAATACCGGGTCGTGGCTTATACCAGTTCGTCACGATGCCCTTTGGTCTGTGCGGAGCTCCCGCAACATGGCAGCGCTTCGTTGACACAGTCTTGGGACCAGAGCTGGAGCCGAATGTCTTCGTCTATCTAGACGACATTATAGTTGTGACATCTACATTTGAGTCCCATCTGAAAACCTTGAAAGAGATATTTAGAAGAGTTCGTGAAGCAAAGCTCACCCTCAATAGAGAAAAGTGCAAGTTTTGCAGGAGAGAACTGAAGTACCTGGGCTACATTGTCAGTGGGGAGGGTTTGCGAGTCGACCCTGAAAAGGTAAAGGCGATTGTGGATATCCAAATCCCCCGGAACCAAAAGGAGGTTCGTCAATTTACTGGAATGGCCTCGTGGTACAGACGCTTCATTCCCAACTTCGCGTCACGTATGACTCCTTTGACTTCCTTACTGAAACGGAGAAATCAGTTCGAATGGACTCCAGAAGCCGAGATGGCCTTCCAGGACGTAAAATCCTGCCTGATTAGCGCTCCAATATTATCCTGTCCAGACTTTTCGAAGCCTTTCACAATCTCCTGTGACGCCTCAGGCGTGGGGATCGGCGCTGTTCTTAGCCAAGACAGTGAGCAAGGAGAAAGTGTTGTTGCCTATGCCAGCCGCACATTAACTCGGCAAGAGCAGAACTTCTCGGCCACTGAAAGGGAGTGCCTTGCGGTGATCTTTGCTGTGGAGAAATTCCGGCCTTACGTGGAAGGAACCAGGTTCACGGTCGTGACAGACCACTATAGTTTGCTTTGGCTAAGTAACTTGAAGGACCCGACAGGACGTCTGGCTCGTTGGGCTCTGCGATTGCAGCCCTATGATTTTCACCTAGTACACCGTAAGGGGCAAGAGAACGTTGTGTCAGATCTTCTCTCTCGGACCACTCCACCGATATAGACTGAACCCTCTCATCCAGACGTGATTCATTGTGACTTGATTGAGATACCAGCTACAATACAGGACCAGTGGTACAAAGGAATGTTGGAAAAGGTTAAAATGGGCCCTCAAAAATATTGTCAGTGGCGAACTCAGGAGGAGAAACTGTGGAAGAAAGTGAACACACTGGAACCCTCGCTTCACCAAGATAACTGGAGATTGGTACTCCCAAAAGATCTCAGATCCCAGGCCTTGTTCGAATGCCACGATACTCCAACTGCTGGACATCAAGGTGTGTCAAAGACCTATAAACGTATCCAACAGCTGTACTATTGGCCAAAAATGCGGAAGGATGTAGCCACTTATGTTTCAAAATGTGCTGTATGTCAACGGACTAAGTACGACCAACAACTCACTGCGGGCGTTATGGGCAGCAGACGTTGCAGTTGATTCTCCATGGCAGATGATCGCTGCAGACCTGATTGGCCCTCTGCCACGATCAGTAAGAGGCTTTAAGTACCTGTTGGTTATTACTGACACGTTTACTAAGTACTCAGTCCTACGACCTCTCCGAGCTGCTACGGCAAGGCTCGTGTCTCAACACCTGGAAGAGGACATCTTTATGGTTTACGGAGTACCACGGTACTTCATATGTGATAACGGGTCTGAGTTCATCGGGAAACCAGTGAAGGACCTTGCCAAACAGTACAATGTCAAGATACTACTGAACGCAAGTCGACACCCACAGGCGAACCCGGCAGAGAGGGTTAATCGGGATATCGTTGCTATGTTGCGAGCTTATGTAACAGACAACCACCGGGAATGGGACAAATTCATTCCAAAAATAGGTTTTGCACTCCGCACCGCGCATCATGAGGTGACACAGCATTCACCCGCGTTTTTGAACTTTGGGCGAGAACTCGCTACGTCGGGAGACGGATATGAAGTTCTTAACGATGGTTCGGGTGTACCCTCTACTGAGGATTGTGGTCCCTTTAGTGAGAAACTACGAGAGCTTAAGGACATATTCCAAGAGGTTTCAGAGAGACTGAAAACAGCCCATGAAAAAAATGCTAAACGCTATAACCTGCGCAGACGACCTGTGACTTATAGAGTGGGAGACGTCGTCTTGAAAAGAAACTTTGTACAGTCTGATGCTACTAACTACTTTGCAGCCAAACTAGCACCACGCTATGTTGGACCCTACGTAATAGTTGAACAGGTATCTCCTCTGATTTATAAGCTGGCGGACATGGACGGCAAGAAGATAGGCCAGTGGCATGTGTCGGACTTTAAGAAATTTCGACAGTGAAGAAAATTTGGGAAATTTTCTGCCGGATGGGGGGTGTTTGTGACGTGTACTTTTCTGTTTTACCTGAGCAATTGTTATGTAGAACTGATCACTCTACATAACGAAATTTTACATCCAAATGAAGAAGCGCGCATTCATTGTTGCTGCAATAACAGAACGGTCACTGATTAGACGCCAATCAGCTGTTCAAATAAAGGAGTTAGGCTAAGGTGAGCCATTACCATGCCATTGATATTTTGTCGCTTGCGTATGTCAGTTAGTAAAATTTCAGTATAATAATTTTGTCTTTACAGAATTAAATATCTACGGTAAACTAAGCCTTGGGCCTCGTAGTAAGATTGTCAAGTCCTGTCGATAAACGTAGGAAATTAATACGTTATCTGTAATAAATTAATACTAATCTAGTCTTTTAATAGTTCACGGAGATATATAGTTGTAAATACGTGTTCATAGTGTCAAATACTGTAACCACAAATTGTTTCTGTAAATTGTACATAATTAGGCCGAGATATTATCTCGTAACAATTGCATCGTCTCTCATAAATTTCCTTACTAAACTTGTTAACTGTTCTATAAATAATTGAATCGGTAACTTTATGTCCTAATGTTTGTATATTATTTAGTTTTACTCAGAATAATGTAAAGGCAGTTGTCATGAAATTTATACCTACCATTGCCGTGAAAGTGCATACATTAATGCATTATGTTAATACTTCAATACACTTTACTATAATTATTGTAATTAATTAGTTTAAGTAAGAACAAACGTAATTAATTTTTTCTGTGTCAGAATAATTATGCTTTGTGTTTAAGACCAATATTGTATATCATTGTAATTGGCAGATTCTGCGCTTTTTAATGTACTTATGTTTATACATTAAACGTTTCTTTACATTTTACTGGCCGCTGTAAGCTAAATACGAGTATGTTAGACACACCAACAATAGTGACAGATGTTGCTGTTTTAGTCAGCTGGTTTCTTTTAAGTTAAGTTTGACATTGTTTCCATGATTGAAGATGAGTAGTGTTTACTGATTTCAATGAGCCGCAGAAAATGAATAAAACTGACTTTATGAAATTAAAGTTTCAATATTGGATTGCACGGACGATACAATCGACGGCTCGTGTGTGTGTTTTGGGTCCGCCCAGTTGGTGAGTAGACTTTACACTACTTATTCCATCGTGCTCCCCTGGGAGGTCGGACTAACTCCGTCAATGTCATTGTGGAGCCTCTACCTATCGGACTAGGCCTGAATAACTGCATCAGGGTGGATCCAGTTCCGACTTTGACAAATGGGACTCAACTTTAATTTAATGTCTAGCCATTATGTATTCATGTGAATTATTGTTTTGTAATTTTGTAGTTCAGGAATATGGTCATCATGATTTTGGCCACTGTAATTTTGTATTAGTAATCGGAGCGCTCCTACCGTAATAATTTTTCGTATTTTTATTTCAATTGGCCAACGAGTTAAGTTTAAGTTAAGTTAAATATATATTTGTTTATTTAGTTTAAGACCTTAGCACTGTGAGAGAAATAGGCAATACAGAATGAAATATGTGAAATATTGGTTTTAATTTCTAATTGCCTGATATTTAATTAGAGACCTTGCAACTTACTATTAGAAAATAATCAACCGAAATCTGTGGCTAATTTAAGTACCTAAGGCTTAGTGTCGTAAACCTAATAGTTCTTGCGTGCATGGTAGTGGTCTCGATTGAGCATACCTGAGGGCAGGAAACTGTTCCTTGTTGGAGACCTGCGACTATCACACCCCATCAACAAGGTGGCGCCCTTATTACCGAGCAAACCGTAACCATCTGGGTATCCGTCAATCTTAGTAGTCCTCTGTCACTGCGCAAGAACTTGGTTGTCCTGGCGCTCTACCAATACTCACGCCCTTCTCCACTGAGCGAGGCCGACAATATTGCTAACCCGCGAGGAGGGGTGGCAGTTCAAGACTTATTACCGCAAGATCTTAATAAACGGAAGATGTTCTGCCGCTGGTTAAGAAGAAATTGTTTACTACATCAGTATTTTCTTCGGCGTATTCTCGTTACTGATGAATCCTGTTTTACTAGAAATGGAATTGTAAATTTTCGTAATACCCATACTTGGGCGTACGACAACCCACATGAAACTGCGACGAGGCATTTTCAACATACATTTTCAGTCAATGTATGGCTTGGTGTTCTGGGTGATAATTTGATTGGTCCATTTTTCCTCCCTAATCGACTTAATGGAGTAGCGTACTTAATTTTTTTAAGAACATACCTGCCTACCCTCTTGGAGGATATTGTTCAAAACAGAATAAATGCATGGTTTATGCACGACGGAGCACCTCCACATTTTTCTAATGATGTGAAAAACTATTTAAATGATACATACGGTAGACAATGGATTGGTCGAAATGGACCAGTAAAATGGCCACCACGTTCTCCTGACCTCACGCCAGCAGACTTTTTCTTATGGGGTTAGATGAAGTCAATTGTTTATTCAAAACGGATTAACACCATAGAGGAGTTACGTAATCGCATTACAGAGGCGGCAGAAACTATCAAGAATGCTCCAAACGTTATGAAACGCGCTAGAAATGAGTGGATTCGTCGTGCGAAAACGTGCATTGCTAACAACGCAGGACACTTTGAGCAACTATTATAGGTGATTATTACAGTTTTATAAAGGTAAATACATTTTATGTTACTGTTCAGTCTAGAATAAATAATCAGCTGTTACTCACAACCTAAACATTAGTTAATATTTTATGCAGATAAGAATATGCATTTTTGTGCGTCTGTTATATTTTTAATTAAAGCTAAATTTCAATACCTATTATTTAATTTTTTCCTAAGTAATTCACATGAATATTTTCAGAATTAACCCTAGAACTGTTAATCGACATAATTATGTCGGTTAATGCCGCTTTTGTGGTGTTAACCGTCAAAATTTTGTCGATCAAACATTCCCTCCTATAATTACTTTTTATAATATACTCCGGTAACGTATCGATATAATTCATGCACCATTGGATTCGGGAAGAAAAATGCTAAGGAACAGATGAGTTTTATTCCTCTTTGTATTATGGTTATGACGTAGCAAGCTTGTTATTTTGAACGTAAAAGAAAACGCGACGCCGTTTGTTGTGACCGCCATATTGCCGCTGCCGTTCTGTATCACTTTCGTGCCGAGCTGTGGATATTTGTAAGTTTTAATAGTTTTACGCGTGTTTTAGTGTCGTATTTAATGTGTAGTGTGTTGTTTGATGTCGTAGTAGTGTAAAAATATATATTTTAGAATAAATCAATTTCTATTTACTGAAATATGTTTGAGAAATTACCGGCTTTGTGTAGGCTATGGCAAAATGACTTGACACATAGTTTGTTATTGTTTTCACTTACTAAACGTTATTTATAGCAGTCTTTTAGCTCTGAATTAACTATTTATTTTTGGTAAATAGATAGTTTTCACAATAAAATATATATTTCCTGTAATTTCTTTGGTTATATATAATAACTGTTTGGGTTATTCTCTATTTTTTTAATATCTTTAGTTATATTTATAGTTTTCTAACTACATAATATTTCATATCTATCTATATATATAAAAATGAATGTTTGTATGTTTGTCCTTTATGGAATCGTGAACTATTGGACCGATCATGATGAAAATTTGTACGTATATGTATTTTTCCACGGAGAAGGTTTATAAGCTATGCCCATCCCTTTCCCGATTCAGGATTCCGCCCCACTGGTTACAGAAATACCCATAAGAAATGCATTGCAGCAAACATATGTTAACGTCTTTTCAAATTTTTAATCAGCTGTTCTTTGTAAACATATATTACACTTATAGTTTTAAAGCATAGAGTAAGCTTAAGAGAAACGACAAATTTTGTTTAAACTGTTTTTGCAATCACTGTTAAACATAGACTTTACTATCCAGATAATACAATTCAAATTTGACGTAAAAATTCACCTTTAACTGCAATATTTATTTAATATAAACCATGCTTATGCTTGATCAGAAGAGTAATGCAGATATCATAATTACTATCTTACGTTGGCTACAAATATAAAGAATGTTATAAAATCAACCTTAGTTGTTTTTTTTGACAGAAGTATGGTTCTCAAAACTCCGTGTGTACATATTCTCTCGATCGAGACAACAAAGCAAGCTCAATCGTGGCATCGGAGATATAACTAATTTAATCTAAAATTTATTATAGTAAAAAAAAAATTTACTAAGTAATATAAGGACTTCGGTTCTTAAGATTTGCGTGCGAAGCCGTGGGTAACAGCTAGATAGAGGCAGGAATATGGTACATACCTTCATAATACGCCCAAGAGGCTCACGATGGAACGACTATCAATTATCTCAGCAATGTTTAGAATGTGATAGAAAAAAGAATAAGTGAATATAGTGTACTGTTTTCAACGGGAAATTGCGTGCGAAGCCGCGGGCAACTTTTGCAAAAAATTATTGAAATGCGCAGCAAAGCGCGCCGGGCCCGCTAGTCTATATATATAAAAATGAATGTTTGTATGTTTGTCCTTTATGGAATCGTGAACTATTGGACCGATCATGATGAAAATTTGTACGTATATGTATTTTTCCACGGAGAAGGTTTATAAGCTATGCCCATCCCTTTCCCGATTCAGGATTCCGCCCCACTGGTTACAGAAATACCCATAAGAAATGCATTGCAGCAAACATATGTTAACGTCTTTTCAAATTTTTAATCAGCTGTTCTTTGTAAACATATATTACACTTATAGTTTTAAAGCATAGAGTAAGCTTAAGAGAAACGACAAATTTTGTTTAAACTGTTTTTTGCAATCACTGTTAAACATAGACTTTACTATCCAGATAATACAATTCAAATTTGACGTAAAAATTCACCTTTAACTGCAATATTTATTTAATATAAACCATGCTCATGCTTGATCAGAAGAGTAATGCAGATATCATAATTACTATCTTACGTTGGCTACAAATATAAAGAATGTTATAAAATCAACCTTAGTTGTTTTTTTTGACAGAAGTATGGTTCTCAAAACTCCGTGTGTACATATTCTCTCGATCGAGACAACAAAGCAAGCTCAATCGTGGCATCGGAGATATAACTAATTTAATCTAAAATTTATTATATTAAAAAAAAAAATTTACTAAGTAATATAAGGACTTCGGTTCTTAAGATTTGCGTGCGAAGCCGTGGGTAACAGCTAGATAGAGGCAGGAATATGGTACATACCTTCATAATACGCCCAAGAGGCTCACGATGGAACGACTATCAATTATCTCAGCAATGTTTAGAATGTGATAGAAAAAGAATAAGTGAATATAGTGTACTGTTTTCAACGGGAAATTGCGTGCGAAGCCGCGGGCAACTTTTGCAAAAAATTATTGAAATGCGCAGCAAAGCGCGCCGGGCCCGCTAGTATATATATAAAAATGAATGTTTGTATGTTTGTCCTTTATGGAATCGTGAACTATTGGACCGATCATGATGAAAATTTGTACGTATATGTATTTTTCCACGGAGAAGGTTTATAAGCTATGCCCATCCCTTTCCCGATTCAGGATTCCGCCCCACTGGTTACAGAAATACCCATAAGAAATGCATTGCAGCAAACATATGTTAACGTCTTTTCAAATTTTTAATCAGCTGTTCTTTGTAAACATATATTACACTTATAGTTTTAAAGCATAGAGTAAGCTTAAGAGAAACGACAAATTTTGTTTAAACTGTTTTTGCAATCACTGTTAAACATAGACTTTACTATCCAGATAATACAATTCAAATTTGACGTAAAAATTCACCTTTAACTGCAATATTTATTTAATATAAACCATGCTCATGCTTGATCAGAAGAGTAATGCAGATATCATAATTACTATCTTACGTTGGCTACAAATATAAAGAATGTTATAAAATCAACCTTAGTTGTTTTTTTTGACAGAAGTATGGTTCTCAAAACTCCGTGTGTACATATTCTCTCGATCGAGACAACAAAGCAAGCTCAATCGTGGCATCGGAGATATAACTAATTTAATCTAAAATTTATTATAGTAAAAAAAAAATTTACTAAGTAATATAAGGACTTCGGTTCTTAAGATTTGCGTGCGAAGCCGCGGGCAACTTTTGCAAAAAATTATTGAAATGCGCAGCAAAGCGCGCCGGGCCCGCTAGTTACTTATAAACCATAAATTTATAAATTTTGATATAGTACAAGCTTTAGAAACTATTTTATATTTTGCTGAATGAAAATTTTTCGCAAAATTTTTGAATAATGGCAAAATTTAACTTTTTTTACTTTTCAAAAAATAATTTATGGTAATTATTTCATTACTACTGTATATTCTATTTTATTCTAAGTAATAAAATATGCAAAATAACATGTATTCATAGATAAATGTATTTGAAAAACTTGTTTTACCAAAGTTTTACGTGTACACCCGATTTTCAGAATTTATACGCATCGCTGCTTTTTGTTCTATAGCTTTATGATGCTTTCATAAATGTGTATAATGTTTATGTTTTTTCTGAAACTAGATAAAATGTGACACAGAATGGCTATCTCACTTATAAATATTTCTCACTATAACTTCATTTGCTAGGTATGGTCCCCCCTAAATTTAAGAAATATTTTTCGTAAATTTTATATTTGATTAAAAAAAGTGTTTATTAGAAAATGTTTGATGGTTAATTTTACAATATAGTGCAATTCTACGTTTAATTCTGAACACAAAAATATATACTCTTATTTATATTGCTTTTATTTTATATTTTTAATAATTTTTTTAAAAAAACCTTGCGCGAAGCTCCAAAACAGCCCGACACTACAGGATGAAATGACCGCCAGTTCTAGGGTTAAATGTTCTACAAATCTGTTTAAGAAAAAAATGACCTTTATTTAACATTTATGGAAGTAATCTTACGTTAAACACAAAAATGTGTTATTTCTTTGCACCAATTCTTGTGTTTTACGTAATATATCTCTGAAAGTATTGCATTTACAGCTCTGGGACGAATTTTAATAAATTTTTCAGATATAAAAACATAAAAAACAATCGTATTTGTATCTTTGTAACTACCTTTACCATTTTTATACGGCCTGACTTCACCAAGGGTTCTGAAATCCGGGCGAAATCTTTCGCTAGGCGTAACTCGCTAACGAAGCGTTTCCGGGCAAATGGTTATATGAACTTTTTTACTTGTTTTTAGCTATAGAATAAGCTCCCGAGAGATTGCCGTTTAGTTTTGAATCACCCTGTATATATCTGTATATTATGTGAGGTTGAGTGGTAGAGAGGGCTAAATAGCCCTAACTCCGCCTCTTGAATAAAGGCATATTTCATTTCATTTCATTTCATAACGAAGACGCGGTGTTACATTTTGGAATTGTTTAATTTAAAAATTCATACATTTAAAATCTTGACATTAGGATTTTAAATAAAGTGTAATTCAATTGATACAAAGTTTGTCGGATTAATTTTTGTAATTTCAATAAACTAAGGCTAAGATTCACAGCTACGAATATGGTGTTAGATTTTCATAGTGGTAGTTCCTTTTATGATGATTTTTGGTACTTTTTTATCTATTCTAAGTGAACTGTAATATCTAAAACTTATACTTTGTAAACAGGTTCCATTAATAACTACGATAAACTGTATACCATGCTCGGAAAATTTTAATCTTGAAAGAAATTATAATTTTCCATTGAGAAATATCTATGTTTATCGCCTATCCGACTATTGAGGCCATTCATCGACAATGGCATAAGTCCCTATCTATGTAGCCCAACTTTCTCAAAGATGGCTAATCTAGAACCTTTAGATTGCGTTCCACCCTTTAGCGTTTAAAGGCACATTAGAAAAACAAATACTAAATCACTCATGTGCACATGATTGATTAAATAAGTAAGAATACTGGATCGTAAATTTGTTCGGATATATCTATTTCCTTGTAGTAAACAAGCCCTTATGATTCATCGGATATATTATTTAGGTATATTTTATGCTGAATTTCATAAAACTTACACACTGAAACTTACGCCACTAAAGCACTTGGTTCCGTAAGAGCATCAAGATGTACATTAAACTACCTCTGAAACAAAGCTGCCTCTCAATCAGAGTCCTGATTTTAGGACTTCTCGACTCCGAGAGCTCTTAGCCTCTACGGCATCTCGGGCTCTCGGAGCTCTAAGCCTGGCCTACCGAACCTCTAGGCCACTAGGAAGTCCTCCACCTTCGGCAGCACCAGGGCTCTAGCAAAGACCAGCTCCAGACAACTCCCCTCCTTCGCCAGTTCTTACCATAGGAGAGCTCTCGGTCTCTATAACCTAAAGGCTTTTAACTACTCCAAGTTATTGGGAACTCTCACTCTCTAGAACCTGTTTAAACATTCATCTAATCAATTGTCTTGATATATATATCTAATCAAAAATATTTTTGAAAAAATTAGGTGCGTAACGGTTTTTGCCCAACACATCCGTCCCAATATCTTAAATAGCGGAAAATAGTCATCCTACGATATCATTTATTTTAGGAGCCTACTGATTTTGATGAAACACGATCCATCAGATAGGTGTTTAGAGTAATTGTACATGTAATAGATTTGGTCTTCGGACACCCTACTGTCACAAAATGTGCTGAAAAATATGGTCAACGTTTACTATATAATAATTCGTGCAAATATTTGTTACAATATATCCATCTGCAAGATGTGTATATTGTTTTAGTTACGAGCCTCCAGCTCCCTGGTTCTAAAACCGATTATGAGCAATTGCTTGTCCTGTAGAACATTTAGTAAATTTTGGGTGCAATCCATCCACCTGCCAGGCAATTTTTAAGTGCCCGCCGCCATTTATTTTGAGGAGTGTTTATTATGCCATTAAAAAGGGCATACATGATATTCAATTGGAAAACCGGTGTAAAGCCGCAGGTAACAGAAAGTTAGAACAACAATTATATTTAGTAATAATTTCCTCATTTTGAAACAGTAGAAGAATATTAAAGAGGGAGATGAATAAAGACATATTTATCGGCCTCATTAATATTTCCCTGGTGGTTCAAAATGAGGAAAGTATCACTAAAAATAATTGTTGTTTTAAAACTTAAAACTAATTAATTTCAATACATTTGGATTAAAACTCAACATTATAGAGTCCATTTGTTATATAAGGAATTTAAAGTAGTTAAAATACTTCAGCTTTGTATTAAAAACTTTTAAAATACATTAAAATTAATAAGTATCACATATTCTAAAGGAAATTCAATATAGTTATAGTACAAGAATAAAAAAGTCGCAGAGTAAGTTTCAGCTTTGCGTTCACTAATTCTTATCTCACCGTGTTATCATTTAAAATATTGCGCGTAAGGTGGTAGCATATATTATGGGTGACAGAGGCAGACGGTGACAGCATAGACAACGGGTGGTAGAGGCAGACTGTGACAAAATAGACTATGGGTGGTAGAGGCAGTCAATGACAGCATAGACTGTGTGTGGCAGAGGCAGTCGGTGACAGCATAGACTATGTGTGGCGGAGGCAGTCTGTGACAGCATAGAATATGGATGGCAGAGGCAGACAGTGACAGCATAGACTTTGGGTGGCAGAGGCAGACGGCAACATCATAGACTATGTGTGGCAGAGGCAGTCGGTGAGAGCATAGACTATGGGTGGCAGAGGCAGACGGCAACATCATAGACAACGGGTGGTAGAGGCATTCGGTGACAGCATAGACTATGGGTGGCAGAGGCAGACGGTGGCAGCATAGACTATGGGTGGCAGAGGCAGACGGTGGCAGCATAGACTATGGGTGGCAGAGGCAGTCGGTGACCGTATCGATGTTTACAAGCGCTGGGTGGGGTAGTGGCTACGACGCCGTATCCAGGGACGTCAGTAAGGCTGATAAGACTATTAAATACCTGATTTTCAATGACCACGTTGGAATAAAGCAAGGAGTCTATTCCTAAATGAAGAATTCAAATACCTAAATATTTTTCCGTTAACACCACCACTACTTGGACAAATATTCATTATGGACTTTTATGATCCTCCGCAATGATATAATACATAATTCTTAAGTACTTCTTATTTAAATTGTAAACTATTTGTTGTAATTAATTATGGAGTCTTTCATATTAGAACGTTAGATTTGGTTCTTGATAGGAATAGTGTCTTTACATCAGTGTGTGTAATTAAGATTTATCTTAATTTTAATACTTAAAAGGTCTATGATTAAGGCGTAATAGTTATAATAAACTAATGTTTCAATGAAACTAATGTTTTCAAGAATTTGTAGAGAGTATTATGTTCTAATTATTTTGAAAATTTTTAATTATATAACACATGTAAGTATAATTTCGTTTGCATTTATATAAAATTCCTAGCACAAAACCTTAGTTACGTAATAAGTCATTACTTTCAGTGTGTGATAGCTAACACCGTTATGGAAGTAATAATGAGTATACATTTAATAAATTGATTAGTTGAAAGAAGAAACATGTAGTAGAAACGTGATTTACGGGGAGAAACTAGTGTAAGAGTTGAAAAGAACCAAGAAGCGAAGAGCGCAAGGTGAACTGCTATTTAGGGTGTCATAACTTCTCTACAAAGTCCTGTTTTGACACAAATAGCAAAGGTTATGTCTTAATCTTGGTAGTTTAACCTCAATACTGATCTTACACAACATTTTCTAAGCTGGTCGTAAATACAGTTTTGAAATATGATTTGCTCTGTTTGTTGCACAGTGTTCCTGACAGTGGATTGCAATTGCACGGTTTATTTGAACGGTTGAAAGGAAAATAAAGACTCTTACTAAGAAGCTCTTAAGTAATTGTTGTAAACATAAAGTTTTACTACTTACATAGAACTCTCACCATCTGGTCTTTGCAGATATTATATATTTGGATGTTGCTGTTAAGGGATTTACGCATTGCCAAACAAGCACATGAAGCTTATTGGGCTCTTGCCATAGGAACCGGAATGAAGAAGAGTAAAATAATAAGCGGAACTGTCTGATTACTGTGATAAGTGAAATATAACAATTATATAATTAGAAAAATCTTAGCTCTACCCTTGAGAAGTTTCTAAACAATAATAATAGCTATGGGTACAGCTATACATATGAGAAAATAGGTCTAGTCGTATTATTTCCTTTAAAATTCTTCAAGACCTTTACCTTCACTAGAGGGACTTAAAATGATCTTCACTTGAGAGTTAGGTTCACACTCAGTGTGACAGTTCCAGCTACGAGAAACATAGGTCTTGTCTTACTACTTTATTTAATATTCCTGAAGATTCTAACTTTCACTAGAGAGAATCATAATAATTACTTAGGAGTAAGTTTCACACTCAGTTAGCAGTTTCAGAAATGATAAACATAGGTCTTATTATTATCTGCTTCATCTTCCCTCAAGACCCTCACCTTCACTAGAGGGAATCAGACTGATCTTCACTTGCGAGTAAGATTAACACTCAGTGTGTCTGCTTAAAGAATGAGAATACTTTAGAAATAATGAGAAGACACAATAAGTTTCGTAAAATAATATGAAGCCTGATTGACAAAGTGACAGACAACTGTTTGTGTAACAGAGGAGTGTAGGGAGCTAGGATTTTCTTGGAGTGTTGATATTAGCAAGTCTACAGCAATGGGCCATCCAGCCTTTATAATATAAGTATGGGATAAGCAATATGAAAGCAGAGCTTATTTGTGATTTATCATCACTTTTTGCTTTTTTTATCCGGGGCTGTTGTTTTAGGCAGTGAATGCTCAAGAAAAATCTGTTTACAGTAATTATAAGTGATTTTACATGAAACTAAAAAACAGTAAATTCAAGATGAATAGTTCCAGAATACAAGTTCAATTATACATATCAACGTGCATGGCAGTTGCATTTCATGTGTGAGAAAAATTGAGAAATCTATTATTCCTCGTTATATCTAAATACAATTACCCTGATTGAAGGGACTGAATATATATGTTGACTATAAATTATACAATGGCTGCAAACCAAATAATGAGCTCTAATTTCTTTAGGTCGTAATAGGTTTTTAATTCCTCTCAGCAAGACTTCGAAAGTCAAGACTGTACAATATTCCTATGAACTCAACTGAACTAGTATTATTAAAATTTCCTTTAGGAATTATTATATAGTCTTCGGGGGATTATTACACTGTGAAGATAATATCATTCTTTGGCAAATTGACGGATTGGCTGAATCTAAAATTTATGAATTAGACGATATGTCTGGTTGAACATCAAATAAAACGTCTTGATGAGTGAACATTACAAGACAACAAAGAACTCGATTATAACCCTCATCTCGTAGATGAAGCCGTTTCGTTCCCGGGTTAAATTAAAGAAAAGAGGTCAACAAATAGTGTTTTCTTACACCGAGTTAAGAACGTGATAATATTATTCTATTGTGGAAAAGGAAGGCGGACAAAACCAGCAAAATAGTCTCTCATTTGGATAATTTTTACAAGAAAAACTCTTTTAATTTTGTAATGAACCATAAATATTCCTAAATTAAAATGACAAAATAAATTTAATTTAAGTTATAAATGGTCAAGTTTGCAAATAATTCAAGAGAAGCATAAGTAAATATATTACAGGTTTGAAAGTATTCGAATGTATTGGGTAAAGTGATATAAAGATATAAAGTGCAATATTAATGTATTTAATGACCGGACAAGTGAATCCCAAACCAAATATGAATATTAAAATACTGACGCTGAACATTATGAAATTAAAATATACCATTATGCAAGTCACTAAAATTGAACTAAAACTACTCTAAGCTAAACTAAGCTACCTAACATAACCTAATTTATAGAAACACTTTATAAATAGACGTTGGAAATTTGTTGCGGTTTTTCCCAAGCCATAGTAAATACAAAGCCTAGGATTACAATATTCGGCAGATACTACTTGATTAACACTGGAAAACTGCTCTACGGTGTAATTATGTGTGGTAGACGGAACTTACTCGAAGGTGTCTGGGTCGGTGGCCACTCGACATATGACTCCCCGGTTCATGTTACATTTGCCGGTCACAGGGTCTGGGGGAGCCATGGTGATGTAAGGGGGTTCCTCCAAGAAAGTGATCTTCAGATGGAACTTCTCCGGTACTCCCTGTGGAGGCGTATGGGAGTTGCCTGGCCAAACAATGTCCTTGATATCCAGACCTTCCGTCACCCATGATTTCCACACCCCGATCTACAGACATATGAGTTACAGCTTCATTCGTAATAGTGTACAGCTTATAGTGTAATTAGTGGAACATATATATGAGAAACGTGGCATTACTAACAATACAATACGTTTATGCCCAAATTAAAAAAATAGTAAATCATGGTTTGTACGTTATTAAATAACTTTAAAAAAATATCACATATAAGATGTACACACCCAGCAAAAATATTTACGTTTGTAATTAAATCTTTATTGAAATTAAATTAAACTATTCGAATGTTTACAGTTTAATGAATATTAAGAATCGTGTGTGACAGATGGGGATGAATAAGAAAAATAGATGGCGTCAACATTTTGAAAAGAAATATTAAACGTAGTATCTGTTATCTACCATTTAAAGAGCCAAATACAATTCCCTAAACCAACAAAGAGTCTCGCTGCTGGCTTGTCTGTAGCCAACAAAGAATTCCTCCATCTGCAGGAAACTCCATAAATAAAAGAGTAATCCAAGTAAATGGATTAGGTAATGTATTGGAAAACCAATAACATTAATGTGATGTGATTGTATTCATTGCTGTTTGGACCATAGTTTAGAAAGATAATGGAGGTTAACTAAAAAGTCCTATATGATACATAAGGGAATTACAAGGTTCATCAAAACCATCTTTAAACTTCGTACGAATTAAAAGGTTTTAACTAATTTAGATATTTACAATATTTTTACGTACAAAACGTTTGTGTGTTTCGAAGTAACCTTTTTAATAATAAAAGGGAGACTAAATCTAAAACCAACTGGTTACCATTTTTTATTAATATAAAAATCACACGAATTAAACTTACGGGAAAGTTTTATAAATGGTTTTGATATTATAACGTTATAATACTAATTTAACGCACGTTCTTAAAAAGTAATGATTTCGGTGGTTAAAATTAAAAAAAGAATATTTATTTATCTTCTGAAAATGGCTAACACACGTGTTTTATTTTAGTTTACTTAAAAAAAAACATTTTTTCACTATGTAAGAAATGAACAATTAGTCATTTAGTAAAAAGGCCTCGCTGTTGGGTTTTATTACTTACGTAATAATATATACAAAAAACACTGGTATTATCACAATTAATTATTATTATATAAAACTGCAAGATTAAACAATATATCTCAGGCGAAAGAGCATTAATAAATAGTCCTTTTTTCTAAAAAATCAGGGTTGCGATGATATTTCTCGTAATATAACAGTTTGGATTATTAAATTATCCCAAATACTACAACAATCTATGCATACAATTAAATTACTGCACATAAATAGTAAGTAATTTACACGCATGGAAAGAAAACATGTTTTACAGTGTCAGATACTTAAATAAAGCCCTTTATATTTCTCGCTCGTTCCATAAGAAGTAAATTGAAGTGATTATAATGTGAAGGTAGACCCTGGGGAATTCCCAAGCTAGTTAGTGTCAAGCAGCGACTCTGCGGCATGTTTCAACTCAAGTATCAGGTATCAAGTCTTGTTAACGCTTCTGCCTCGTTATAACATTTTAATGATCAAGTTGCTCACATCGACATTACACGCCGTTAACGCCAATGCTGAATAATTCAATTTCATTTGGTTAGTGTTACCAATTGGGGCCTGT
The DNA here is from genome assembly GCF_021130785.1 of Homalodisca vitripennis. Classification (NCBI taxonomy): domain Eukaryota; kingdom Metazoa; phylum Arthropoda; class Insecta; order Hemiptera; family Cicadellidae; genus Homalodisca; species Homalodisca vitripennis. Next base: position 37,168,303 of record NC_060208.1, read on the forward strand.
AGTGTTTTTAAAAATTTGGTTGAAAATTGTATTATTATTTCTTTATACTTTTATTAATCATGTTTAAGAACTACCACTTTGGATATTACTAGGTTCTTTCTTGTGTCACAACTCACAGTGCATGTGATGATCGTGTGTATAGGATGCATACAACGCTTACATGATCTTAGCACTCGGCGTTTTAGTTCAGGAAATTAAATATACAGCTGAGAGAGGCGTTTTAAAGATTTTATATATATCAAAGAAGTGGTTTATGTATGGTTTTTATAAACGGTGTTAGTAAATGTTCTCAGCCAACTTCAAACGTTACATAACGACTTAATTATAAATATTTGTTTGAAATCATAAAGAACCCTGAACTATAATTTCTATACTGAACTATAAAAAGGTTGCTTTTACAAAAATACGCAAAATTTTAAATATCAATACATGTTCCATTTTGTTCAAATATGTTTGTGTTTTTACTTAGTAAGTAACCCATCAGAGTCTCTACTTTTAATATTGGTATAAATATAAAAAAATCAATACTGAAAATAAACAAGCGAATTTCTTTAATAAAACATAATTTTATTATATGAATACAAACAAAATAATTAACGAGTACAATTATTCATCTATGATCTTTGGATATGTATACCAAGGCCGTAATTGTAGGAATGGGTGAGAAAAACTAGTAACGTTTGCCTACGAATTGGGCATGATTTCCTATAGTATTCATATTAAAATCTATAGAACACATCAAACGCAAACTCCCGACCACACTAACCTCCTCCCAGACGAGCTGCTTGCTAACTCCCGGTCTCAGGTTCATGATCTTAAGCTCTGCGGACTTGAGGACTCCATCCGCTGTGAACTCTACTCTGGGCTCTCCTTTCACCTGGTCGCCCTCCACGGTCACGTTCCTCAAGTACCTGAGGAGTAAGTATAAATGATTCAGGCAGATGTGCTATTGATGTTGTACATATGATACATCGAGCTTTTAGTGAATCCAAAATATTCCAAGTAAATATTGTGTGAATGACTTTTAAGGTGGTGCAATTGATTTTAGGGTTGGACAGTACTTTCCGGAATATAAAACTATTTTGGTGACTCCAAATTAAATTACTAACATTTGAAAAAAGGACATTCAGGAACAAAAAATTGGATGAAGATAGATACATAAAAATAGCATAGCGTGCACTTTAGTAACAGAACCAGTAGTGCAGTCATTGAAGCATTATTGGTCCGAATTTTTTTACTGTGAACCGAACAATTTTGGAATTAGGTCCATCTTACCCTTAACTTCAAAAGTGAAAATGATTTGAACTCCGCAACCACCCTGGGGGTGGTTGCCAACCCCTTCTCGGGGGTGAATTGTTTTTTCTTCTAAATAACCTCGGATATCGATAGAAGGCCTAATTTTAAGCAAAATATCATCTATACAGTTTTTCGAAAAATCCAATAATTTTCAAGTTATTGGCAATTTAAAATTCGCATTTTTTCACGTTTTTCATCTGTTTTTTGCAAATATCTCCAAAAATATACGTTTTATTGAAAATATTATAAATAACAAAATTGTAGCAGGTAAATAAATAAACAATTTGGGTTTTTATAAAGTATTCTAAGTGCAATATTAAGCTAGATATTAAAGATCAAAGCAGTTTTTTATTGTGTCTGAAATTTAATCGATGTGGTCAATGCCATCTAGCGGCGAGCAGATGCATTTTAGGCATTCTAATAAAAAAGTGTTTTGTAGTGCTTGAAATAAGCTTTAAAATGAGCACTATTAAAAGTCTTTTTGCACGTAAAATAAGTGAGCTGTATTGCAAATAAGAGGAGCATCTAATGTTTTTTCTTTTAAATCAATGGGTTTCATAAGTGCCATTTCCACCAAAATTAAAACTAATCGTATTCCGCCTAGAACTAACTTTATTATGAAGATTTTGATAGATTTTATCAGTTTGGGTGCTTCAGGATACATATTTTTCAAAAAAAGTCACGATTAAAAAACATTCAAATTAAAAAGAAAACCATCTTTTTTCATAATATCTCCAAAATGACGACATATACGTATAAAAGTGTAAGAATGAAAAATTTAGGTATTTTTCTGCCAAAAAAAAATTTGGGTTTTTTTTTTTTTCTGTCAAACAAAAATTGACGGAGATATGATTGTTTAAAGAGCGCGTGGCAGCGCAATCACAGCCTCTCTTAAGCCCTTTAACCCTTCACCGTTTGAGAAAAAGGTTTTTTTACTACATATTGCAATGAAGGATGTTGTAGCTCTCTTAATTACCTTTACAATGGTTTTTTATAAATTGTGATAGCATGAATATTGAAGGAGTTATGGTCCAAAAACTTATCATATTTTTTTTCTACTTAGTAACTGAAAATTTCGGAGTGTGAATATCTGGAGCAATGTGAAAGTACGCAGTATAATAGAGACCCAAAACTATTGTAATGTGTACATATATACATAATATGGCTCACATATTTTTGAAACGTAGGCATGAATACATACCAACGTTCTTATATGTATATATAACACATTTGAGTGAATTTTATATAATTTGTAAATAATTTATTCAATAAATGGTAATTTTTTACTCTAAATTAAATTATTTTAAATATATAATCATATATTTACTGTTTTAATTTAGGGGTGGTTTTAAGGGTAGAAAAGCTTAAGAATATGATAATCATTTTGAGAGTGTGGAATAATATTTAAATCCTTTTTATTTTACAAAAATTTTTTTAAATTTTTTATCAAGGGGTAGTTTTCAAGGGTTGAAAGGGGGTTAAAAATTTGATAATTATTATAGAGAATATAAAATATTACTTATTCTATACTTACATCTTTTTATGTCATACCAAAGTATTTTTTGTGATTTTTTTCAATTTAGGGGTTGTTTGCAAAGGTTGTAAGATTTTCAAGGGGTTGAAAATGATTTTAATATGAGGTAATTGTGTTAGAAAACACTTTACAATTTCACCACTTACTATTATACATGTTTTCTAGCGATAAAATGGCTCAATTTCAATTTTCCCATTAAGGGGTTGTTTACACCCCTTAAAAATAATAGGCGGAGTTCAGATCATTTTCACTTTTGAAATTAAGGGTAAGATGAGCCTAATTCCAAAATTTCATGCAAATCGGTTTACAGTAACAAAATTCGGAGGTAAGACCGTATTTTTCGCTTCAATGACTGCACTACAGGGAGTTACGTGTTTTTATATTCATAAAAAAACTAATTTAGTTGGGGAGAAATATTTAGTAAGTTTCACGTTATGAAAATTGTATACATGTCATTTTATTAAATTTATATTTAATTAAATATATAGTTTCCTCAAATAATAAATTAATAAAGAAACGTTTAAATTGGCCTGCAATTTTACGCACAGTATTATTATTTTAAAGACCTATAAAAAACTAACTATCCACATAAAATTGATTGAAGTTCTTTAAAATTATACTGATGAGGAAATATGGAAAACGTATAATATAGTGTGAAAATGATACGACTAAGGTATTGTCCAATTATACTGACTAATATAAAACTTAAATTTTTAAAAGAAGAACAATTAATTTTCGTTATGGTGTTTAGGCCCTTGATATTATTTAAGGATCCTTTGAAATGGAATATTTATTATGATGAAAAAATGCAGTTAACAAACCAAGTGACTTTGTCACCAATTAAGGCGAGGTAGAAGGATGCCACACCACACCGCTTTTAGACCTTTTGCATGAAAATTTAAAGTTAAAGTGTAATTTTGTTCTTACAATATCGTGTGGATAAGCAGAGAGTCGGATAGAAAAGATATATTCCAACTTCTCGAATGTTGGTTTAGCTAACACTCAGACAATCGCCTACGTCTTTCGAAAACGTATTAGTTTCCTGCAGTATTTAATGGAATAAAAGCTCATGGACATTTGGTCTTAAATACGTTGTAGAATAATCCAAATTGCAATATTGCGAATTCTGTCCACACTAAAACGAGCTGAATATTTTTAAAGGGGATATTGAAGTGCAATTGCAGATCGTATTATATTATTTTCATAGAAAAAAAATAGGAATGACAAGGGTTGATGATATCATAAGTGATTATTCGAAAAAACTTACCCTCATATAATTCGTAAAGGGGGGTTATGTGATATTACTAACTATATCCTCATATCCCCTCCTAACTATGGCTGCCAAATTTATTTCAGGTTCTAGAGTAGTCCGTATGGCTGCCTAGATCCGATGCGGAGATAAAAACGGTTAGCTTCAACATTGAATGTCGAGACAGATTCCCTTAATGACTGGTTATGTCGATAATTGGTCTCCTCCTTATTCAACAAAGGCTGTCCATTTGTCATTGTCAATGACACTGTTGGTGCTGTTGTACCAACCCTAAGAATTGAAACATTCTTCATCAGTGCTAGAAAACACTATAGTCTAATTAGTACCGATAGGAATACAACCCAATAAACAGCAATACTGAATATAATAAGTACTAGGATGGAATAACGACAAAAGAGCTTTGCAGAAACATTCCCAAATACTTTGATCGGTTTTGCATTTTTATTCGTTACGCATATTATATATGTAAATGTTAATACTCAGCTAACATAACTTTACTTATGAATTTTGTATTTTTCAATATGGGGTAACTATTAGAGAAAAGTGCAATCTAAAACTATGTACGAAGACATATTTTTAAAATTGTATAGTCTGAACAGAATTAGACTCAGATTGCTTTTTTTGTTACTCAAAACACTGCTCAAAACAGAATATGAATCTTTGGGTAATAAACAGAGACGATAACACCTTCGATCATTGGGACGGCTTTCGAGACAAAGGAAACTTTTCATTATTGTGGCTGAAATAACAGACCTGTAAAAGCGATCCCCAGTTTTCCAACGAGCATCGCCTACGCCTTCACAAGACAACTGGGTGTTGAGGGAGTGGTTGGCGTTGCGGGGGGTCGTTGACGTAGTCGTCCACCCCGTAGGCGTACACCTTGATGGCAGTTGTTATCTCATTCACCAAGCGGTCGCTGGACGTGTCAAAGTGGACCCCTTCAATCAGAGAGTGACATGCGTCAGATCATGGTGAAAACAATGACATATACCTCGCTAAAACCACTCACTATACTTCAGCTTTGAAATCTGATTTGTTAGAGCTCGATTACTACTTTTGTAGTGTAGTCAGAAAATAAGGCGAGAGAGAGAGAACTGTTCAATATTAATAAATTGGTCTCACTTTGGACTAGTTTCACTCTTGCCATCCAAGAGTATAAGAGCGGTACAGTATTAGGTAAATCTAGACATATCTGGTATGATAAAGGCATTTCTAACATCATCCACTGTTTTATTAATATAGTATTTGTATCTTGGATTTTAAGATAAGCTGATAATCTAAATTTCGTATATTTTTTTATTTAGCAATGCCATTCTAGAAATTATATCAGATAGAAAAAATGCACAAGTATAAACTTAATAGTTTAAACAGAAATACTAAAAGATACAATAAAACAACGGTTAAATATAATATACCAATTTTAATACTTCCTACGCTGAGCATAATATTTGAGCGTTTAACTCACAATAGACTTAATGAATTTTTCCACGAAAACCTTTCACCAACACTTACTCAATTTGGTTTTCTTCAAAACAGTTCAACCACTTATGCAATCGATGTATTTCTAAGGCTGCACTCTCATCTCTTGATGCAGGCAGAAGAACTGCTGACCCTTTTTGTGATCTTGCCCGTGCTTTTGATACTATTCAGCGTTTTTTTTGGAGAATATGGGGCTTCATGGTGTCAGAGGTATGCCTCTTGAGGGGTTTCGTTCTTATCTTTCAGGTTTATAACAGTATTCAAATAAGAGTTCCGGTAAGCTAGGCAGGGTATTACAACAAGAGTGCGCTGAAGTGAAATATTGTCACTGAATTTTATTTGAGTTCATTCTATTATACTTTCTTTTTACTCTTTGAATAAATTCTTACTTATTAAAATCTCATACGATTGTCATAGTTTGTTTACAAATTTATTCATTGAGTTATGACGGACAGAAATGTTTATTTTCCAGCCCTTCGCAAAAGTTCAGCCAATAAAGTGGTCTTGTTAAATGTAATATAATAGTAGTGACATCATTATATTATATTAGTGGGATCGTTATTTTCCTTTTAAAGTAAAATGAAATGGACTTTTGTCACAATCAGGGTAGTGAAAAAATCAAACAGGGCATAGAAACCCCCTGAGAATTCCACCTGATGCGCGGAATTCAGTATTTTACAGGCGTTAAATGCAACAAGGCATGACAGGTGACCTGTTGATATAAAAGGTCCGTCTTATTAGACCTGGTGACGGGCATTTCAACAACTTTACTTAAGTTTTTCAAATGCAATTGTAATTGTGGTATTGCTATTTGGCTCTGAACAAACTCATTTTAAAAGAAGTGTGTAATTTTGTCTCGTGTGCTTAATGGTAATTTTTAATTTTTAGCATGTTTTCGTCTTTTATCTAAAATGCTAGAGTTTATACATATATATATATTTATTTATTTGCTCGTGTAAAAGATAAATATACTGCACTAATAAAAGATAAAGAGGTACATAAAATGTTTTACTTGAAAACCTTCTATTTTTTGACTGCCGTCTTGACAAAACAGTTTTAAATTATTGCTAATTATTGGTCCTTCAGTTTGTTTGAATTAAAGAGCTATAAACAGCTGTTTCCAGCTGCGCTAAATCCCTCAGCTTCTTGGAGTTTTTGATTATCCATTTATTATCGGAGCCATTTATCCGTCTGGATTTGCTTTCTACAGCAATTGTTTGACCCTAATGATTAGGTGGACCCAAGCATGGAATAATTAGGTATTAGACACAATTTAAAATAAAAATATTTAACACCAATAGGAACTAAATTTTCAAAGTTAATGCTAGTTAACCTGTTTTTACTTGCGTATGCATTATTAATTTTTGAATAAAAAACGTTATTAGGGTAAACGTATTATTAATTTTATCTAAACAACCAAGACACTAATGATATGGAGCTTTGGTCTTAATAGGTCCAGAAATAAATAAAAACTACAAAAAACGCCCGATAACTTCCATGCTCAGTTCACTTTAACTTGCACCAACAAGAAGCTGTGAGGTTTTTAGTTCGACGTCAGCCGCTAAGTTCTACAATGAAAAAGGGTAAAGTGCAGGGTCAGTGCTATTTTCCACATGCATTCATATAAAGACGGGTCATGCGATCTGTGCACGTGGGCCGGCCAGCCGCCAAATGGTCGAGAAGGGCGTTTTTTTCCAAGTACATTGGGCTGTCCTTTAGTTCATCTCTCGGTATTTCTCGTGACCTGAGGTAAAAACTGAATGATTTATTCAGTAGTGTTGAGGTTATAAAAAGGTATTCCGATAATTCAGTTCTTTTAAAACAATCACAAAATGACAGCGCGTAGGTGAGGGTCAATATTTCGTAGATGTGTAGTACATCCTTGGCCGCGCGCTCAGATCTCTTTTTTTTGTTCTCCCACGACAAGAAGCTTAGGAATTTCACCTAGTCCTATAGGGACCTTTGCGTTGCTTCCTTAGTAACAATATATTCTGGATGAGCAAGGTAGTGGATAGGGGTCGCCTCCTGTCCTCGACAAGATTCATGAGGAAAAATTTAGGGTACTAATCTCAAGTCATATTCCCTGAACCCATAAAGAATGGAAAGCCAGTTCTGAATCAGCCTCTCCAGTCAAAGCAGGCAGGGAGTGGAACACCCTTATGTCTAGGCTAACAAGAAACTTTGACTCTAAGGGAACGAACCCCACCCGCAGTAGACTAAACCTATCGAATCACCCTTGCGCTCCAGAATCTCCATATTTGCGGTTAGTTATGTGCCGCTCCTAGACATCCATTAGGTTGACCAGATTTAAGCGACACATAGGTTTTTTGGTATAAGATTCAATGTGGGTTCAATTGGAAGGTATAAACTAGTCAGAAGTGAATATTCTAGGGACTCTCTCAGATCCATTGACTCTTCTGTAAGAAAGACATTGCTAATTGATTATGGAAAGAAGCAGGTGGCTGTCTGCAAGGCCGTACTCAATTTTGGCGAGCCTCGGAAAGTTTTAGACCGAACCCGACATGTACTGCCACAGCGTCCCCGTCCACACCGCTTCACCCTCCCTCCGCACCAACCCACTGACATCCTATTATTTTGTTAATATTAAGATTTAGTAGTGAGTTACAGTTATTAGGTTGAGGTATATCGTCCGTCAACGTGGTCCCTTCAAATAGCCCGGTAATGTTGTCCGAAAGAGCCTATCTAAGTATGGACAAGGTTGTCCTGCTTTCCCCAGTAAGGCCTGTTTTATTCCGTATTACTTACAGAAAAGCTAAATACTGACGTGTTTATTGTTTTACTTAACAAGAACAAAGTTAAACTTCCACCCCTTTTTTAAGTTTTTTCTTATAATTTGTTAAAAGACCTCATTTAAAAAAATAGTTAATATGAATCCAAAGTATCAGTATGGGTATTATATTATAATTTCGTAATCTTTTATGTTTTTAGTAATTAGAAAGATCTCAAAATGTCTTAATAAATGGAAATAAAAGAAGCGAGGATCAGAATCAGAGTGTGATGATAACTCTAAGCCGTGTAATCCACTCTTTAAACCTATAATACAATTTATCCTTATTCCCAGTAGGACGTGGATAGGTATTACCGGAGCAGCACATCGGTTTATTCAAGGACATCATTGATTGTATGGTGTTACTGATGTTATAAGGCCATTTAAGAGCCTATTTTAAAATAGTTTCTAGTTGAATTTATATATTTTCTAAGAAATAATCGCTTTTATATTAATTTATACAAATTTTTCTACACAACTAATATAAATTCTCACATGACCTGTTACTACGAAACAAATTCAAATATTTAACTATTAAAAAATATTAATATGATTGGTAGTTAAAAATTATCAACCTTTCCCTATACTCTGCAATTATATTAACTTGCTTATTAGAGCACTTATATCTTTACAGTTTTTATAAACATTATTTTACAAAATAAATAGAAGAAATACAAGCATCCATTAGACTATCGGAGATGTACAAATAACACAAGAAGAGAGAGCGAAGACGTTGTTAATATTCACAACAGCGCTGGAACGTCATGTTTATCTCAATTTAAACACTATTGGTAATCCAATTATTTTCCAATCTAACTTTGCTGTAGTACTCTCCGCCACGTTTTTCCGATTTATAGAGAAATTTAGTATTACACTGGTTGGGTTTATAGCTATTTTTATTCTTAAAACAGCTGTTATAGTAGTTAAATAATTTTTTGTAGTTATTTGTGTAAGAAATCACTTTTAATCAAGAAATATTTCAGCTCTTATAAGAAAAAGAAATAAAATACTTTCTTTGCTTTAAAGAATACATTGCTACTGAAAATTTTTAATTGGGACAGAAGTACTACAAGAGAGTTTTACAACTCATCGGAACTCACTATTTACAAACCCATGTGTTCTTTTAAAGTGAGATAAATTTACTCAACTAAATTGTGTGTACTTATCTACCATTCTTGGAAAATATATTTAAACAATCAAAATATTGTTAAAATAGTATTTAAAAATTACCAATGTTGTGCTATATTAGATCTTAGATAAAATATATTCTGTAATACTTCACGTCGCCATTAATATAGTTTAATATAAGTAATTAATTAATAGTAATAATTAATATAGCGGCTGAGAGACTGAGTTTCATAATTCAATTGATTGGTTGAAAATCCCAATACGATCTGACTACCAAGAAGTATTAACTGGGAATTCATTCCCTTCTTGGAATTGTCGTCCGTCGCAGCCATTTTAAACTACCATTGGTTCTAAAATATCCTAACATTCCCCAAGCCTATCCAACCTGACTTCAAAATTCGTGTTAATATACAAAATCCTCACTTTTTTTCGTGTCTTGATGTACTGTTACTGGTAACCTTGTGAAGCCACCTTATCTGTAATAATCCAACATTTTAAAATTCGTGAAAAGCTACGTGAAAAATTTAACGTACTTATACTCTACCCATTCGTCCCACTCAACATACATTTCCACATGGCACATATTTTAACATCTAAGTGGGTTTGGTATTCTACAACCGGTGCTTACTAAAGCCCTGTCATAATTGAGATATGACTGTTGAGATACTTATACTGTACAGTTGAACACAAAAAAATCACATATTTACCGAGCATGCCGACCGGGAACTGGTACGGTGTCTGGAGGTTTTCGATGACACTCTGGGTGACGACCCAGACGTAGTTCTCCCCGGTGATCTTGTAGTCCCGGGCGGCGGACAGAATGTGGGTAGCCTCTTCTCTAGTGGAATAGAGCAGCATTACTCGGGACTCTGAGTTTACCAACTCCAACAGGTCCGAGGGCTTCGTAACCAGCACCGTGTTCAGAATGGTAAACCTGCAAATCATGCAGTGAGTTAGGGATTACTTTATTAGTCGGTGCAGTAGCAATCTTTCTTAAGTTTAAGTTAATACATTAATATTTCTTATGGTATAGTAGTTTTGAACTTTTTTTAGAAACAGAAGATATGCATAACCAATCCGTGAGGAATTTCAGGCATTTAGTATTAGTATTTAGGGGAATGTCATAATAATTCCTAAATAGATTCAATGAAAAGCGCTTGATTATATGAAAATGACACTTTAGGAGCAAACACCATTCATAGAAGCAGTTGCATGATTATTATTTATAGAACGCCTCATTTTCAGTATATCTATTTCCCTAAAATTTAATCTCTTTAAGTCATAAAACATTAAAAGCTATTTGAATTTGTATTGGTTTGTTATTGTAGTAAATATGTTGTTGTTAATGCCATCTGAGCAAGTAGATAGGATTCTTTGAAGCTATTCTACATGTGCTATAATTGTCAAGTAGAATCTTTGTTTAACATAAATTGTTATAATATGCCTCGACATGTTGCATTAAATATCTATAATTATTCTTTGTGAAGTAATATAATATATTTTAAACAGGTATTATTATGAACTAAAACACCTATCCCAAACAAAGGAAACATTGCACCTTTGCCACGTTAACGTACTATCTTATTATTTTTGGCACCAACATGTTTTAATAATACTTTTATAATAGAACAAAGAAGAAACAAATTGTAATGGAAGGCGCTATTCACTAAGTTGTACGACATATTTGTGATTTTATCAGGTTAGTATGAATTTTTGGTTTTTTGTAGAATGAACATTGCAGGATTTGAATGGAATACGTAGGTCCATATAATGCTGATAGTTATCCATATTAAATAACTGTAATTGAATGCAATACGTTTGATGAAATATGTAGAAATTTCAAACAGAACAAAAATATTAAATTATTCGTTTTTAGTAAGAAGTAGCAATTTGAATTTTCGTTATGATTCGGGGATTGTATTGCTACTCTGCGAATGCTAAATGTTGCAGAGTTACCATCTTATGAATATGGATGATACTAGCCGGTTAGTGTTGACTTTGAGATCGTTGTCAAGATCAAGCATAACTGTTTATCTGCATGAATTCTGCTTTTAGTAACAGTGAATGCAGTATGCTTCACTCCATTCACAAGTTACTAACAAACTGTTGATGGTTTGCTTATGTTTTAAGTACTACAAAATTTATACGAATGTAAAAAGGTATGATTGTAAAACTAATGTATAAAAACGAAAATTGAATAAGCGTATATGTAACAAGTTATGCTTTGGGTCTCTGGTTAACATATACGACAATTCCTCCGGGCTACGCCCCACTGGTCTCTAAAGTTGCGAAAAATAACATTTTGGTACCTAAAGTGGATCACATGTTCCGTGTACACATTATTCTATGACAGCACAACCATGTGCCTAATGAAGTTTACTATTGAAAATGTTTTACATTTATAGTTTCGAAAGCATAGAGTAAACTTGATTGTAACAATACTCCTTATTTCTACCTTTTTTGCAACCAATGTTGATCACAGAGTAAGAAAATATCCATAGAAGAATAATAAAAATATTAAAATATATATAAATATATTTTTATAAAATATAAAAAGTATTAAAATATACTTAAGCCATCCTAGTTGTCTTTTGGAATAAGTAAGCTTGTACACGTATATTCTTGATCATTAAAAGGTAAAATCATCTACAAGACATGAAATACCATAGTATTAGTTTTGCTTGTTGCTACGATTAAGAAAATTTGTCAAAACGTGTATATTTGTGGTCATTGTAGTTTATTCCAAATAGTATTTTTAGTCACATACATGATATTGCCTTGTTTTCCCGATCTAGGAAAAGTAATATAAATAGCCAGGTCTGAAAAGCTTAATTCTGTTAACAAATAACTAAGATGGGCTTTACAACAATCTTTTAAAGTATAGTTAATTAGATATAGATAATAACTTTATATTTTATGCTTGCATTACAGTACTGACCAACCACCGTATACTAACCATTTACTAAAATGCACAGTAAAGTATATATTTACTGAATCTTTAATTTCTTTTCTGTTTTATTTTCTTATTTTTGTGCTTTAAATTGGTAGCAAAAAAGGTTTAAATAAGAAGTGTTATTACTATCAAGCATACTCCATACTTTTAACTGTATAATAATAACAAACTGAAAACAGTGTTTAAATTAATTTCAGTCCAGTTTCACTGTCTTAAAAAATGTTTACACGGAACAGGTGATTAAATGTTGAAACAGGTTATTTCAGTCTATACTATAATATGTACAAACATTTTTTCAATTTACCTGATTTTTTCCGTCAAATGTTACGGTAATTTAGTTATTTTGATATTTAGACTGGACACGCATCCAAAAATGAGGAATAAATACAACCTGTACAGATATTGTTGAGTTATAAATGCTGTAGCAACCCCGATTTTGTTTTATGTGTACAGATAAAAAAACTCGATTTTCACAAGAGCGATATCTAAAATACTAACACACTGGGCTCCTCTGTTATGTTAGACTGAGAACCAGAGCAGATGTTCAGAATATAAAGCAAATATTTCTTTTTTACCTCTTCTAAAGCTTTTACTTGGGAGGTAGAGATCACAAGTTTTTACATTACGGTGCTCGGTTTAAAATTGGATGTGAGTTGTAGCGACTAATATTTATGCTAGAAAGGTTAGAACAATTCCAAAACTGTATAAGTTTGTTGCACAAACTTAGAGTATTTACGGAAGTGTTAACAATGTTTCAAATAAAAATAAATTAAAAAAATGAAACGCTGATTTTTAAATATTTATAAGGCACCATTTATTTTAAAACATTTCGATTATTTCACGATGTATTGAAGTGAATATAATAAAGGTACAATAATTAAAATCTGTTGTGCAATATATTAAAAGTCCATAAAATTGGTTAAATTTAATAAATGAGTTAATGAAATTTCATTAAGTGTTTTAAAGGGATAATAGGGTTATGAACATCTGCCATTGTTATATTTTACAAGATGTATAACACAACGTTTCGAGGATTGAAATCTATTCTCTTCGACAGGTGAGAAGACAATAAGTACGTAAAGTTAGAACGTGGCAATCGACTGTCACTAAAATATTAAAGGAATTAAACATACCCAAAAACTGTTTGGAGCTCGGCCAGGAAAAAATGAACCCAAGCGTTTTTCAGAATTGAAGTCACGTGCAGGTAAAGTCAAGAGCACAATCACAGGGCACACCAGCACAGGAAAAAGTGTAATAGTTCGGGTATGTTTAATCCCTTTTCTTTATTTTCTTTCTTTTTTAAGATACCACACATTTTAGCCTGTATACATTAATTATCTTCCCACCTAAGCAGGAGAATAGTGAAGGAAACATCATTTTTTCCGGACATTTGCCATCGTTCAGTGAAACAAGAAATCAGTAACACTACCTTTCGAGATCTGCAATCTGATCTCTTCTTCAGGTTTATTTCCTTCACAATCCTTCCATCGTCAAAAATAACCTTCAAACAAAGAAGGAGAATAGATTTCAATCTTTGAAATATTGTGTTACACATTTTGAAACATATAACGATGACAAATGTCCGTGATCTTATTATCCTTTTAAACTCCATCGATAATAAGAAGCAAATAATAGTTTAACAACAAATAATAGTTAACAAATAAGTTTTCCATTTTTCTTACGCGAGCATTGTCTTTACAACAAAAGATTAAAAATAAGGGTTAAGCTGCTACTGTTATATGAAAATAAAAATTTTTAATCTCTGTGGTTTATTTCAAAACGTTGAATTAAAAAAAAATATATACGGAGGTATGTATAATTTATATTTGATGTATTTAAATTAATACATAATAATTAATTTAAATGAATACATAATAATTAATTACAGAATTTATTCGTGTTGCGTCGGCGTTCAGAACCGGATTCTGTTGGACAAATATGCCTATATTTTCCACGAAACACGTATTTCAGCTAACAGAGTTGTCTACGCTATTATGTCTAAACGTTCAATTTAACTCAAATTCCAAGCTAATTTATCTCACATTCGTCCATTGATAATGATAAATCTGTTATTATATGTATCTATGGGGCTGTCAACACAATAGACACCATGGTGCAAGTCTCCAAAGGCTATAGACTCTGCGGTGTTGTCCTATATTGGATGGCGAGAAACCCATTAGCTATGGCCAACCCTCTGTCATCACACCATCAGTCTATCGTGTTCCATCAAACTTGGTAATGGATTATAGTATGATCAAATAATAATTGCAGTGCATACACTCTACGTATCCGAGATACATTTTCGTAAGATAAGGCCTTTAGAAAAAATACGAGCACAGACTTTAGATTTTCACCATACTCCAGCAAATGAATCGACAGATGTCCAAATATGACTGAAATATTAATAGACGAACACCACGAATAGAATTTATATTACCAATAAAATTAAAAAATTGAGATTATAGTTGTTTGAAAAGTAAATATTACACCAAATCAATCGAACAAACAAGGATTGTCAAATAAACTCTGTTACAAATATTATCGATATTCAATTTTGAGGTTGATAAAAGCAGTCATGTAAAATTCATAGATTTGTCGACACAGTTATTGCAACTGAAAATTCAATTAAATAAACAGAATTATTAATATTGTGAACGTCATAGTCCGATTTAACTCGTACATCAATACATTTGGGATTGGTTTTAATATTAAATTTATCCATAAATAAATTCAACAACCGGACCTTTATTTATTTACCTGGATAACTAAAACTAAATAATTATCTACTCTTTAAATTTACTTTGAACAAAAGATGTTTCATAAGCAGCCTTATATTTGGATGTGGCTTGATGATAAAAGTTTGAAATTATTATTGAAATACCCAAACGTTTAAATATGAAAAAATGTCATTTTCTCTATAAATTGTAGGATATAAAATTTTAGCCCTTACAGACATAGAATATTTTCACAAGTTTTCGTATAATTATTAATCTTTTTGGAGACCAACCGACGATAAACTTGCCCTCACCACAACATCGTTTTGTTTAAATTGATATATAACTAATCGTTACTCTAACAATATTGGAAATAACTAAAAAAATACTAATCTATAATAGTTACAGAGAATGTAATAATTATAACTTTACCATTATAAAAGTAATTTTACAAATATATCCAATAGATATAATATTTTTATTATATTGTTAAAAATAAGATATTTAATAATTCTTTATATCTGTATTTTAATAGAGTTGATTACAAATAAATAAATAAATATGAAATATTATATGTATATGGTTGATTGAATCATATATTTTGAACTGCTTTATATATTTTCACAAGTATATATTTAGACTCATAGACCTGTAATCGGCAAAATCAGGAAAATGATGCCTCATAATTGAATCCTCGAACAGGATTACGCCTTGGGTTTGTTTCAGGAACGTGGTTCCAAAACTAGAGAATGATAAGAATTTTGCTCCCAGCCCTAAAGGGCTCTTCAGGCGTTTTCTAGTTCGTAAACTAATCCGATCAGCTGTTTACAGCTGTTAGACAGTATTCCTGAGTAAGTTCGGATAATTTAAAATACTAATAAAATCTAATTACCTATTATTACTATACTTTATACTCAACTATGCTTATCATTACTTAATATTACAAGATATTGTCTGAAATTTAGCAAAGGCTATTACTCGAGAGAGTAGGAAATTGAATTTCCTGCCTGTCCTCCTGTCTGCACAGTACCTCGAAAATATATGACATACAAACTTGAAATTTTGCATGAAGCTTTTGTATGTCTACATAAGCAGCACTGAGTTCAAAAGTGGCTGGCTCATGGCACTCCATGGGATTTGGCTGAGCGTTAGTCAACATTTTTACATTGGTCTAAGGGCTAACTAAGACTGCAAGGAGGAATTGCAGAATAAATAGATTTAAAAACAAATTGCCTACAACAATATGTGATCTAAGCGTGTAAAACGAAAACCATTGTCACTAATAATAGCTCATTAAGATAAACGTAGTAATATTTCATGTTTCAGAGGTCTAGGAAGGAATTCAAAAACAATTTTGATTAGTTGTCTTCCTCTACGGATTAGAATAGGCTTTACTCTACGAGTAGAACTGATCAATATTTTTACCTTGGGTAACGTACCTTGATTAAGTTTAAGATTTTTATAGCAGAATCATATGTTTACGTAATACATTGATGTTATATGGTTATATTGAAAATTAGGCAACAGAATAACAAATCAAGGCAGACCGTTGTGTTACTAGGATAATGGTTTCTCTTTCTACGAATTAACTATGCATCTAGTGTTCCTACCCAAAATTCATATCTGATTCGGTATACTAAGCAGCAGAAGCAGAGTTACAGACTCATACTGTAGCATGATTATTGTTAAGGTCAGGCAGTTGTACTTACCTCCGTGATAAAAAATTTAATTTCTTCATTCGCTATGAAAATATATAAAGTGAACAGTAGCCTTTATGAAGCTTTTGTTCTCAAAATGATGGATTGTTTCTTGACGGAATGCATTGTAAAAGTAAAAAGTGATATAGATTATTTGTAATATTTTAAATTGTAAAGATTAAAATTATTAGGAAATAATGTGTATACATGTATTTTATTGTAATAAAACATATTATACAATTATTTTATCCACCAAAAAATGTTATACCAACGATTGTAAAATAATGAAGAGAACTTGGTAAATTTAATTACACAGCGGACCAAATTGTATTTATAAAGGCTATTTCTCACTTTCCATTAAGTAATTAAAGTTTATTTCATTGGCAAACGCACTAAAGTTTAACCATTAATTAGCGTTAAATGGAATCATTCTTTCGTTCAAATGAAACCACGAATAAATAAAACGGCACGCTCTCTTTAACTATAAATTAAAATTCGTTTATTAACGTTAATACTTATACATTTTATAGTGATCAACATTTTATGTACTCGTGCCCATTTTTAAATATATAACTAGAGCTTGCTATTTCATTCCAGTAGTTTTGAGCTGCAGTAATACCACAGAATGCGTACAAACCATGCAACCATGAATACTTACTTATATGATGACGTGTTACGTGATTACATATACGCAATATTGCGAGCTGAATGTAGGAGTGACATGATGACAGGTATGTATTGTCTTGAATACGTTATTGATGATATCAGTAACGATCACGTGTCAAATACGATATTATGGAAACGTGACCCGATATACTGGTGTTTGTTTGATTAGTGACAAAACGTGTTTGTGCGACAAAACGATGAATTTACTGCTCACGACGCGCTGGTGGCTGCAACCCATTATCACAATTAACATCGACATTTTAGATGATAACAGTCCAATGACTAGAAAACTCGCTGACTTGTTGGGGTCGTTTGGTCGATCACCTCTCCCACGAGAGTTACGACCACTTCGGTGACTGCGATTGACAATGTCGTCACAAATTTGTCAGACACCGAGGCTTTAGTGGTCAACACAGCCATTTCAGATCACTATGGCCAACAGGTCACAATCAATGGTCATGAACCAGCAAGGGATCCAGTCAACAAAAAAACAATCAGAAACACAAGGCCCGCAAATATTAAGCTCTTAAATTTTTTTCTCGCTCAAGAAAATTGGAGCTTTCTAAATTTTGGAGATCCCCTTGAAACACAATTCAGTAGTTTTGAATCGAACTTTAACTACCACTTAAACGTGAGCTGTCCCCTGATAAAAATTCAACAAAAAACGAGGCAACAAAAGTGCACATGGATCACCAAAGGTATTCTAATTTCGAGAGAAAAATTATTGTTTCTCTCAGAAATTAATAAGCACTCATTAGATGAAGAGTTTCAAAATCTTTTTTCAAAATTACAAAAGAATTTACAGAAAGGTTATCAGAGCTGCGAAAGCTTATGATGTAAACAAAGCATTGCTCACGTCCAAAAATGTCTCAAACACCGCATGGGCCATAATAAACAATAAATCCTCACTGATCGACAAGAAAATCGATCTCCAAATTGAAAATGAACATATTAGTGACCCAATGAGGATCGCTAAGGAGTTCAACAAATTTTTTGCCTCGGTTGGGACTGACCAAGGACTTCGTCCGCATCAGAACCAAAAATCCCCATCATTGATACCAAGTCCAGCAGCCTCAATGGCTCTGACCCCCGGTCACAGAGGAGGAGATCGCCAGAGTGATAAGAGAACTCTCTTCGAAAAAATCGAATGATTCAAACTATGTCTCAACGTGGCTTCTAAAAATGTGCTCCAAGCATTTGTTGAGGCCACTCGAGCATTTGATTAATCTCTCTTTTCACTCGGGAACGTTTCCACCCTCTCTAAAAATTGCGAAAGTTACCCCAATTTTTAAGAAGGGTGACCTCCTTTCAACTCAAAATTATCGCCCAATTTCAATGCTGCCGGTCTTCAGCAAAATTTTTGAAAAAGATTTTTTTCACTCGATGTGTGAATTTTTTTGAAAAACACAACCTACTATCAGCAAACCAATTCGGGTTCTGAAGTGGAAAGTCAACAACTGACGCAATCGTTCGTCTGGTCGACATGATAGTAGAAGGAATGGAAGATCGAGGAGACACGTTGAGTGTATTTCTCGACCTATCGAAAGCATTTGACTGTGTTGACCACCATTCCCTCATTCTCAAATTGGAACATTAGGGGGTGCGAGGAGTGCCACTCAAGTGGCTCGAATCGTACCTTAGTGATAGAAAACAATTTGTTGGAATTTCAGACGTTCGATCTGAAGGGAGAGGGCTTTATTATGGAGTTCCCCAGGGCTCCATCCTGAGTCCTCTACTCTTTTTGATCTACGTCAATGATGTTGGTTCATCGGTAAGCCGCGGACAACTCGTCCAGTATGCCGATGACACGACTCTATGCTTCAAAGCGAATTCAAAAACAGAACTCGAAGAGATTACATTCATTGAACTCAACAATGCGATCCAGCATTTCAATGAACTCAACCTCAGAACAAACCCAACGAAATCAACATTCATTCAATTTTGCCTGAGACAAACAAACTCAGGCTCTAGTCCCACTGTCATGTTGAATGAGACTGAGATCGAAGAAGTCTACTCAAAAACATTGCTTGGAATACACCTCGATCAAGGGTTGACATGGGATTTTCATGTAGACAGCGTTTGTTCCAAGGTATCCTCAGGCATTTATGTTTTGAGGAGACTGTCCGAGTATTGCCCGACTCAGGTGCTGATGACGGCGTACTATGGACTAATCTACCCCACACCTCTCCTATGGATTGGTTTTGTGGGGGGTTGCTCAAAAACAAATGTTTCCAGAATCTTCATACTGCAAAAAAGAGCAGTCAGAATCATTGCCAAGCTTCAAAGGAGAGAGTCGTGTAAGCCAGCATTCAAAAATCTGAAACTGTTGACACTACCCTGCCTCTACGTATTAGAGACATGCCTTTTCTTCATGTCAAAATGCGAAACCATAAGAGGTAGTAACATACACTCTTACGCAACAAGGGGCAGGGAGAACTACCGAACTGGGAGAGACAGAACGGCAGTTCATGAACGTTTACCGTCACAGGCGGGAGTTCAATTCGTCAACAAATTGCCAAATTCAATCAAAAATGCCCCAATGCTCAAAGCATTTAAAACCCGTCTGAAAACTGCGTTGATTGCAAAAGCATTCTACAGCACAGACGAGTTCATGGCACACCATTTGGGAGACCACCGAATTGGAAGACTGATTAGGTGAAAGAGTGGGACAATTCGAATGATTGGGAATGAATAAATGTTGACAATGTATGTCTAAAAGGGATTGAGATGTAAGAATGAGTGGACAATTTTTAGTTTAAACAAATATAATGACGATTGCCATACAGTGTTATATTGTCTAACGCAATAAAACATTTATTTATTTATTTACAACAGGTGGCGTGGCCTTGGGCCTCGAGAGCCATTTAATGTACCCTGTGAGCTGGGAAATGAGGTAGGCTTCTCGATGGGTATACTGCTCTATGTTGTTGCTAGAGCTCTTTTCAGTACCACCCAGTTGTGTCTTGTATCTCTGGGGATATGCTGGTAAAAGCTGGCTTTAGGTACGTTATCCCAGAACAGCTGAGTAACAGATCTGATGGTCAGGGTCTAAAGAGGAAGATGAGTTTTGGCTCACCGTAGCCTGTATCCTATGGTACGGGTCACTCCGGTGTATCTTCTATAGCCATAACTCTGGAGGTATGCCTATAGAACCGGTTTTCCGGAATCCTCTCCGAGGGTCGCCGCGGTCTAGGTAACGTATTCGGAGGTAAGAGGCCACAGAGGGGGCTTTGGCTCACAACATTGGCTTGGTCATCCCGGGTAAGAGGTGAACTGGTGAGGAGAATGGTTTGGCTCGACAAAATGTCCCAGTGATTATTTGTAGTACAAAGGGTTCTGTATGGATGGGGACACGGATAACCATCAGAGGAAGCAAATACGCCCTTCCAATCAAATGGGGGCGTCGCGCTGCAGAAGTTGGCAATCCTGAAGATAAGAAACTGTTAGATGCGAAGAAGATCCTACATGCATCCTCCTACATAAAGCGTATGATGCTATCAGTACGGAAATGAAGTGTGGATAAACCTAATAACGGTAGTATAATACCGTCTCCAATTGTATAATGGAGAAATCATAAACAATTGTAAAGCTATATAATACTACCTCTGTATTTTTACTTCCGTTAAAAATATAAAATTGCTTTATATTAACTGAAAATATTAATTTCAGAAACATAACTTTTGAAATAAATACTAATTTGGAGGTAAATATTTTAGGACATAGGCTTTGTAAACTATTAGTAATTTGTAAATTAATAAATAGTGGATTTTTGGAGTATCATCTATGGAGTGATATTTGTTCTAGTTACAATACAATTACTGTTAGTACAGGTATGTATTTGATAACTAAAAAAATAAATAATATGATTGTATACTAACTTGAATCTGTCCTGCATATCCGATATCCTTTCCCGGATGGCCTGTATAAAGTCGTCGTGGCCTGCGATCTGGGAGGTAACGATGGAGAAGCGGTGCCATTTGTATCGTTCCAGAATACTCAACATGGCAGCGGTTTGATGTTCCAGGGAGGGCGCCAACTGGAGCTGTAGGCTGGACTGGGAGGCTCTCTGGAACCACCACATTATGTCTATATTTGATACATCCCTGCAGAATAGGGGAGGAGAGGAGAATATTTCACCCCTAAGCCACTCTGCGATAGACAAACATGTCTTTTTGTATTATAGAATTTTCGATGTTATATATTTGTTCATGAGTCAAATAAACGTTCTAAATCTTATCGATTTAACTTGAAAATACGTTACACAATTAGTGTCTGATTTTTACTGTACAATTTCAATATTTGGCTTTAGGAATTAAAAAAAAAATATATTAGTCAATTAATCTTTTTTTGAAATGGAATCTATATATTTTCAATAATACTTCAGTGTCCTCATTGGCAGTTTGCATGTTCAAGTATTACATAGACAGAATTAAAGGGTGATTTAGAGTAGAAAGTTAGGCATATATTGGTTACGAAAAATGATGAGGTTAAATTTAAATAAGCCCCGTAATTCGCACACTGAGTACGTTATTCATTCAGACAACAGTAATGTGGTTAAGATAAACAATTTGACATTTATAAATTGTTCTTAAAATTATCTAAACACACAAAATTTAGGAATACAATTTAAATAGTTTGAATAAAATTAAAACGAATTATAAAAGTCTTTCCGCATAGTGAAAAGACGTACATTACAGTAAAAAGTACGAAAATGAAGAATTTCTATAAGAATAAACAATAATATTAAGTTCAATATAATACTTAGCAGAAATTCAAAAGTTAGTTGTATTATCTATTAGATTTATTTTACATTGCCATTCAAATAAATTTTACATAATGTTTATCTAAATATTCACATCATAGAAATCTCTAACGAAACGCCTAACTATAGTAAGCTGCTAATAATAAAAAAATCCAGTAAATATATACTAAGCTGTTAAATTAATTTCTATCTATTGTGTGTGCTATAATTCTATTGAGAATCCAAAATCTCGTAGTATAAAAATGTTTTTTTTACATGTGTGAATACTCAAAAAAATCCGAATATCATGCCATAAACGAAGAATTTAAACAAATCACACAATATTTATAATTTATGTTTGGACTTTGCATTCGGGTGATATCTAGAAGTATTTTGTATGAACTAGATATATAATTATAGTTTATATTTGTAGTTCAATAATGTTACAGGGGTTCCCTTATAATGGTCTTTTATATATTATCATCTATATAACGTACGTAGGGAGTGAGTATTTTGTCTTAAAAATAACTTTATTACATAAAGTTTAGTTATAAAGAAAGAAACGATCAAACAGATACAAGTATGGAATGGAGTTTGATTATATTCATTGTAATAACATCGTTATATTGATCGATATCGTCAAACTACAGAATATTAAATCACAGACAGCTGTTTAAAAAAAGTATTATTAGATAAATTACCGTAGAAAATATTAGTACATTTAATTTAAGGAAAACAATGTTCAATTATTAAATGTGGACCATTTGCGTTAATTGAATACCGACGTATTTTCAGAAATTCAACCAATTTATTATAATTGGAACAGAGTGTACCTTTGACATGTAGTGTTTTTTATTCTCTTCGGTAACTGATAAGTAGTGCACAACTGGCTCATCTTATCTCAACGCGATAAGCAGCGCAGTGGTTACTTTGGCGACCTTCAAGCGGTATTCGCAAACTACAGCTGTAGGGAAAGGAACAATAAACATTCTGAGGATTACTAATGCATGATGTACGTTTCTTTCAGATAGGAAGAATTACAAAATAGAGAGAGAATAGTTATATTTAGTAGTTAAGATTTACAAAAAGTCAGTAATTATTTTGTCACAATCAGTGATGTAAATACAGTAGTTTCTTATTATAAAAATAATAACTTATACTTTATATTATATATACTTTTTACGTTTAACAAAACTTTTTAACAAATTAAGGTACGTTAGTATTATCCGGAAGCCACTCTGCCGCTATCTACTATTTGTTAGTAGGCTTATAAGTAGGTAAATATGTTAGTACGTTCTATTGAAGTTACCACTTATGAGCGCTCACGATATCTGAGCTTGAATTTGGGTGCTATCTTGAGGGATGGTTTTCTCTTTTCGCGAAAAGTGCGAAGGCCTACGAAGGTGCCGCCGAAGCCAGCTCTGTTGGCGAGGGGCATTTCCGATCATCCCGTCCGATCGAAAAAGATTGATAATCTGGGACGTAGGACGTTAAGATTTAATTTTACCATATTTATGATAGTCTAAACCTACTTATATTGCCTAATAAGATGTATTAGAGAGGGAAATAGTGGCTTCCGGATAATACCGAAGAACAAAAATCATTTTGCAAATATAGACATACAATCTATCGAAATAAGATACTTCCGGAAATATCAGTATATTTATAATATTGCTTTAAAAAACAGTCCCTAAATAAAATACATGCAATGGTAGACATAAGAAACTGTTAAGTATGTATGAATGCTGAAGGAGAGGCTTTGGACTGTAGAGAGTTTAACACTTACTCTCTCAAGGCCGGAGTTGTCAGCATTCCAGGCGATGACGGGGATGCCCAGGTAACCAGCCAACTGTAGGAAGTATTGTGCTGAGGCCGTGCTGCGACCGTACTTCTCATAGTTCATCAGATACAAGATGGCGGACACGTTGACGTTCAGGAACTCCTTGCAGAGTGAGTTCAGGATAGCTGCAACACGACCAGTGATCAATGTAAAGGGCGTTAATTAATAATTAATAATATTCATAGTCAGTAGTGTTTGGTTCCTATTGGATTGATTGTTCTAATAGACCGTCAGTGATCCAATTAACAACGATATCGGTAGGAGTGGGTGGGGGGAGGCTGTTGTATTGTTTTCTGCATCCCATTCCTGTGCGGCCATCATTATCTCGGAGCTTTGTGGAGAATTTTTAACCCTTTTTACATTTTTAACCGATCTAAACATTTTTAAACGTAAAAATAATTCAAAATTGCATTATTACATAGGAAGAATAGTTGGTGATAGATAAGCATTGAACATCAGTTTTATAAGTAAAACATAAAAATTAAATATTTAAATAGATCTCTTGTTAGTAATTCTATTAATGAAACAGTATGTTGTGATTCAAATATTTATAACCACTTCAATATAAAAAGTTACAATATATCTAGGTTGTAAATACAACGAAGATTCGAATTCGATAAGAATGTGCAGCCACAAGTATATTTTTAAATTCTTTGTATATCACCTTGATAATTTGCAAAACTTAGCTTACTAGTTTTTATATATATACAGTGAAATATTCCAAAATACTATCTAATTCTAAATAATATCTGATGTAGCTTTATGTGTTTTTTGTACCTTTTTTTGAAGGTTATCAAGGTAAGCCTGCTACTTTTCTTATCTACTCGCACTTTGGGTTCCAAAAGGTCCTTGGCGTCTAGGATGGGTATTATTGTACTTAATTTCCTAGAAAACAAAATCTTCCGAAATAACTCTTTTATCAGCAATATTCATTTGGAGAATCAGTAAAACCCTTCTAACGCCAGGTCAGGACCATTCACGTACTGTCTAATTTCGAGGACTCTACCAAAAGAATCATCAGGCATCATTAAATAGACCAAACTAATACAACATTTTAGAAATTCCGACCTGTATAAAATAAATTACAGGCTGTTTATAGATATAAATATATTTACATCATTTGCTCTTTTAATTAATATGTTACATAAAAAAATTTTCTTTAGGACATATGTATGCAATAAAAGGTCCACCACCTGTCACATTTACAAATTTATTTATTCTATTTGCTCGATGGCAATATAAAGCTGTTCGCTGAGCTAAATGCCATGGAGTGACTAATATGCACTATTATCTAACTCAGTATTACCTATAAATAAATGAAGCTTCAAGCAAAGTTTCTAGCCTATGTTTGGTTTATTGTACACGCACGCACACACACACACACACACACACACACACACACACACACACACACACACACACACACACACACACACACACACACACACACACACACACAGTTTTTTATATTTTTAGTTTTTTTTTTAATATATACAGGGTGATTCATGAAGTTCTCCCCCCACTTCTACAGCACATTGTACTAGTAAAAAATAATGAAAAAAAATGTTATATAAACATAGGTCCGAAAACGCTTTGTTAGCGAGTTACAGCTAGCGAAAGATTTCGCCTGAATTCCTGGGTAAAGAGTAAAATAAAGCCATACTGAACTTTTGGAAAGGTTAATTAAGTAAGAAATATCGTGGATTCTTATGTATTTTTACCTGATAAAGCTAATAAAATAGGTTTCAGAACTGTACCTGTAGTAGTTTTTGAGGGATTCAGGGTTAAATGCAAAAAATTGGGGCACGAAACAATGTTTTTTTTATGTTTGATGTACAATAACTTTGTTAAATTGGTAATAAATACATAAAATCAACAGACATTAATTGTAGAGAATTTAATTCTGAGAAAATTGATATAATCAAAGTCTAAAAATAAAACAGAAATAAGTACCAAAAAATCGATTTTATTCAGTATAATACATTACTAGTTTTAAGCAAAATTAATCAGGTTGGGCCAACCGTACGCACCTTTTTATAATAGATGTTCGAAAATGAGGCCATCATTATTAATACATTTTGCAGCACGTTTGTGTATTGCTTTTGTTGCGTTTCTTAATTTTTCAGGACTTTCCCTGTATCTGCACAGCCGAATCCATAATACGGGCAATTAATTCATCACGAGAATTCACTTTTGTCTTGTATACAATGTCCTTTCATCTATCCCCAGATGCAATAATCCAATGGAGATAGATCTGGTGATCTTGGTGGCCAAGGGTGAGGCCCTCCACGACCAATCCAGTGTCCAGGAAATTGATGATTTAAGTAAGCAGAAACGGCACGTGAAAAGTGGGGAGGTGCTCCGTCATGCTGGAAGTACAAATTTTGTCTGAGATGTAAAGGAACATTCTCTAACAGCTGCGGCAACTCTTCTTGAAGGAAATGCAAATAGAACTCAGCATTTAGGCGTCCAGGTAATATGAAAGGTCCAATCAGCCCGATTGTGCAAAAGGCCACACCAGACATTAACGCTAAATCGGTGTTGAAAGTTCTGTTCCACTACCTCATGTGGATTTTCTTCTGCCCATGAGTGTTCATTGTGCAAGTTATTGACACCATCCCGAGTGAATTGTGCCTCATCCGTAAACAAAATACGCTTTGTAGAGTTGATTATTAATATTCAAAAAGTTCCAAACTCTAAGCGAAGCGAACCAACCCCTAGCTGTAGATGTTGAACCTTTTGTTTATGAAACGGATAAAATTTGTTTCGATTAAGTGACCTCCACACCGTTGACTGCGAAACTCCTATCCGCCTAGAAATACGTCGTGTACTTACACCTGGACTGCGATGAACAGCATTAATAACAATATCATCATCAAGTTGGACAGCTCGTTCATAATTGGTTCTAGTACTTGGTAGTGATCCTGTTTCCCGAAGAGTACGAAAAGTTCCTGAAATTGTTTTTGGTATCTGGAATCCTCCTATTAGGGTAACGTAGTTCATATTCTTCTACAGCAGCTCTAGCATTACCATTACAGTAACCCAAAATAAAAACCATATCAGCGTATTCCTCTGATGTAAATAAGTAAGGCATTTTTTCGCTAAATAAACAATCGAATTATAACTCACAGAAAAATTACATTTAATAACACGATTCACAGAACCCGATCTCACTGCTGTAGCTTGCAAAACACCACTAATACACAGTTCTAACGTAACAGTACAGAATACCATTGTTGATCAGCTGTTATTCGTGCGTTACCAACTTAGAAATTAATAAAACAAAAAACTGCATTTCGATGATTAGTAAACAATAATGGGAAAATGTTTGCTTCATTGACAACGTAATAAAACATGATATTTTTATTTACAAGCAAATTTATTTAACAGTTAATCTTGTTTTCTCAATTTATCTCATCATTAAGGAACAAACATTTTGTTTTTGTTTTATTTTAACTAAATACCGTACGGTATTTCTTTACAGCTAGTAATGTATTATACTGAATAAAATCGATTTTTTGGTACTTATTTCTGTTTTATTTTAGACTTTGATTATATCAATTTTCTCAGAATTAAATTCTCTACAATTAATGTCTGTTGATTTTTATGTATTTATTACCAATTTAACAAAGTTATTGTACATCAAACATAAAAAAACATTGTTTCGTGCCCCAATTTTTTGCATTTAAACCCTGAATCCCTCAAAAACTACTACAGGTACAGTTCTGAAACCTATTTTATTAGCTTTATCAGGTAAAAATACATAAGAATCCACGATATTTCTTACTTAATTAACCTTTCCAAAAGTTCAGTATGGCTTTATTTTACTCTTTACCCAGGAATTCAGGCGAAATCTTTCGCTAGCTGTAACTCGCTAACGAAGCGTTTTCGGACCTATGTTTATATAACATTTTTTCATTATTTTTACTAGTACAATGTGCTGTAGATAAGTGGGGGGAGAACTTCATGAATCACCGTGTATATAGACTCCAACACACACACATACTCGTATATTGAAAATTTACAGTCGGTACGGCAAAGAGGAACTATATTCTGGGACGTTTTTTATTTTAAACCTTCATCTCGAATGGAATGAAAAAAATTGAATGAAATGAAACATGTCTTTATTGAATACAAAGAAAAACATTCAATCGGCGAGGTTAGGACTATTAAGTCTTCTCTTACACACCTAACCATAACTTTAAATGTTAAGGTCTCTAAATGTACATAAATTATATTAAATATTTTACAAGATCAATAGAATAATAACGCAAATATTTAAGGGAAATATACATTATATTTTAATAGTTTTAAGTGTATTTAATGGTGTAATTGTGTCGAAATTAGATGTTCAAGAAAACTTACACGTTTAATTTTGTTTTAATACTTTAATTTTCTGATGTTTGTAAAATGTACTCGTATTAAAACACCTTTAAGTTATCAAGTAAGTTGAATTTGACTAATTGCAAGTCTAAATGACAGAGTTAATCAATCACGAAACTAGTAGTCGATTGAGGAGGGGGGGGGGTGTTTGAATTCTCAACTTTGAATAGAACTTGATCAACCTGATGTTGTGTGCGTCGCAGCATGTAATGTGGGGGTTGACTGTATTAGGCATTGAGTATTAAATTAATAGATGACGTAATGTTATCAACCAATGATAAAAACTATTTTCAGATTTATTAATAAATAAATATAACAAATCTGTTTGTATTATTGGTTACTGATAACGGATATTACAAGATAATATTTGTTTATATATGTATGAGGTCGGTCGAAAGAGTAAATATACATTTGCATATCTAAGCAGTATGCAAAAGAGCAGCTTGAGCAGAACATATTGAATATCGATACAGAAGCTAGACACATATGTGGACGCCACAAAAGACGATCCAGTATTTATTAAACTAGGTTATGTTTTAAGTTGTACTACATATATACCAATATTTTCAGGTAACTAGCAATGAGTTTCTATTTATGGAACAAAAATTATATAAAATAAAAATTCAGAGACTGGATTAAAAACATAATGATCTGTACTTTTATATTTGAATTGATAGAGTTTTGTTTTAACTTACCTAGTGATGTCAACAGAAACGTACCTGAGGTAATCATATATCTTAATCTTTATGTCTGATGTTTAATGGGTGAATCATGTAATTTCCCACCCAAACACCATTTCACTGCATCAGGTCTGAAAAACCTGATTCAGATTTCAGGCTTTTTAGTAACTAACTGATATCCCAATGTCCACGCACCATCTTCCATTGCTGCGATATAGCTGAACGAAAACATTTTCAATTCAGATAAGGAACTGAGATGATCTAATTAGATTTAATCCGGAAAAGAACTCTTGCACATCTTTCCTTAGTGACAGGATATTCAAGAAGAGCCACCTACTTTTGAAATCCTATGAGGAGGAGTAACGGGAATTATATCTTTTATATAATATAAGGGACATGTCACCTTTTTAAGAAGGGGTGGCCAAGCTCTTCCAGTCATAACAGAAAAGGGAACAGTACCCCCCTCATGTATAGTCTAGTCTTGAACATTAGAGGAGCTCCACCCTCTCCAGCAGTCATCCTCCGCAGTAAAAAAGGCCTACCGGATAAACCGAGATTTCTCACATTTTTAGATTTAAATTAAATGGTAGGTAGAAGATAATATCCGATATCTCTTCGCTAATGACCATAACGCTGCTATATGCGTAATTATGAGAGCCATAATCGTTATTCCAACTCTAAAGGTTATGTTCTTAAGCATCTCTAATGTCAGTGATGGGAGCAACAGCCAACCTTAGTGAGATGTGGATATTAGAAGTACGTAAAACGTTACTTTAATCTATGTACTGTTATGTTTAGAAATTAGTAACACGAGATATGTACGATTTCAGTCATTTGCTACCGTTTATATATTAACAAATAAGTATAAGCAACGTTTCGAGGATTGAAATCAACCCTCTTCTTCAGGTGAGTCCGAGCCCTAAAGTCATTAAAAGCAGACGTGGCAAGGGTGTCACACAAACATGAAGTAGTTTAACTGACACCTTACAGATGACATGAAGTCCAGTCAGGAGTGAAAACCCCAAACGATGTCACCGTAACAGGAGACAAGAGCACAAACCCGTCACTGGCGAACTAAGGTAAAGCGATGCATTTTTCTAACAAATAACGATGGAAAATGTCCGAAATCCTACTATCCTTTCAATCGTCAATAACAAATTTAAAAAAGGTTGATATCTCTACCAATATATTTACGAATGTTAGTTCAGGAATCGAATTTAGAATATCATATACAGATTTGATTAGTTAAAAAGAAATTGAAGTAGTTGAATGATACATTCTATATATTCTGGATTTAGTAATTTGAGGACGATGTTCACATGAATAGATCTCTTTTTAGAAGTTGCAAAGATAATAATACCATAGCGGTAATATTTATGTATACGGTCAACAGAGATAAAAATTGAAGTGAGGATTAAATTAATCTACCGATTTTCTATGAAGTGGCAGATTGCAGTGCGGTTGGTCGGTGAAGCCTGAGCTACTTTATCTGGGGAGGGAAGGAAGGGTGGTTCGACGGGTAGGGTGGATGGAGGGAATTGCAGTACATGGATATTTGGTGCATCAGTGTCACATATATTGTTTCAGTGCAGTTTTTTTTCTCTCTAAAATATATAGTTATTGATATAGTTACAAAACATTCTAATTAGAATTACATGACAGTTTTTTTGCTAAGCTAATGTTTTTAAAGAGAGATTTTTCTAAGTATATATTGTTTTAGAACAAATTATGTTTCTTTATCAAACCACGGGATATTTTTAAAACATCGATTTTTATTGTACCTCTTAGATAATGTAAAAAGAAACTGTATTATTTCTTCATATTTTAATAATGTTAGTGTCCACAAAGAATATTCTGGTGATATATTATTTGATGATTTATTAATATGCCAGTTGTTAATTCGCAATTTTAGTTAATTTAAAACACAAGAAAATGTTTATATTGTTATTTGCAGTCCAAAAGCCGAGAGTCCAATTTGCTTTGAATAAGAAAACCTCGATTTTTTCTTTAAATCAATAGAGCAGTTTCGTCTGAAAAAATCGCTAGTAAGCTATAATAATGTTAGTGCTGTTTGAAAATCAGATGGTATCTAAAAACGTCAAATTAATATGATGTGACCATTTTTTTCGTAGATAATATGTTTTTAGCACTTAAAGTTTAGCCATATGTAGGGACTTTCAGTCTGTTTGAAAAACTGTGGGACAACAGTTTCGCAGCCATATGTAGGGACTTTCAGTCTGTTTGAAAAACTGTGGGACAACAGTTTCACAGTTATGTAAACTATTATTTATGCGTATGACGATCTGTTTTCAAAAGAGTGAAATTAATATGATGTGATAAATATGTTCTCTGATCATATTTTTAGCACTTAAATTTTGGCTGTAACTAGGGACTTTTATCTGTTTATCTAACTGTAAGACAACAATATAGCAGCTATGTAACTATTATTTATGCTTTATATGCTTTATGCTATATGCTTTTGTGTCTATGAATATGCTTACGTCTATTTATTCATATGCTTTACCCTTTTGATACCGTATCACTTGGCCTCCAACAACGTAACCTAGCTTACTGTTGGTTTGTTTTACCAACAAATAAATCTAGCTATAAAGGGGGGAAAATATTTGTATTTACACATGGTAAATTGGCTTTCAGCTCCTACATAATTTTTTTTATTTACTAAGAGGGAATTTTCTCCTAAATATTATAAAATTTAACCCCGATATTACCTTAACTCTTATTACTCGTGATGGTAATGATTCATCACTTCCTGAAACACAATACTTCAATTGGCAAAAATGTTACCTGTTTTATTTTCCTAATGTATACTACATATTATTCGTTATTGAAACCGTATTGAATTGACGTCTCGAATTACTATTAGATGGTAATAATAAAATATCTTGCCCTAAAGCTGAATTAATGAATGAGGTGAAATTCAAAGCAATAAAATAATGATATTGTGTTATATTATAAACTGGGCATTTTATTATGGACTGTATTAAAATGTATTTCTATTTGTGTTACGTTATCCTGAGAAACGATGTTAGTTGTACTGTACGTGTTATTTTGTGTTTCTATAACATTCTTAGAAGAGTTTTCTTTATACCAAGGTTGATCGTAAAATAATAACTTTATGACCAAGGCATTATAAAGTAACTGGAGTTTTTTCATCAATTTTTGCATAACACAGCGAGATATTAAATTCAAATTTACAACCGTAACACGTAAACTTATATATATTCCGTAATGTTATTTTTAATCTGGTTGTAATTAAAATGTACCTCTTACACTGGTTTCTCAATTTAATAATTTTATCAATTTTAATTTTATATTTCGGTATATAGAAAATAGAAGACCGAAAATGTAGTGCTATATGCAAAACCCACATTTCATTAGATATTAATATTACGTTTCGTCCATTAAAATTATAAATTCACTGCCAACATTGTGGCCACTCACAAATCTACAATATTGTAACAACATTTAATTTATAGCCTTAATCCTACAAATTCCATTATTTAACTATAATATTTTCTACATTAAATCTTCCAATCAAGGGAGGAATTACTGTAAACTGATCTCTTTAACCAGGATGGATGAGGTTTTTATTATTTAGCGTATTTTAATGAGGATGTGTTTCCTGAAAATTTCAGTTCAATGGGAAAACTGTACAATATCTACACATTTCATTTCAAATGATCATCACGTTTATAAAATAAATTGTTACAAAAGTCACATGACTAGAATATTTTTCACTGAAGATAATCGTATCCGATATTGTATCAATATTTATGTTTTATATCTCAAATCCAAATAAAACATTGGTTCTGAAAAAACCTCTGCAGTACCCTGTTTGTCATTCACACGCTGGGATTATACCCGTGAGTAATCGAACGATTTATCAGCTTAGAGGAGTAAACAATCCTTTCCAATATCCTCTCTATCACACGTGTTCCAATACCGGTCATTCATATTACGGGTTCGTTGTTGCATCGTAGTTAATCACTTATGATATGTGCACGAGCTTGAAAATGAAGTACACTCCCAAACCGCTGTTTTGTTTCCTACCGAAAGATAGATATTACATTCGTTTTTTTCAGTTGCTGAAAAATACAAATAAATGAGCAAAATTTATACTGCGTCTGAAATAACAAAATTTTGGTTTGAGTTTTTTTTATGATTTGAGGAGATTGAAACATTAAGGATATCACGGAAAATAAACAGCTTTTTAAGATTAATAGAGGGTTTTAAGACACTTTTGAATAGAGTGCCCGTGTTGAAATGTGGAATAAGCAAACGATATTACAAAATTAAATTTTAGAATAAACAACGTAGTTTTTTATTATGAATAAAATATTTAATAAATAAATAAACATGCCTTTTATTTCAAAGCTATTATCAGATACATCTGTTTTTCATAATAACTCACGTCAACATGATACAATATATTTTAGACACTAAAATTATTTAAAACAGTTAAAAAGTACAAAGTTAAAAAGTATAAAACATTCACTCCAGTGAAAAGAGGTGCTTTTTTAGCTGAAGCCTTTAAGCAAATTTAAGGTCACAAGGGAGACCGTTGTGCAAACCTTTGGACCAAAATGGGAAAAATCCCCTTCGACCAATCTCTCAACCTCACTTTATTAAAGTGAAGTTTGGTCACTCTGCCGAGTGTTGCGGCAAACGATCTCAGCACGACTGCACAGCCTTTCTGCCAGGTACCGTGGCTCCCGCTGGAACAGTACATTGTTTATAAGGCAGCAAGTCTGCCATCCTACACACGGCCATCCATGGTCATAAGTCCTGCAGCATCTTGAAAGGGTGACACGTGATTCTCTTTCGACAGAGCCCGTATACAAAAAGAATTGCAGTGTTTTGCATTCTTTGAATTCGTTCTGCGTCCTCCTTTGAGGATGCTATTGCCGTATGCAGGAAAACAGTAATAAAAAATTGGCAACACGACAGACAGGACAAGACGAAGCTTAACGGACTCTTGAAGGGTGGATCTCAGCGTATAGATGCCCTCACAGTCTCCCCAGTGCTCTCTGAGAAACATACGTCACATGGTCAGAAAAACCCAGCCCACTGTCCAGCACAACGCCAAGCGTCTTTACAGTGTCACTTACACTCAAGTTTTCATCGCCAATCCTGATTTGCACGTTGCTCTCTTTTGATACACTGCACCTGAGCCGCTGATGCTATGTAGAGAACCGTGCATTTTTTAGCGTTCAGGCTTAAGACCATGTTTCCCCGACCACACTCGCATGCTCTCCAAATCTGAATTTACGTTAGCAATAGCCTCCTCCAACCCATTTAACCCAAATGGCATATGCCAACTGGCAATCATCGGCATACAGATGGACTTTGCAGTGGTGCACACAGTTGTCCAGATCTGATGTGTACAATGTGAAGAGTACCGGGCCTAGACAACTTCCTTGCGGGACGCCCCTAGCTTTCACCAGAGGAGAATAAGTCATTGTACCCATCCTCCGTCATCTGTTGCCTCTCAACAAGATATGAACCTAAACCAGTTTAGTGCATTATACCCGAAACCAAGAAACTTCGTCTTTGCAAGCAATAAAGAATGGCTGATTGAGTCAAAAGCCT
Organism: Homalodisca vitripennis; assembly: GCF_021130785.1. NCBI lineage: Eukaryota > Metazoa > Arthropoda > Insecta > Hemiptera > Cicadellidae > Homalodisca > Homalodisca vitripennis. Next base: position 37,203,082 of record NC_060208.1, read on the forward strand.
GGGAGTAGTCAAGCATGACTAGTGAACTACACCGGCCTCCGTCCCGAGTCTCAAACAAGTACATGTCCCGTGATGTTTCCTGAACCCAGACTGGAGTTTCGGTAGAATATTTTGCTCATCAACAAAATCCGAAATTGGTCTCACAAACCAATTTTTCCACTATTTTCGACATGGCTGGTAAGATTGATATGGGTCTAAGATGAGAAAACACTTGTTGGTATCTGTGTTTTCGGCAATGGTTTGACTATACTCATCTTCCATGTCTGTGGAAACTCATCTCTTGCCAAGGACATATTTACAAGGTGGGTAATGGCATCAAATAGCATATGGGCTTACTGCTCTTATCATATCAATACCGATGTCGTCTGTGGTCTGTGTTCGTCTATTATTTAAGAATAATAATAATTATTATCATAGAATGTAATATCCATTTTTCATGTACTCGTGGTGCTTAGCTTATTACGTAAGGGATGTATTAATGTAGACGAGAAAATGCAGATCATGTCTAAGTAACATGTATCGGTTACTGATCTCAGTGTAGATCTATTCGGTGAGTCACAATCTCCTAACCGTATTTCACTCACTTTCCAGATATATTCGTGTGCATTTGTTAGGAATTTTACCCTTCTATACTAAAATTTTTAGTGGTAAATATTCCTATAAATTTGATATGTTGATCTTGTTTTAATGTAAAACAATAAAGTATATATCACAAGCTTATATCCCGTACTAATTGTAGAGCCCGAGTTTACATGCGGAAAAAAACCTAAACATTAATAATAAAAATCAGTAACGGAATTTATTTAAATGAAATTAAACATTCGTGGTAAATATTGTTTTTATAAATAAATTTCAAATGCCCAAATACATATTAATGTTAAAGTTTGAAAAAATTAATATAAACCAAGAGAAATAGTTTTGTTTCGCTTTACTGCAATGACCCTTGGAAAACAGGCTCCAAGAGGCAATTGCAAATATTATGTTATCGTTCACATCGGGGATTACAATAGTCAATCGGGGATCAATAGGGGAGCGGGGTGAACTAATTGTATGTCGAGTAACTTATATGTTTAATGAGTTAAAACTTGCTTGGTGAGGAATTGCGCCTCGAGAGCCAGTCTGATTTGGAACTTGCGAAAGAATATGATACGTGACTTGCACTGCTACATCGCCGGACTGTGACTTGACCGCTCCTGAAGCTTACCGAGTACTGTCAAGAATTTTAAAAATATATGTTATAAATATATAATACAGTCAGTAATGTAACAAATAAATAAATATATATTATAGCAAACAAATATTTGAAAGTTTAATTTGAATACATTTATTAAAAAGTAGTTTGAATTTCGAATTATTTATTTCATTAAAAATACTTATAAGTGTTAAAAGGTTAGATTATTTTATTTTTACAATCAAGTGAAGTTATATTTAGTTCTATTAGCAAGTAATAAGATCAAAGAATATAATTTTATACTAGAGCACCGGGTATACATTAAATTAAACTTTAATATTAAAAAGTTTTAATCTAAACATTTACTTAGAATGGGAAAATAACAAAATAGGAAAACCCGAGGTGTGAGAAACAGTCATAATAAAATATAGGGCAACTTCAATTACAGATAACGTCCTCATACATGTGTTTTTTTTTTAAATTCTATTTTTCTTTTAAGTAAAAGAGCTTATTTGGCTCAACATCTAAAGACATTAATTTAAAGATCTCTAAACTGGAACACGTTTATAATTGGCATTATAATTTTATGTAGTTGTTAGTATGTCATCTTTTTTACATCCGATTGAGGAGACTAATATATAATTTGCTAGTTTTCCATACCGATGAAAATTTAATTTCATTTTCCATGTTTCCTAGAATAAATATTCATGTAGTTTGTTGCTTTATTTTAATACGTTTTTAGTACGTTAATATATATAATTTATATAAACAAGTTTCAGCAGTAATTTTCACTTATTTTTTAACTAAATTTTGATCATGAAAACCGTTAAGAAACATTCTAATGAATTTGAACTGGAAAATGTAAGAATTCTGTAATTATTTGTATCCAGACTGGATTTGACGAGCACTTTCCTCCAATTGAGTTGAAATATAGATTAACCTGTAAGACTTGTATCGAGGTGCATATATGTGCAAAAAGCTGGATTTAGGACCTTCTATGGTCTCGAATCTGAATATTTTTTAGGATTTCTCTTATCAATTTAAGCATATTAAGCACGAAATCATTAGGATCTAACTGATAGAGGTAGAGCTTAACTGCAATGGTAAGATTGTTCCAATTAAGACTGTTTTGACCAAATTGAACAGCCTTATTGTCAATAATTTCGTTAGATTAAAATTGTGCAACTAAAAACTGTTAGTTTGTAAAATTACAAGAAAACAAGCTTCAAATCTAACTGTTTACTCTCATCCCTTTCTCTACACATATCTTTCAGAGTATATTTTCTGCCATTACTGACTATAGAAATCTCATTATCATGAGCGTTGCGTATGATTGTATTAGTTTTACCCAAGTTATCCAAGGCTATGAATTGAGGCTCGGAAAAAACTGTGCACTCTGACTGCCATCTTTGGAAGTGAGAGCCTTACGTTGTTTAGGTTAATAAATAAGAGATGCACAGCAGTACCATTGGACCTCAGAACTTACTAAAATACTCCCCCCGGACCTCAGTAACACATATGAATGATATATTACCTGTTGTACCTAATAAAATCAATTGCATTATCGACTAAACTAAAAATTTCACAATGTAAAATGTATAAACTTTAAACATTGAACATTTCTTAAACATATATTTTAGCTTCTTCCTACTCTTAAATATAAAGTTTATTCCATTCTACTCGTATAAAAGCTATGTTGAGGTCGGGATTGGTTATTATTTCCAAGATTAAACACCAAGGCAAGGACAAAATGTATTGCAAAAAATAACACTAAAATATCTGTTTAACAATTGCGACGTACATTTGGCATTTATATTGTTCTAAAGATGATTCCTATACCGAAAAGACCTCCTAAGGTATCAAATTAAAGAATCAGATGTTTTTTAGAATTGAATAAATCTGTTGTGTCTCCAAAACTGTTATTAATAAAACGCTTTTGCCGGTAAGGCGAACCTGCATTTGTTATAAAACCTTTTGAAAATGTAAATCATGTATTTAATTCTTTGTTACCTTAGTACTCCATCAAATATAAAAAAGAAGAGAGAGATGAATTTATTTATTTGTTTCATTTGAGAAGGAATATTAGAGGTAATAACAGCGACGTTTGTTTTCTCTAAATTAAAATTAATCAGCTTATCAACAAAACTGGAACAGAAGTATAATGTATAATGCAAGATAACATAACAATTGTGGAAACCAGTTTCGAAAAATATAGTTTACTCAAAGAATGGATAAATCTAATAAGGATTTTAAAATCATTGTTGACACTGTATCGGTCCAGATAGCTTCTTCCTTCAATCACAATAAGTACAGTCCGCTGGGAATCGATGTGTCATTGTCCTCTTTATTTCTACCGATTCAGACGCAGACTAGCCAAGAGTGTTTATACTTTTAGTACCTACTGAGCTATAATCATAACTAGTTCTGATGGAACATTTTGCATAAATGAACATTTCAAGTACATTACTACAATACGTGTTTTACAAATTATTATTGCGATTGTGTCGTTGAGAAATAAAGAAAAATTATTAGTCATAATTACGTAAGTTAAATATATAACACTTTATTTATGTAATGTTTTTATTGTCTATACTAATTTGAATGTCAGATCCCTTCAGATTTTAAAATAATCAATAAAAAGCCTTCAATTGTCTTTAAAGTTACATTTTTATAATTTTCAATTTTTTTTAGTTCAAAAATACAATGTTAATTGTTATTTTGTTATTATAATATTTCTATTTAGTCTACTTGATGATTTATTGGAATAAATAAACATTAAACTATGTTATACAACTCCGTGCATTTGAATATCCTAATATATAAAAACGAAAAGAAATCGCTCAAAAGGTAATAAAAACGAAAATACTCCTGGGAATCAGGGAAAGGATCAGAGCATTTTCAAAGGATTTCAACAAAGCCGGGTTGACAAAAGAGGAAGAGAGGTGAAGGGTTTCAGTGAGGAGATATTCAACACCAAAATTAAACGCACTGTGCTTGGTTTCCAAATAATACCTGTCCTTTACTAACGAGGGTTTCTTTGTTATAGATTGAAATATCTTCAAATACTTAGATTTCATTAGTTTGTAAGGAAATATATAAACAGTAATAGTGGGTTAACTCAATTGCTTTTAAAAATATTTTAACTATTTGGCACTTCATCATTAAGTGAATGACAATATTTAAGACTGTAAAAGTTCTTATTTTGGGTTTTACTTGGTTGCTTACTGTCTTATTAAGTACGAGTATATTGCCTCCAATGGTAAATTATATTAATGAAATAAAATAAAGGTGTTATAAAAAATATTAAAAAAAATATATAATTCCACTTTACTTATATCAGTGAAGTCTATTTTTAAATACTATTTACTAAATGATTGCTAAACGGTAAATGTACCCCCAAATAGCATTATGTTCATGTTTTAGACCTTTACTTTATAAAATCTCATTACATTGTACCACCTTGATAGAGATTTTCATAAACCTTTCGGCACTAATTCTTCTAAGATATTGAGCTTTTTGCTAGTGTAAGTGTATAAGCGAAGGGAAAAACTGGTTTCCAAAACTCTGGACCGTTAGTGGTTTCTATACATGTCAAGATCACATGTTGAATCTTCTCATTTAAAATTACCAGAAGTTTAATTCTTAATTTTCAAATCTCATAAACCCTTGTAATTATCTCTGGTTCTAAGCAATTTCGTTTCCATAATATTATTCTTTATACTGAAAAAATCGAACCAACCATGTAGTTTTCATTTAAAATTTTCTGAACTAAATATTAAACAAGGTCAAAATTGCAAGGCTAAACTTTATTTTTCTTTATCCGTTGTACCATTTTCTTCTGTGACTTTATAATAGCAAAATATGTTTTTAAATATTTAAGAGTGCACTGTATTTCAATATCTTAACGATGAATGTTCAAAAAATTATTTAAATAAATTCGTGTTATGCAATTTAAAAGGAGAGTTCTGTAAATACATAATGCAACACCATTATACGGAAGAATCCAATTATTTGAAGTGGAGCTTGCAATGGGGATATTTTGCTATGATTACATAAATTTTATAACGAGAGAACTTGGTACGGAAAAAAGAAGATGTGTATAGTACACCTGTTTTATTGCAGACACCAGGTAGAAAAATTAAACAATGTAGGAGTACGCCACATCACGTGTCCGCGTAACAGTCTTCGTTAAGGTTGAATGTCAATTTTAAACCTAAAACTCATTTTATTCACAATACCCTGCTGTCATATAACACATATAACACAGATAAGACGAAAAAAGAGAAGTTGTGATAGCTGAGTGATAGACTAAAATTTCATATAGCCAAAACTTATGATTGGAATGCACTATCATAGGGACACATTTTTGGGTATGGAACTAGGAATTTTCATGCCACTTTTAAAGTCTACACATCATATATTCCTCGAATATCTTGCAACATGGTAAATCCACATTTTTGTCGATTGAGTTTTCTTTCATAACTGTTTTTATATATTATAAATAACGGTGAGGTAGGCCGTTGAAATCAGATTTTGTCACTGATTTTTATCATTGACATTTCGACTTTTTATTTTTATAAATTTTACCCCTTATTGTAAGGATATTGAATTTCCTTAAATTTTACTCACATTCGAATTTTATAGAAGTTTACTCACATTATTTACAAATTTATTTATTTATTCAGCAAATCTTTTCATTGCTGTCGTAGTTATCCATAAGATCAATGTAAAAGAATTCGATAACGCTAAGCCAAATTACATGTTGTGAAATACACGGTAATTAAAATCAGTGTGCCTAAAATATAAATGAAGCTTCATAAAAAGTGTTAAGTCTTTTCCTTTATAGAGAAATCCCCCCCCCCCCCACCCCCCCCCCCCCCCACCCCCCCCCCCCCCCACCCCCCCCCCCCCCCACCCCCCCCCCCCCCCACCCCCCCCCCCCCCCACCCCCCAACATTCATTATAAAATACGTTTTAGGCTATGTTGGCGATGGTAACTGACATGAAAATGTTGTTTATACAACCATCTGGTGCTGGACACAATTCCGAGCATCTGCTGTTATAAAGTAACAATAATTACTCAGCACTATCAAAATTCCCCTACACAGTTACGAGCTCTCGTATTCTCATTAGTACTCAATTATACCGGCCGCACGTACAAGATCGATGTTAGCGCTCGGTTCAATGTTTTACCTCCGCCAATTATAACCGATTATATTCGTTTTATCCTTACTGGTGAGCTGGTAACTTTCAAGCAGTCAGGTGTAATTCATTACAAAATACGTTTATGGTTATTTTGGCTATGTTAAATTACATGAAAATGTTGGTCATATAACATCGGGTGCTGGACACAATTCTGAAAAACTGCTATTATAATGTAACAATAGCTATTCAACGCTATCAAAATACCACTGTACAGTTACGAGCTCTCGTATTCTCGTTAGTATTATACGCCATTATAAACGCCACACGTAGGGCAGGATCGATGGATAAAACATTACATGAAAATGTTTTTTTATACAACCATCTGGTGCTGGACACAATTCCGAGCATCTGCTGTTATAAAGTAACAATAATTACTCAGCGCTATAAAAATTCCCCTACACAGTTACGAGCTCTCAAATTGTCATTAGTACTCCATTATACCGCCGCACGTACAGGATCGATGTTAGCGCTCGGTTCAATGTTTACACTCCGCCAATTATAACCGATTATATTCGTTTAACAATAATACTGGTGAGCTGGTAACTTTCAAGCAGTCAGGTGTAATTCATTATAAAATACGTGGTTATGGTTATTTTGGCTATGTTAAATTACATGAACAATGTTGGTCATATAACCATCGGGTGCTGGACCACAATTCTGAAAAACTGCTATGCTATAATATAACAATAGCTATTGAGGCTATCAAAATTCACTGTACAGTTTACGAGCTCTCGTATTCTCGTTAGTACTATACGCCATTATAACGCCACACGTACGGGATCGATGATAAAACATTACAACGTAGTTTTATGCAACCATCTGGTGCTGGACACAATTCCGAGCATCTGATGCTATGAAGTAACAATAATAATTGAGGCTATAAAAATTCCTTTACACAGTTTACGAGCTCTCATATTGTCGTTAGTACTCCATTATACCGCCACATGTAACAGGTAACAACGTAGTTTATGCAACCATCTGGTGCTGGACACAATTCCGAGCATCTGATGCTATAAAGTAACAATAATAATTCAGGCTATAAAAATCCATTTACACAGTTACGAGCTCTCAAATTGTGGTTAGTACTCCATTATACCGCAACACGTACAGGATCGATCGTAACAGATAACAACGTAGTTTATGCAACCATCTGGTGCTGGACACAATTCCGAGCATCTGCTGTTATAAAGTAACAATAATAATTCAGGCTATAAAAATTCCTTTACACAGTTACAAGCTCTCATATTGTGGTTAGTACTCCATTATACCGCAACACGTACAGGATCGATCGTAACAGGTAACAACGTAGTTTATGCAATCATCTGGAGCTGGACACAATTCCGAGCATCTGCTGTTATAACGTAACAATTATTATTCAGCTCTATCAAAATTCCCCTACACAGTTACGAGCTCTCGTATCCTCATTAGTACTCCATTATACCGCCGCACGTGCTGGATCGATTATAGCGCTCGGTTCAATGTTTACCTCCGCCAATTATAACCGATTATATTCGTTTACTCTAAATTCTTAGCTGTTCATTTTCCAAGCAGTCAGGTGTTTGTTCAATTTTACAATTCTGCTGATACGTTTATCTCTTGAATTTATTTTTCCTATCATTCAACATTTTTTCACGTGATTTTCTTTTTAAAGGTTCGGACGATAATGTGCCTGGGTTATTACAATACAAATCATATTGATAATTAATAAACATTCCAAGATATTCGTTACAGTTTAGTAACCATTATTTTATTTAGTTGTTTAAGACGATGAATCCTGTATAGAAATTGTTTACAGTTAACTTCAATTCCTCGTATGAATTCGTAAGTTTTACAATGGTTAATATTGCCATATTTGACCGAGCTGCAATTAGAATCAAATTTACTCATTGTTACCCTTTAACATTATAAAGTGACTGGTTATTTCAGTATTGTACGATTTAAAAATGCGTAATTGCTGGCTTGTACTATAAATAATTGCGGGAATATTGTTCAACTATTTTAAGTAATATATTGTAGAAAGTAATGTAAACAAGTGTAGATACGTAGGCGCAGGTTAGCGGTAGACGGTTATCGCAAGATTATAGAATCAAGCAGATGTTCCTTGGATGTATTAACGCTGAGCTATCCAATCCTTGCAGGCAGCTTGCCTGCCCGGCCGACCATTCGTGGAGATTAGAAAGATTCCCAGATCATGTGCCATCTTATCCCTAAATTCGCCTGGAAATTAAGACATTATATACCTGTATATGTGTCTGAATATATATCTTGTAGTGTTGATCGAAATACTTTTCTAACGTTTTGTAAGGATATCTCTTATTAAATTACGAAACATTGCAAATGTCGACCGTCTGGTCAATCAATTTAAAATTTGTTTTGAAATTTATGTTCATAATGTTCGCAATAAATATTTGTATTTTAACATATTCTTCATTTCAAAATGTACAGATCCTAAATGTGGCGTCTTTCGGTTTCTTTATCTAATTTTATAATTTTATTACGTGTGTTTGACGATTGGTTTTAATTGAATATAGCTTTGAGAAATATAATATTGGAAAAAGCTTATATTTAATATTCTCTGTCATTTTAGTAGCCCCCCCAATCCGAACTCCAACAGAGTTAGCGCGGCTAACGATCTAAGGAATTTCTTTCTAAGAAATCATTCCTTATCGATTAAAAACCAGATTGGATGCGTATACAGTACAGTTTGTCTCCAGGCTCGTAGAATATTGGAGTTGGAACAATGAATAATAAAAATTCGGTTTTAATAGAAATTGCATGAAAATATTTAACTCCATAAAAAATTCGCTCTAATGTTTTTTTAAGAATTTTCTTGAAAACTTAGTATCGTCCACGTATTGAATTGTTTTTCTATAAGCTATTGATTATATGAGATTATTCAAATCAAGAGAAAGTATTTTTTTCTAATAGAGATCCTTGTGGTATAAAAATACCTCAAAACATATTAATGTAGTTGATATTCACAGGATGAAAAAATTCTCTTCTTGTCACTTCCTTTTCCCTGATTACAGCTAATATATTTACGGAAAGTTAATTCACCTAGCATACAAAGTAAACAGCTATAAAACCCCCCCCAGGAGGGTTCAAAGTGTTATAATCCTATTAAGGTGGGCGCTCACTTTATCCCTCTATCCTTTTTATTTCGTAAGCAGCTTTTCGCTGAATACATTACAGAGTAATTTATCCATTTAAACCGTCACTCCTGTCAAGCTTTTGCAGCGGTGCTGTGTTACTATTACATAAATGACCAGGACAGCCTGATTTCATTTTTAATGTAGTAATGACTATCTAATAGGTTACAGAATATGGGTTAACAACCGCTTCTCCTTTTAATTAATACAGTTAATTCATTATTTTGAATCAATAGGCATTTCATTAGTTAACGAGATTATTAAAATTATTTATTACATCCATCCTCCTTCACGACGTGATATTTAATATTAAGTATGTATGTTTTAAATCCGTCTTGATTGGGAGGGTATTTATGAATTCAATATGTTTTATAACAGCAATAAACTATATAAAAAGTTTAAACAGTCATTTAATATACATCTATTCTGTAATCAAATATACTAGCAGTAACACAGTAATGGCTTTACACGCCTCTTTATATTAAATTGAAGTACGTCATAGACAATTACTTTTTCAGTCAATTGGACATTAAGTTTAAAGAGAAATGTTTTTTGGGCTCTAAAGTCGGAGAATGAAACAGTTTTTATGAATAAATACACAAATTTTGTCAGCAAAGATTAATAATATTAGAACGAAGCCGGAATATGGTTCTTTTTCTCACGTGAAGAAGCATTTCTGGTTCGAATGAATTATATTTAATAAGCCATAGTAGAGTTTTTCTTGTTGCCACGATCAATATAAGTAAAGATGTATACATATACGGTCTGAGAAACTTCCTTTAGTCAATAAGTATCTACTTTCAGCCCTTGTAATATTCTTCCGGTCTATTCTCGGTGCTCTGATAGCTTTTGTATAAGAAATAATGAATACGTGGGTATAAAAACTTTTGCTCCGGACAAAAACGTCTATATTAAGACATTATACTCTACTCATTGTCTAATGTAATTCCGGAGCCTTAGTAGTGTTTTCATCATTGTCCCGATAAAGAAAATACTCTTATATACATGAATAGGTCTCAAAAGTGTTTCACTTAAAAAATATATACTTTCGGTAATTTTAATCTACTTTAAGGTATTTTCGGTTAAGTAGTGGTGTTTGCCTCGTTGCATGGATTAAGAAAATATATACATGCATTGGTCTGAAAAGACTACTTAGTAAAAAAGTGTATCTTCGAAGATACAGATTTTTATATTTGAAAACATATAAATGTGTGGGTTTGGAAAGTCTTCCTTAGTGAAAAGAGTCAACTCCCTGCCATTACAATCTAATTCTGATTTAAAGTACTTCCCGTGCCGAAATTCATACTGAGAGCGTAAGGCACGTGTCAAATTTAACCTTTTTAGTTTAGCGGGTAGTATAGACATTGAGGAAATATCTGTAGTTGTTCTTGAGGTTGCAACCCTTTGCACCCATATAAATGGTATTTCCTAAATAAAATGCTTTTATTTGTCTTTTTGACAGCACGTTTATTTTAAATTGTATCGTTGTAGAACATCAGCAAGTTGGAAAATAAATAAAAAAGTTGTTTTAGGGGCTGCAACTCTATTCTAACCCCCATGATCTGCTTGATGAATCATATCTTTGTCTGTTCAAAGCAGTTCAGGTGCATTTAAAATATCATTGCTCTTATGACCAATGCGAAGTTGAAAAACATTTAGATTTTATATAGAAGGTATTTTGCAACTACTAATAGAATAGAATTCCAAACTCGGTTTTTTCTTACCAGAAGATTGAAAATAGGAACTGAAAAGTTGAAAAAGTAAAACCTGAGCCTCACATCTTTAAGATCTGAATTATTTATGATATTTTTGCTTATCTAAAAGTTGATGCAAAAACCCCATTTAATTCCCCATGTTTGATTGATCACCATGAATATACTATCTCTATTTATGTGATGAGGAACGTGTGTGTATACGTGTTTAAAATGTAATCTTTCTAGGACAACTTGAAAGAAAAATATAATTCTTCAAGGGAAGTTTTTCATCAGTATGGGTGGTTGATCCACACGAAACACTTTCTGCTCAGTTATCTTATAAAATAAAAAATTCGTCGTAGTAGGACTTCGGGGAGTTGAAAAACAAATGTAGTGCATATAAAGGTTTTAATGCCATTTCAACACCTATAGTTATTTGATCTATATAAAAATGCTTTAGCTTTCTCTATGAGTTATTGAAGACAATAGAGTCATATTGTACTAAATTTTAACTCTCTAGGATATCGGAAATTTAAAGAATTAGTAGTGATTGTCAGTAAGTGAGAGCTTTGCCTCTTATATGCAGAGGATTTCGGATCTCAGAATAGCACCATTTACTGATGTACAGTGTGCCGAATAAGTGGATAAAGAGACTTTGGAGAAAATATAAAGAGTTCCCTCTTCAAATGCACTAAATATGGGTTTTTAATTCAATCTCTAACGGGTTGAAAAGGATTGTTAAAATGCAAATGAAGAAACATTAGTTGAGAAAAATCAATTTGGCCAGTAGATGGTGGGTTGCTCTATTCTACCAAATACTCAGGGTTATGTTGGCAATATAAGAAAACAAACAGTAATTCTCGTTCTAAAATTATTGGAAATCTACAGTATGTAACCATTTGACAAGGAAAGAATAGTCAGTAACTCAATAGATACAATTATTAACACTTATTTCGGAATGAGTTTTAAATTTTTAATCCATAGTTCCATCCTGTGTTATTATTTAGAAAAATGATTTCTAGTAATGATCTGTGGAACATAAAACCATTTAAATATATGACAGCACACAAAATACAAATTTCGTAAAAATGTGATATAAGTCAATATTTTGGACAGTGCACTTAACGTTAGACAGTTCTATAACAATTAGTCAATCATATATTTATTGTTATTAAACTATTTTACATTGCATTTGCAAACGTCAATAAATAAAGCTAGAATGCCTGCAGTTGACTATTCTAAGATTCATTCATTGCACGCATACATGCATTAAATTACATTATCTCTCTCATTCATACATGGCTTCATTGTCGGTAATAAGTTACGAAAATTAGTGGTCCCAGCAGCGCATCATGAACTCACCAGCAGGGTAAAACACTTCCGACACTAAAAGGTCCTTTAATCAAGATTTAAAAGGGTTGAGTTGTTGAAATTGCATTTTTCATGCTCTCAGAGAGATTATTAATTAATCTGACACCAACTTGTGAAGGAAATTGTTCAAATGCCACTGTTCTATGGTATTGCATCCTCTAGCTGTCTCCACCTCTAGTATCATACCTGTGGACGTCTCTGCCCCACACCAACTCACACTGGAATCGAAAATACAGAGCTACATCAAAGATATAGAGGTAAAGTCAGAAAACCATGCTCCCTGAAAAAGTCGCGGCAAGATTCTATTGGTTTCAATTTGCACATGATTCTAATGACTTTTTTCTGAAGCCTAAACACTTTGTTGAATCTGACCCTGGCACATCCACCCCAAAGACGTATGCCGTAGGTTAAATGGGAATATAAAAGGCCAAAATAGGCCAAATTTAGAACGTCAAAAGAGCAAACACAAATGGCCCTCGATATTCAGTGATCTGCTTTTTAACTTTATGGGCTGCGATGCACAGTAAAACTATGATTTGATTTACTCTCTCATGATTAATCTTGCGCGATTCACGTGCATGAAATCTCGCTTTTCAAGTTCGATATTTAATTTTTAAGAAACTTAGATTATTACAAAATGTTGCGTGTATAAACATTGTCATAAAACTATAAATATTTTGTTGTCCAAAAATTTTATTTAATAAAAATTAGGGTTAGTAACGATATGTGATAGATTTTATAATATAATTTTATAATATAATCTCCTAAGCACTATAGCTTGTAAAAGGTAGACATTTGTCTAGAAGATATGTGTTTGCTCTGCCCAAAGAGAAGCCAGCTGTAATTGGTAGAAGCCAGACTCAACAATCCCCTTTCTGCTTATTTCAAGTTACTGACTGGACAGGCTCTAAAGCAAGAAAAGGACGCTTCTCTTGAACTCAACAGACCTCATGTTTACTCAGTATAAATAATTAATTATCAGGCTACCCTAACTATAAAAAGTTCAATTATATTGTACTTTTTATACATAAATGAATACTATTTTTATAACGTAATGTACATGAAGTAAACATTTAAAATGTTTCTCTCTATGTTAGGAATTAATCTTAAAAAATATTATTTTTGGACCAGCCTTATGTGTTGTTTCTTTTGTGTAACAGCAAAATTAATTATTTAATATTATAATAAATCCACCGTAACTATTAAACTAATATTTATATTGCTTTGAAACCCTTTCGTGCGAATTTGAAAGCCATTCATCAGTATATATTTTTAAAATATAAAAATTACATGGAAGTGTACAATAGTGTTGAGTTGTATGAGTGTCGTATTTTTCGTGTTTGACCATCGAAAATTATTAAGTTTAAAATGTGTTCTTCATAGTGTCTAAAATATATATTAGCGAAATGTTAGCTTGTCCGAAAGTGCGTACATGCTATATTACTAAACAATTACTTTATGAAACTTTATTTTTCGTAAATTCTCAACAAAAATATTTGGTTTCAATTATCCCAGTCAATTAAAAAGCTACCAAGTTATATGTTCTAACTAATATGTAGTTAAATACAAGAAGGGATATGGATTAATGTCTAATTCACGACGTTATGCATAACGGCACACAACTGGAAGTCCATGCCAGCATATTTGAAATGCCCGGGTGGTTTTAAATTCCTTTTAAATATGCAAACGCACGTCTTAGCATCGGTGGATAATGTGTTGCTTGCTTCCAATCTCGTTGACGTGACTTGCATTCATTATTAGGCAAAACGATATTTTAATGACTACATAAACTTGTTATTATAGATTATCTTGATTAAGTATACCTTATTGATAATAACAAGTAAGCTCAATTATTTTTTTTACATCTATTTCTAGATCTTCTAAAAGTTATAGAATTCATTATATATTGTACCATTGTATTTTATTGACCTCTATCTTCTAAACTTAACTATACGCTTTCATTTGATCCTGTAAAACAATCCGATTCTGCCAGAATGCTCATGGAAGCAGATATTTTCCTTCTCCCATTTAGAACTCCGAAACATTTCATTTGCTTCTCTTTTAAGACTTTGTTCCCTACGCCTTTCTCCAGTCCCTTCTTTTCGTCTATTCTTTTCTCATATACCTTTGTTCTTTTAAACTTTGGTTTCCTCAGTCATTTACATTTTTCATTGATGAGGCATATTTTCATGTTTATCTTATAAGGCAGTAAAATAAAGTAAATAGAGAAAGGTTTAAGGGTCGTTATATTTGATCAATGGGAACTTCTAAGTTAGGTGTACTCCCGAGAATAAAACTTTATAACAAGCGCATGGCTGACTCAACCAAACATGAGATGAAGAAACCTTTCAATTTCTTACAAAGGTTTCCTTTCGAAGAGAGGCCAATTTCATTTCAGAATTCTTACTACACGTACTACTAAAATATACTGATGTATTAAAAATGTAGACACCAAAAATGTATATATTTATGCATTATAGTACTAGTGCTAGTTATATTAGACCCTTGACAAAAACCTGTGTGTCCTGTTGGCCAAAAGTAATTTTTTTCCTAATAAACCTGACACTAACTATATAGAGCATGAGGTTCTAACTCTTCAATTAATGAGGTTCTAAATGTTAGCTATCAACTGGCTAATAAGCTCTTTCACTCTTAAATTGAATCACTGTACTCCTTGACATTGAACATTTTAAAATATTTTACAGTCCGAAACCCTAACCATTAACTTAAAAAATGAAAATTACATATTTTTATCAGTGTTTATAGTTGTTTAATTTGTTTCTAGCTCCAGAATATGTCTCTCTATAATCTATAGTTATGAAGTAAAATAGTTTTCCTTTTAATAGGTAGATTTTAAAAAAACCTGCTAATTCTAATCACCATCATGACACAAAGACACACACATACATACAATATATATATATATATATATATTAATATATATATATATATATATATATGTGTGTGTCTTTTCAAAAATATTGTAACTTTTTTTGAATATTATAAACAATTTTTTTATTCAACGAGAAATTTTTACCTTATCAAAATATAGTATATTTTGTACCGATTTGCAAAATACCATTTAAGTCATACTATCCTTGTGGTTACAATCAAATCATTCATAAAACCCGTTTTTGTATGGTCGTTTGAAGGTATTTTTATTCTATTATTCAGGTAGCTGATGTGTGGTCAAGTTGGTTATTGGTAGCGTTGTTCACTTATTGTGCTAAAAAGCAGTTTTTGCTCCAATTTTTCACTCTGTCACCACTCCCTTATTAAAATCTGTGACAGTTTGATTAGTTTTTTTGAAGGCAACGATACCATATATGTTATACTTTTCTTGTGGTTCCTATCAGATGATACATAAAAACCCCATTTTTGTATGGTTGTTTGAAGGGAATTGTTATTCTATTATTCGGAGATGTATTGATTGGAAAAGGGAGAGCAGTGATAGTTTGATAGTGAAGTTAAACCAAAAACAGATTTTTGAGCGCAGCGAGTGAACAACTCAACCAGTAATCTACTTCACCACATTAATTTGTTGGTCTTGTTTTAACTTTGCTCATTTAATTCTTGCTATGTATCTCACAGTTTCCAAGATCCCTTCAGTGTGCATACAATTAGAAATATATATACATATGTGTACAGAGTGAGTTTTATGCCCTGGCACACCTGAATATAATTTAAACGGCCCGATATCTATGTGAAACCTTGAACCTACCTATTATAACATATTTTTTTAATTTTTCAAGTTGTTGAAAATGTTGCCTCCCCTTTTCTAAAGGGGAGTAAAGGGGACTAAACATTTTCAAATAAACCCCTATCATTTGACCCCTCATTTTAAAGGGAATAAAAAAAGAAATCCAATAATGCAAACTAGAGGTCTCTACGTTTATTTTAGCAGGTTTTTTGACAAATTTACATTAATAAAATCAGTAACTGTCTTGTCCTGTTTATCGTAACATGAGTCAACACTAACGCAAATTCTAAAAACAGTTACCTGTTTTAATGTAGCAGGTGTTCAAACTGTGCACCTTCGGCTGTTTGACAGTGTGCTAGACGTGTGGAAAAACTTGAGAAAGCATTCAATCATTAACTGTCTTGTCCTGTTTATCGTAACATGAGTCAACACTAACGCAAATTCTAAAAACAGTTACCTGTTTTAATGTAGCAGGTGTTCAAACTGTGCACCTTCGGCTGTTTGACAGTGTGCTAGACGTGTGTAAAAACTTGAGACAGCATTCAATCATTAACTGTCTTGTCCTGTTTATCGTAACATGAGTCAACATGCTTTGGAATTTCCCTTGTTCTTATCTTACCAGTTGCAAAAATCTACTGTTGACCTTCTCTTTACTACTCACTTAAAATTATATATATATATATATATATATAATTTTAAGTGAGTAGTAAAGAGAATGTCAACAGTAGATTTATATATCATACATTAAATTATATCCAGCTGTGCCAGGACATAAAACTCACTCTGTATACATGTATATATATATATATATATATATATATATATATATTCATTTTGAGGATTAAAATATATTCTCTTCATTAGGTGCGAATAATATTAATACATTAAATAAAAAGAACTTAAAAAATACAAAGAAAAGAAAGGAAAGGAGTAACCGGGTGTTGTGTTTATTATATTCGCATCTGACGAAGTTAATTGATTTCCATCCTCGAAACGTTTGTTCAATTTTGTAACATATAACGCTGGTAAATGTCTGATATCATTTATTATATTTCAAGTACACTAATGTAGAGCAGTACCAGATGCAAACGCCAATTTTCCAAGCTCCATGGATTTTTCGCTATGCTGATGAGTTCTGAAAAGATAAAAACAGGATAATGATAACTGAGTCTTAAACCTTTGCCATTTTGCTTTTAAGTTTTTCATTCGCAAAAATGTCTTGGTCGCAGAGAGATCAGTTGCCCTTTTGAGATCCGTTACTCTTAGTGACTAAGTCACAAAGAGATCAGTTACCCTTTTGGAATCCGTTACTCAAAGTGACTAAGTCACAAATAAATCGGTTACCATTTTGGAATCCGTTACTCAAAGTGTAAAACATCTTTCAAGTATAATAAATGCTGAAATAGTTACGATAATTACAGTAGTTCTTAATAGGAAAAACTAGACTTGCTACAGAGACAGTATTTACAAATAGCTTAATTAAGTTCGGTAGTTAGTATTAACCCATAAATAGTTTTAAGATGGTGGCCGTTAATATTTCGAGCAAAAATGTTTATTCAACTAATGTTGGGAGCATAGATCCAACAAGTTGTCAATAAAAACTTTGAAAAATATCTAATTACCCTTATACTTATTATAATAAATTGTAAGATAGTGCAATGAAACAATCATTTCGCTGAATGTTCCTGTTTGTACGTGGCTTAATTAGACTGCCACTTCCTGTATAAATGTGGTAATTTCCGTTAGACAAATTGCCCTGCCTCAGACACGAAGCAAAATTCCCGCGAGGCTTCCGTTAGTATTCATTTGAGTATAATAATTGCGTTATTAAACTTGTCTGAAAAATATTAATCTTATTAACTTTGATATATAATGTAAATTATGATTGGAATAAATTCAGGCGGTTAGTAGTAAAAAATTTTGTGGTAACTAACCTGTTGGTCAATATTTCGTGGTAACTAACCTGTTGGTCAATATTTCGTGGTAACTAACCTGTTGGTCAATATTTCGTGGTAAACGTTTCGTGATGGCATTAAGTCGCGGTTATAAGTTTTCTTGGCAATTACCATCCGAGAAGCAAAGAGTTAAAACTGAAGTATTTTTGTGTGGAATATTATTGGGGAAGTTTGCGATGTCAAAAGGGAAGTGTTCAGTATTAGTAAATTAGGAATACTCGTATGTTTTTTATATATCAGTTAGAATAAGTCAATTAGAAATAGTCATCCCATGGAAAGTTTATTTTTGTACCGTACTTTTAAGGGTAATAATTATTATTACTATCAAGACTGAAAGGCTAAAATGTACTTATTAGTGTACAAACTTGCGGTACTATACTATAACTTCTCCAGTTTCAAGACCACAACTCGTGGTGATGAGCAATATCCGACAAGATGTGACTCTGTATTCGTAGAGTATTGTGTGGTGTAAGAGCCGCACCTATGATCTTATGGAATATAACCAAGAGGGTCATTACCACAAGGAGCCGTTATTATTCCAACGGAGTTTGAAGATCCAGGCAACCTGTTCAGATAACCAAGGCTAACAGCTCCATGAGATAATAAAAACTAAATAGTAAATCACCAGCAATTGATTCACGACGATGATTGGGCTGGCGTTCCAACCCGCTGTTGTAGATTTCGAAACAGAGCGTCCTAATGACACTGATAATTGCAATAGAACCACTTCGTGGATGTAAACCTACACACTCATTGGGAATATCTAATGAAATAATGATTTATTCCAGCATTTTTATACAATAAAAAGAACAAAAACTCTTTCTATGGAGTAATAACTGGCAACGTTTACAAGTATTGTGGCCAGATTAACAAAAAAAAATAAATAAATAAATAACAGCAAAAAAGCTAGAGTCCAGATTTGCAATTGAAATGACACAGAGCCGCGCACTGTGACTTCTGTTCTTTGTATCACACTACAATCACATTAAACTATACAGCCAAAATTACACTACTATATTTAACAAAGCAATACAATTGATAAAAAAATATCAAAACTATTTTAACAATAATATAGTTTTAAAGTTTATAGTTCTAAATAATCATTTAAAAATAATTACAAAGTACTTAAAGAAAACAACCATCTTTTTACCTTACTGCTAAAAGTTCTTAGACCTACTGATTCTTTGATTGACAAGGGTAGCTTATTAAAAACGTAGGACCGCTACGACGAAATGAACATTTAAACGAACATTTATATACTTTTGGAGTTCTAAATGTTCTACGATTTATATTACGAGTTAAGTATAAAAGATCAGTAGTTATAGCATTGCCGCTTCTCTGGTGAAATAATCTAAGAACTTTACAGATATAAATATGCTGAATGGGCAACATGTTTAACTCAATAAACAAAGGAAAAGAACTATCACGGATTTTTTTTAACATAATTCGTAAAAAGTTATTTTTAACAACACGAGATATTTATATGCATCCCCCCCACAAACCACCACATATTGTAATATGGAATCAACTAAGGCAAAATACAACGTTCTTAACAAATGTGTAGAGCGAAAATTTCTTAGAAAGTAAAATTTTCTGACCGAAGATTTAAGTGTTTTATGTAAGGAATATGTATGTTTATCCCAATTAAGTTTTTTATCTAAAACTAATGCTGGGTGAAGATATTTTCATGTGTGGGGTTAGGAATTGTTTTAATTTTAAAATCGGTGGGTTCATAGCGACCATGAAAAGGCCTTTTTTATTAATGGTGCCAAGGTAAATTGTAATATATCGAGCGGTAGACTTAATGCCTATATTCTGATTAATAATTGCATTACTTGCTTTTTTAATGGTCTTGTTAAGGAAGAACGCCATTCTAGGCAATTTGGACATATTAATCTTGTTAAATAGTTACATTTATAATATAAAAATATGATCACAGATTTAATGGGATTGAATATACAAAACACCTTTAGTTGCTTGGCAGTCTCAATTTAAAATAACTGACCTTTTGTACTAAATATAAAAAAAAATACTTCATTTCAAATAACCGTGTCCTGTCAGTCACATTATTGCACTAAAGCGACATTGAGTTCAGTAATGGGAAATGGTAATATACCTCTAAGCGCGGAGTTAGGTAAACACTGTATCTAAATTAATCGATGTAACTGACTAGGTAAAGAGCTTGGGTACACAGTACTTTATTACCTCACGCCTGACGAAAATCATCCGAGATAACAAAATTAATTGAATTACTTATTACTTGGTTGACAGACAAGAATCTTTTACCTAACATGGGTTGTTAATTTGAGGATAATTCGTTACTCTGACGAATTGGAACACCATAAAATGAAAAAAGTAAAGACCTTATCCTATACAAAATTATAAATTAGTTAATATTAATTACGGTAGTTAGTATTAGTTAATTAATAGGAAATACAAACGAATTCGTGGTTTGGTACATTATTTTATACATTAGTAAACGTGACTTCTAAAACTAAAAAAATAATGTTTATTATCTACGAAAACTGCAATATGTACTTAACCGTCTAGAGAGCATCAACTTAGGACCCAACAGGAAATTTAGGGACTAAAAGACGGATTTTTTTATAAAAGCCGGATGAATTTCGTCAAAGGATATAATTCCCCAAGTGTAAAACCTGATAAAAAGTTGCTTCTTTAACTTTCACAGAAGAATATTGTTGAATATTGTATACGGTTGGTATTACAATGTTCTTGTATTTTACTGATACATAGATTTATTTATTTATTTGTTTATAATAGCAAAGTTTTAACCTAAATTTAATGTTTCCTCCATTTTTAGGCGGATATGTAATTTAAATTTTCCTCTGGTTTATTACAGATTACTCCAGTATTTGTAAAGTGACTTTGAAAACTGGAATCAATATTTAAGTAATTCGAGCATTTAAGTAAAGTTCCTCGATGGGACGAAGTTATCGAAGGGGGTGTGGTTTTTAGCAAAATGGTTAGCTTAATATTTGCTAATGTACCTACACTAAACTAAATTTGCATAAATCTACCTAATGAGAATTACCTTATATATTATATTGATCAGTTATTAACCCCAGTATAGCTCAAGAACATCTCTGGAACCAATGAACCAACCCCTTCTACAGCTCAAAGTTCAAATAATTCTCATCATCAACTATCTTAAAAATTCTAGAAGCGCAAAGATGTTAACAAACATGGTCTTGCGCATTCTATGGAATAAATGTTAACCCGGATAGGTGCCTCCTTCTATTCAAGGTGGTAGGGCCAATAAATATTTCCCCGTACACATATCCTGATTGTCATATCAGCAGATTTGTTGATGCTAGTATTGGTTTGTTCAAACTACAGAGTAAATATTGCCTGAAAACGGTTAATGCCAAACACGTTTCACTACCTGACGTTTTGTGGCACACTTCAGTGACAGTAGGGATGAGTATCATATAAAACCTATAATGTGACAAAAATAATGGACGTCCCAGGAGTCCTAGGGCTTTTACTAAATCGTTAGCGGCATATAAATTATACGGAATAAATGTAGATCCGGTTCAGTTTTCAGCCTAGTGAATCAGACGGGTAAAGCTTTCACAATCAATGAATTCAGTAAAAGAAAATTAGCGATATCAATATAGTTACATTTCTGTACAAACATTACTGACAATGTTTGGGACAATTGTTAGCCAAGGAACGTATTAAGAACGCCCTTTTGTCAGTGGTGGAACCAGATACACCTGGTTTTATTACAAGTAGCCTGCACCTCTTAGGGGTCCATGGATTTCATATTAAAATATAATTGGACATTCTTTGGATTGATCGTTGATCGCTGAGCCAAGAATCTAGAACTCTAATGGTCAGAAAATGTCCAATACAACTACCCTGAATATCTTGTTAACGAAATGACCTGAAATAACATCAGATAGAAAATAAACAGAAGATTTTTAGTCAGGTATGATTCATGAATGAATTGGTGAAGGAAACATGATTTTCCGTACATTTGCCATCGTTCAGTGAAACAAAAAAATCAGTAACACTTTTGTTTCACTGAACGATGGCAAATGACGGAAAAAATCCTGTTTCCTTCACCAATTCATTCATGAATCATACCTGACTAAAACTCTTTAAAAATAAACTTAAAAAAAAAAAAAAATGAATTGATGCCAATAGCGCTGTTCTTCAGAACATAACTAAAAAATCTTGGACATTCTAGGGGTCCATGGAATTTTGACAAAATCCAGGTAAAAATTCTGTGTAGTGTTACAGAGAGCTACTAATTCCTTCTGGTCCAGGGCGAAGTGGAGCTTAAGAGTCACAGTACTAGTGCTATTGTTAGGTAATGGATTTGAATAATAGGTTCTATAGACACTGAATGAAATAGATTGAGACCGCTTGGTACGTTCTTTTGGGACCAACTGGGTACACTCCCATACTAAACCGTTAATCCACACGATTAATTTGATGACTTATCCATTCCCAGCATACACTGGTAGTAACATTTTATACAACACAATTTGACCTACAACAGTTATTTAGCTCCTTTTAGTAAATGGGTGGAACTTCTGGCTCAGAAACGTATCCAAATGTAATTAGTTGTTCATATTAGCATGAACGTGTTGAACAAGCGTCAATTTCATTCGAAATTTATACTAATACACTATGAAGCAAATATTGTTTCTACCTTGAAGTTCTTATCTTTGTCATTGATCACTTTCGTGATCTTTTTTCAGTTTTAATAGTTATTATTTTATTAAGTGTATGTTTTACTTACATTGTGCATGAAGTTGAACCGTAACACGTTGGTTGTAATTTTTGACACTTTGGTATGATTGTTTATTTTAACCTAAATTTTAGGTATGTGCTGGATTCCTTTTCCAAAGACTTTTCCTTTGTCAAGAGCATTAAAATAAGTTTTCATCCTTTGACTGAATGTTATAACACCGTAGGGAAATATCATAATGTCTACTGTTTACTATCAGTATAGCTATACTCACAAACTTCATATTACATGTTTTTTATTGATAGTTTAAAATAAAGCAACAAATTTGAGGACATTATATTTACAATATATTATTTTCATGAAACATAATTTAAATACCTTAAATTCAATTCACCACGATTATTATTGGGAGTATACATCTGTTCAGTCTACAAATCTGAAGATCCTTGTCAATATTCAAACAGCAAGTAATCATTTGTACAGTTCTTGTGCAGGAAACCAGAAATAAACCGGTGAGAGGCGGAAGTAAAGTGGAAATGGCTGATGGGAACTGAAGTGCTTACCGATAGTACTTCTAATGTCGGCATGTCCCAGAAACTCTGAGGGTTACTTCATCGATCTTATGAACTCAGAAACTCCGTACTCAACACTCCATTACGATCCTAAAATGTATAACTGTTTTTTATAAGATCCTATGCCCTCTTGTTGTAATGTATCGTTTATTAAAAGTTATTATTACATTATTTTTTGTTTTTAATTTCTGATCAGTCTGAATATATCCCCTATTTTACTTTATTTAAAGCTTTCTCATGATCTGATGTCAACATTTCTATGAAAATAAAAGCTTCTATTTAAAATAGCAGCAGTAAACTTAAAATGTATAGAGTGTATCAATGTTAAACATTTTATAACAACGCTAAATTCAACTAAATGCAGATATAATGATTGTCATCACTCAGAATGTTTTATTGTATAGGTAATAACAACGTTAATTAAAGAAGCTTTACAATAAAGGTATATAATATAACCATGATTATGGTTCCGTATCTCCCTTTCACGCGGATTATTATAACGATATGCAGTTACTATAATGTAGCTATGAACAGCGTTGGAACAAAAAAACCTTTAGGCTAAATCTTGTAATAGCTACATCCAAAAGTAATACGGAAAATGAAAATTATTTATTTACCGTATAGTTCTCTTTTATTGTTTCATATACTGTAGAAAAAATTTCCTCTAAGTGTGAGAGTGAAAAAAATACAACATAATACGTATTTGGCGTTTTCTTTTATTATAGGCGGGAATTTAGTTACAGGTAGTTTGACGTATAATAGGCCTACTATAATTAGCGAAAGTAGACCTTCAGGTTACCTAAAGTTAATAAAGAACTCTATAGACAATCCATTCAATACATAGGCCCAAAATTATTTAATCCAAAGACTGATGAAATCAAATAGAGTAGTAACTTAAAACAATTCTGCTCCTTACTAAAGTCCTCGCTATTTACAAAACCTGACATCGTTTTTTTAACTAGTGTACTGATATAAGTTTTATGCAACCACTTATTACATTATTACATTATTATTACATCATTTTAACCTGATTGTGTAAAACTATCAAAATCATAGTAGTGTATGCGTGTGAATGTTTTTTTTTAGAGTGGGTGGATGATCATCATAGAAGTCATTCTAATTTAAGTAACATGCAATATTTTAAATCTACAGATAATAATATTTTCTTAAAATATCTTCCATTAAATACCCCAACACATGTAACAATGAATAATTCACATTTGTATTCATTACGTGAGGTTTCATAGCAGTAATAAAATTAAAAATGCCTATACATACCAAGTCATCAGGTGATTATGTTATACGTGTTTTTATAGTGAGGCTGAATGCGTTATTATGTCAAATTTTACAATATTATATAATTCTACTCGATTTGCTAACAAACATAGGTATTCTACGATTATGTTGCTTCCATCAAGTCCTCAAGTTATAATCTATTGGCACTCAGTCAAATACAATGGATACCGATCTTTTAAAACTTCTTAAAAATTATATAAACGAAATTTTTGTCGTTTGAAATAAGTAAAGTATAATAAATGTCACCATTATAGTGTAAGACCTGCGTAACGTCGTTATAAAGGTAATGTTAGAGTGTGAAACTTGAATCTTTTTGTGACAAAGAACGGAAACAATTGGATTTAATATATCTCAGTTTTTAGTACCTGAAGATGTTATAACCTTGCCTTCGTTTCACAGTAAATATTTCCCCGAAGCAGAGATTTTAACACAGTATTATACAGTTATTTAGCTACGGTAAGAAAAAGGGCTACAACAATATTATGTTTATGTATGTAGTGGGAGGTTTACCACTCAATATCGGGCTGTCCTGTAGTAATATTTATATAGTAAATATATATATATATATATATATATTTATTACGGAAAATATTATATATATATATATATATATATATATATATATATATATATATATATAAAACCCCTTATATATAATATTTTCCGTTTAATATGATACAATTTGTTTAATACCACCCGTCTCAAATTTCTAGTTGTCAAAGGACTAACTGCCAAGGTTTCGTTTAAACGGATTCCCCATTGAATCTAACCTAAAGAATTTGTTTAAAATAATTTACACTCTGTGAAAATAGGGAGTGATTAAAAAAGAGTATTCATAATTGAATCGCAATAGCTTTTAAATGACTCTTCATGTAATGTGGTACATAAGTTTACACATTTACATAATTATTTTATCCGTTTAAAAATGGCGATCTAATGTGTGTTGGGAATAGTGTTTTCCTTTTAGTACTTCTCCTGTAACAAGACACCACACCAAAATAAATTTTGTTATACTCCACGACACGAGCTTTCAAATTATACCATGCATGGCCATATTGAAAAAATTTCCAGCCCTGTAAGTTGTTTTTTTTTTATTATTATTTATGAAACCTTGAGGCTCCAATAACAGGATTCCTAAAATTCTGGAAGTATGTAAGTGGTTTAATATAATGTTTTATTTAAAAATAGAGGTTTTTGTCATATTTTGGAACCATCCATTTAAAAATGGAATTAATTAGATTTAAAATGAGCTTAGAAACATGAAAAGTACAACTCAGCGATCCAAGTGTTGAAAGGGACAAGGACATATGTCAGATGCTATCTCATGCGAGTACATGTAATGTGACTGTACATGACATTTGATAGTGGAATATGACTGTCATCATATCTGACGTCACAGATATTAACAGCAAATATCATATATATTTGATCATATGCTCATACATTTGTAATTCCTATCTGATAGCTTGTTCAATTCATGTATGTTACGCACAGTACACCACAGTATTTAATTTAATTCAAAGATCAAGTGGGATTCGATAGATAGTGGCTTATTTCCTCTTGCTCTGTGCGTCTTAGAACCATAAGTAAAGGTGGTATACAAGCAATGTTTTAGGAATTTAATTTAAAAAGCTAAAGAGATTAAAAACATTTGTTTATAATTTTTTAGTAGGCGATACGCACCAAATATTATAGGGCAATTCAATTAATCTCAATATACTTATTGGCTGAGCGTTAGCGAAGCCCATACTCCTAGGGGCTGAAACAATTTCATGCTTCACAATTTACAATTACCTCTATAAATGAGGCTCAGTGTTCCTAGGATGGTGGCGTTTATTAAAATTTAATTTAACGTTAGGGTTTATAGTATTAATTTTCAACTAATTTAATGAACATTTTCATTGGTATGGCTATTAGAGAAGCCATACCAAGGCTCCATAATCGAGGGCTGGACAATATTTTATTTCTGTCCGTCTTACTTATCGATGTTAAATTACGTATAAAACTTTATTTATATGTAGGCAATATCAAGTCCTATAATGGCTATTATTCCATAGATCTGAGTGGCCGAACGTTTTTATATTTTCCTTATGGGTAACCATGATGACAACGATAACATTGCTGGATGAATACACTTGTAAATAAAACTAATAATATGCCATTCAAATATGTGACACAGTAACACATTCAACTATAGAACTCCTCCTACCCGCGAATTATGCACCCTCAGTGAAATATTTTACGCAGATTATTACTACATTATCACTTTTCAATTAAGTTATTTATCGGGTTACTAAATGAAAATCGACAGTTTAAAAACAAGTATGTACGCAGTTAAAATCGAAGTTAACCCTTTTATTTCCGTGTTCGATGTAACAATTATACGGCAAAGGTCACAACGTATAAATCTATAAGTTTTACAATCGTTCACAATACATCATTCAGACATACACTCTTCCCGTGCCAACGTCAGTGTCAGTCTTCCAGATTGGAGGTCTCCCAACTATAATAAAAAATATCGTCGACACTATAAAATGCCTTGGACGCTAAAAAGCGTTTCTAACGGGTTTTAACTCCTTGGAAATTTGTTAATTTGTCATGGAATCGGGCAATCTGTTGATGAAACAGACAACTGCTTGCGAGGGTAGGTGTGCATAAACTTCCGTTCTGTTTCTCCCAGTTTGGACTCCTAGTCAGTGCAAATTTAAACATAGAGAATAAAACCGCTTCCAAGATGTAAGGACATGACAGAGTCAACAGCTGAAATTGTCTGAAAGCTGATTGACACGGCTCTCTGAAGTTCATCTAGGCGATTGTTCTGAGAGCTTTCTGTTGAAGCTTGAAAAGTCTTAAAATATGATTGTTTCAACAAGTTCTCCACAAACCCGCTCCGTAGGAACGGTTAGGGTAAATCAGGCCATAATGCGCCGCCATGAGTACCTGACGGGCTGTATTTGGCTAGAGACCTTAAAACATAAACTCCAGATAGTTTTGAAAAAACTAAATCAATGTTAGCGAAGCTTGTTTGACACCCGTCAGTTATAACTGTCATACACTTACTGTCATAACTGAAATGCAGCTGCCTGTCCTTATGTTGCGTTGTAATATCATTGAATTATAGTGTTTATAGATGACAAGGGCGATAGTTTGAGAAAGGAAGTTATTACGTACCACATAATATCTCCCAATATGCTCTCAAAGTCAAGTAATTGTACTCTTGAAAAGTATTGGTAAATATTATTATACACCACGTAGCAAAAGCTCGTAAACGAGTAATAAAGCTCCTTCTATCATAAATCGAGTCTCCAGCGATTCCGTACATCCCTCGCGTATGTAGCCGGGAAGCATATTGTATTAATTCCGACATAGCTTAATACTCTCATAGCCTCTGCTGCGTGTTTCTCAACAATCTCACACTGTCGTGTAATACTCATACTTGTTCTTTGGTATGTGTAAGTGTAGCTGGGAATGACATTGATTGTTTTGGATCTGTCCTAATGTGACAGAGCTAATCTCGTATCCTGGTCTGTACTTAACACTTCTCACGTTCTCGTGTAATACTCATACTTGTTCTTTGGTATGTGCAAGTGTAGCTGGGAATGACATTGATTGTTTTGGATCTGTCCTGATGTGGCAGAGCGAATCGCGTATCCTGTGCTGTACTTAACACCTTTCACGTTCTCTCATAATACTCATACGTCATCTTCGCTACGAAAGGACTACAAATAAAGGTTATCCTTAATGGAACTTAAACTCCTTCCCACTCGGAATCGATGAAGTCTGAAAGCATTTTTTTATCTGACGAAAAGTGTGGATTTCAATCTTGAACCGTTGTGTAACATAAGGTGTAACACTTTGAACACATAACAAGGGAAAATGTTCAAAGTGCTGTTATTCTTTCAAAACATCCATAAAAATCTAAAAAAAAGAATTCATAAATACTTAAAAGTATTTCAGTAATAATTGATTATGGAAATTTGCTTAATTGTAGTTTGATGTATTTTATTATTACACTTGAATCTTAGTCTTACCGGTAGATAAATTTAAGATTATAAAAAAATGTTATACATGTATACACCCTCTTATAAACAATTAAATTAAAGTATTGCGTGCAAAAGACTATTGTATGTATAAAATGTGTAGCAATCTATAATACGATATTTCGTTTAAAAATACCACGAACCACGAACTCTTGACACCACGAATTTTTCAACCTTAAACTTTCATAAGACAACCTCAAACTAGTTATCTGCTAAACATTAATTAAAAAATATAAATTGATTCATCAGAAGTATTAGGTACGTTCAAATTTATTACTGGTTTTTATCATAAAACATAAAAAGATAAGAACTGAATTTTTTTACTCTGCTATACAATACATTAAAGTAAGCTAATATTTAGGAAAACCTTTTGGTTTGATAACTATTATAAGGGACCAATGTAAATACTTACCAGATTTTGTCTTAATCACTGAGATAGGCCAACTCACCCAACAGAACTAACTACACTGAGACAGGAACTCTGACACGTGTAAAACATTGTTAAAAATTAATTTATCACGATCAATGTATACTTAAGACTTTATTATTATATATACTTAAGGGTTGGTTATTACCGAAACTTTGAGCGGCTTTAATTCTTAATCCTTCAGGTTTTAATTTATCACAAAAAACCTGAAGACCCCACCGGGCCATACATAAACTAATACCATTCAGGTTTTAGTTTATCATTAAAAGCCTAAGAGCCCTTGCCGACACTAAACGGAAAAGACAATTTGACGGGTTTTGGGTTTATAATCAATTTTTGTGCGGCCCTACTATGGCTAAAGTAAAAATAAAATTATTCAGGTTTTGGTTTATTACTGAAAGCCTAAGGGTCCTACCGGGCCATTCAGAAATAGAAGTACAATGTACGAAAAATATCCCTAAATATAAAAATATCAGCTTAGCTAAAAATATCTGAAAATAAAATTTATTTTATTTTAGAATGTCATCAGACGAATTTTATATGAAAATTCGCTTTTAAAAATTACACAAAAATACATGCTCTTATTTGTTTTTCCCCCTAAGAGTGCTTTTATTTGTTACACATTTATCTGTACGTTCAAGGCAATTGACACATGTGTACTCATTTAATCGAAACGTTCAAAAAAACTAAATTAATAAACTTTAGTCTTTTTAGCGCTCAACAGCATATGTTTCCGGTAAATCACCACGAATATGTGTAAAATCACATTGTCTATATGTACTGATCCCAATCACTTCCCATATAGCTTAACAATGTGTCATCAGCAGAGTATACAATTTCCCATGTAATTTAGCCCACGGAGATCGTTAATAAAGATTATAAATAAAATTGCTCCTAAAACTGGACCTTGGGAGCGACCACTTTTTATTTTCACCATATCACTATACTCTGCACCTTTTTCCTACACATTGGCTTCTGCCTGCAAAATAAAATCCTAAGCCATGACTAGACAATTCCTCTAATCCACATAATCCACTTTCCAAATAAAATTTTATATTCTAAGGTGTCACAAGCCTGGTTTAAAAATTTCCTTAATTTAAACCATGTTTGTCATAAAGTGTATTAATCCTCTTTCAGTAATAAGAACGGCACTGAATCCAATTTTTTTTCTAAAATATTCGTTTTTCTTAAGAAGTTTTATTGGAGCAAGTTTAATTTAATTTTTAAATTAATTAATTACTTTTTAATTATTTGTTTAAAATTTTAGAAAAAAATGACGAAAGATAAATAAGGTCGATAAAGAGTAATACATCCATATTTTAATGAAGGAATAGTTATATAGAATCACATACAATTTCTTTATTAAGCATGGATACGATTATTAAAAACTTTAGGTATTTTACTAGTTGATTTCCTCAAAGAGGTAATATAGAGTCTGAAACCAAAGTTTCTAAAACTGGTCTCTTAGGTAAGGTATTGCTTTTTCGACGCTCATGAAGCAGTCGAACACTAACGATGCCAACTAACCGGGAAACTCTTAAATTGAACAAGGAAAAAGGCATCAGAGGCAATTACCTGTGCACTTTGCTAGTTAGCCTACACAAACCCTGTTTGACCGATAACGAACGCTCTCAAAATAGCAGCCTACCAACTCAGTATCGCGCTGTCGCTGGACCTGTACACATCGGAGTCGTTGTTGGACAGTTATCAGTTTAACTGCGAAACTTAAGAGGGCAATTTTATTTGTTTTCTTTTGATGTCGACTTAATATTATCCTAAAAGTATTAGGTTATGATTTTTTTCTTCGAGTGAGTTTAATAGTTAAAACATTTCTTGAACTTATTTTTAAAATTTTGAAGTGATTTTGGGCCAAAATTGGAATATTTTAAATTTTGTGGTGTGTATAATTGTTATGGTTCGATTGCAGTGCCGTTATCGTGTGCGGTAAGAATTCAATTGTATCGTAACAATATTTTGCGCAGTTCAGTGAAGTCAGTGAAATTCTATTAATGTAGTAACTTTACAGCGTATGTGATAGTCTTCCTGCAAATATTACAAAGGTGACTGAGAAGTGAACATATCATAAAGTACCATTGCGACCTGTGAATCTTTCAGGATTAAATTTAAAATGGGTGACTGTACAGTTCCAAGGCCATTTAAGGTATCAGGATCCCGTAAACCTGAAGTTCGTAAATTAGAAGATGTCTTGAGGATTATGGACGAAGTGAGTAAGATTCAGGCGGAAATGTATAATAATGTGACTGACTCTATGAAAAACCTGAAAGTGCAGTCTAAAAACAACACTACCGGCATGTGCGAATTAGCTATCAGAGTGGAATCTTGTGCTGATAAACTAAATCGTATCACAAAAGAGAACAAGTTCCTGAAGATAAAGACAGCAACCCTGGAGTGTAAACTTGAGGAATATGGCAGAAATGTGAAGAGTAACTCCATTGAAATTCACGGAGTACCAGAGGCGAGAAATGAGTCTCTCCAGCAGTTGATGAGCATTCTGAAAAAATTAGGGAGCAAATTAAATGTCAATGTAAATGATTGGATGATTGATTATTGCTACAGAATCAAAACAGTACCTGGTATAAGAAGGCCAGCTCCAATTATTGTTAGATTTGTCAGATTTATGGATAAAGAGGAGATACTAGCCAAGAAGCGTGCCAATGAGAAGTTGTCTTCTCTGGATATCGGGTTTTCGTCTGATCATCAAATCGACATGAGTGAAGCTCTGACACCTGAATGGAGGAATATCTTCGAGTAGAAGGTGAAGACAACATATGTCCCTCAGGCTGTGTCATAATACAATAAATTCGCAAAGCACGACTAAACTGAATCAGGAGATTTCATAAATAAAGGCAAAAACACTCACATTATTAACACTGAGGATTCCCACCTGGTAGTTAAACACACACACACACACACACACACACACACACACACACACACACACACACACACACACACACACACACACACACACACACACACACACACACACACACATATATATATATATTAAATATTAGCTTATTAAGAAATAAAGCGTATACTTTTTTATATCTCCAATATGATAGATTAGAGCGTGTCTGTAAAATTTACTCGCTTTGATCTAGGTATAAGAATGAAATATACACATAGCATACATTATAGAAATTACATAACTCATAGTTTACCGCATCATTTATTTGTTGTATGTCTTTAACTTCTTAAATTAAGAAACAAACTTATTATGTTGTCACTAACTACACCCATAATAAAAGTAAAGGGGAAGTTATTGGGGTCTTCTAATGGTAAGTGTGATACTCGTATGTGGTTAATTATTTGTATCGTTGTGGAATCTCAAGGTAATGGGTTATATTAAATTATTTAATTAAAAATTATAGCGTGACAAACAAGCTAAAAGTTGACATATTGATTGTAAAAATAGTCGATTTCATTATAAGTACGTATTGCGAAATGAAAATACGAAATGAAAATTAACTAGTAGCGAAATGAACAAGATTATATGTTGCAGATTATTGCTTTATGTTCATTGTTGTGGTAAAAGTAATACGTGTCATAAGTGAATGTATCATGTATTTAGTTACATTTCTAGTAGCACTGTTGAGCACAGGTACCGGGTTTCCAACAACGATGGTTATGTAATGATATCACCAACTGAGAAAGCAGAAAGCAAAAGGTAAGATATGCTCTGTTGTGTAACTGAGAAATTAGTAAGTTTCTGTATTTATTATCTTACTTTATAGTGTTATTGTGATTGTACTCAACAATAAACTTATTTAATATGTCTTATTATTGGCTTTTCATAACACATTTATTAGCGTTTCAGATTTAAAAATATGATCATTTTAAAATTAAGATTTAACTAGAATTAGAAATTACAAGACCTAATTTTTGTCTGTAACTAAGTGAGTAAGTGAGTCAACTAGTTGATCTCTATGTGATAATAATAATACTTCGTTGTGTTTGCATTCATGTTACTGAAAGCGCAGCAAATTTTTGGTCCCAAAGATATTCAGACATGGCACCTTTCAGCCGGCTACCGTATATTTTTGACGTTTTCCATTTAACGTATTGCACTTAAAATTATAGTAAATAATTTAGCCTTATATAATTTAAACCGAAGAACTGCAACATTTTGTGGTCTTATATATATATATATATATATATATATATATATATATATTATCATCACATATATCACATCTTCAGTTAATAATAACATTAGAAGTTAACAATTTTCACTTAATTAATTTCACTCAGAATTTTAGATAGGCTGACATACAGTATACGGATACTGTATGAGAAATAAAATATACCACAAATCTGAGCTGATTTATTTCTCCAGAGAAGTCTAAAACTAGTACTAATATAGAAATATTTTATTCTTGTACATTTGTAATTATTAAAATATTTAAGATTAGATCAAACAGTACAGATAAAAATTGTAAACATTAACAGAGAGGGGAAATTGCATACTGTGGAAACTAAATAAAAATATTTATGTAACATCCTATCAGCCATATACCTGTGAACGACTGACGTGTAGACTGACTGACATGGTTGATAAAAGGTCAAACAGAATATCACTCTCACCTACCACTGTAAAACGATTAAGATTGGTGAAGTGGTTTTCATTGCATAACTTATAATATTTGAATAATGAAGAAATTACATGTTCTAAAACATTTTATGCCTTCAACCTATATTTAACTAAATCAGTCATTAAATTATTTTTTCCTTTACCAGTTGCACATTCTTTAAGAAATTAAAAATTAATAAATTTTTAGGTTAATATAGCAATATTTATAAGTAATATATATATAAGGGAAGTAACGTTGAATCGTGTACATAAGTCCATGTATAAGGTTGATAGGTCCAAGTATACATTAGAACTGGTTTCATCCGTATATTAGAACATTCAATACTAGAGAAATTCAGCACATCTTTGTTGAATCTGTATGGTCTCTTTTGGTAATTTTTATAATTTCTTATTTTATCTGTCAACTTTTCATAAGCAAATTTATATCTTCTATTAATTTCAAATAGTTTTCAGATTTAGTACATCCAAAGTTTTATTAATAGTTTTAAAACTTTCTCAAGTTGTATATTTTAAATACGAGATTAGTACACGTATTAGTACTCGTATCATAGATTAGTATGATATTAATGATGATAATATATGATGATATTAGTATGATAATATATTTTATTAAAAAGGAAAAAAATAATATAGTGGCTGATTTAAATAAATATAAGTTGAAGATACAAAATGTTATTAGAACATGTAATTTTTGCATTACTCATATATTATTAGTTATGCAATGAAAACCACTTCACCAATCTTAATCGTTTGAGAGTGTTAGGTGAGAGTAATATATATATATATATTTATATATATATATATTTATATATATATCACTATATATATAATGTCGTTTTACAGTGTATATATATATATATATATATATATATATATATATATATATATAAGACCACAAAATGTTGCAGTTCCTCGGTTTAAATTATATGAGGCTAAATTGTTTACTATAATTTTAAGTGCCATACGTTAAATGAAAAACGTCTAAATATACGGTAGCCGGCTGAAAGGTGCCATGTCTGAATATATATATGTATACATAATTACAAAGTTTATAAAATGTGCAAAACTTAAGTAAAAAAGTTTAATTATTACGTAAAAGATTTTAGAGCTGGCAAGGTTTGTTATAAAAATTAAACATGAAATTTACTATTTACTTGTAACATATATACTGAAGAACTCATACATAAATAGGTAGATGAAAACAAATAATTTTTGTAACAAGTTCTATAGAACTTTAATTTTTATTTTTCTCAAATTCATCTGAAACAACAGATCGATAAAATTTACATGACTTTTAAATAATAAATTATTGTTTGTACTAATTAGAATACTTTCTCTCACAAATTGCGCAAAATAACTTAAACTGTATTTAATACATTTTCAACTTATTACTTATATATAGACTTTATTTGTATTATTTAACTTAATGGCTGTTTATTTGAATATGAACTAAATGTTTCATGTTTAGCTGTTCTAAAAATTATATGTGACATATGTCTATTTATAACTTCTTGTACTATACAAATCATAATAATATTGAATTTACGTATTATTAATGCGCTATGTACTGTCCCTGCCCGTTGAATGTTTCGTGTCAAAATTGTTTAGTCAATAGATATTATAATTATAATGTTTCAAACTGTTTTAAAAAGTTGAAAAAGGTTTTCATTTCATTAATTTGTAAAATTTAATATATTTAATATTTCAGACAATTTGTTGAATTTTAGCTATTCTGGTATTTATTATACCAGATAATATTTATTTATTAATATAAATGTACCGTGAACTGTATGTTACTTGTAATTGTATGATTGTATAATTGGTAACATAATTTGCTAAGCTACCAGCCTGAACATTGTTTATGTATATTTTTTAGAACTACAATTGAGAGTAACGTACCAGGTTATAAATATTTTCAGGAATACAAATATTTATTTCATTATCACAATTTAATACCTTTTCCATTTTATAAATTTTGTTGAATTAAAAATATTCTTGTATTCAATATCTTATCATTGTTTAGTTTCCCAATTGTATTGATATTCTTGCACTTAAAAGAAATTATTTTATGTTTGGTAAGATAACTCACTGATCCGGAAGTTTGGTCATATATGCTTTGTAATATCTGCACATAATAAAAACGCAGCAAGTTGTCAATTCCTTCAACAGTAACAGATGCTCAATTTAGCAGCATTTAATATCTTTTATATTTAGTTTTGCTGAATTAAAATTATTCTTTTGTATAGTATTTAACTGTATATCGTTTGCTGTACGATAAATGTAACTGCATGATATTATTGTATAATTGGTAAGATAATTTAAAAATCTACCATTCTGAAGTTAGCTCATGTATACTTTATAACAACTGCAATTAATAATAACGTACTAAGTAAGCAATTTGTGAAACAGTGTCAGTCGTTTTCGAGTTCGTATTTCATTAAGAGCATTTAATATATTACACATTGAATTGTGCTTAATATTATTTATTGTATTTAGTATGCTATTAATGTATTGTTATAGCATAATAAATGGTAAATCATGTTAAAATTGAATTATTGGTCAAGATAATTAACTACAATCCGAAAGATTGCTTGTCTATATTTTTTAATAATCAACTGTTATAATAGTGTAACAGATGATTGATACATCGAGCAGTTATAATTGTTTGTTTCAGTGACATAATATAACATTTTTCTCACTTTTCTGTATTGACGCTATGCATATATTATTATACCAGTATATTGTATGTATTGTGTTGAATGTAACGGTTTTAAAATATTGTGTAGTTATTATTTAATTCAAGGAAACCAATTCCAAAAAGAGTAACTATCATAAATGGTTTATGTCCGAGAAGGAACACGAGCCGAAAGACCTCTAACTAATATAGCATGTAACAAATATTTATTTCAAACTGTACAAGAAATTCGGTTGTATCAGATTTTTAGAATTTTGCAAAATATAACTGTAACAAAACATTAAAAAATTTGTGAATACAATTTTACCATGATTTCTCAAAACATAGCAGTAAAGTAAAGTTGCTTAACTTTTCAAAAACCTTTGTTATTAATTTTACGAACAAAACAAAAAAGAATTAACATTGTATTAATAATTATTTTTTATTTAAACCCATCCTTAAAGTGTGGTGTAATTTTTTTGTAATGTTTCCAAATAATGAAATAAAACTGAAAATTACAAAACGGAAAGCTTTCAGAAATCTAAGTTTTCCACAATTCTAATTCTTTGTTTCTCAGCTTATAAATGTAATTAATCTTGCAAAGTAGAAATACTATTACTTTTTTATTTGACAATAAAACATTATGTATATTAAAAAAACAGCTATAATAACTTTATACTCTGTACCTTAAGTTGAATAATAATATTACGTGAACAATTTCAAAGTGCTTACTTTTGTAATACATCAAACGCTGTTATACTTAAGGTTACGCTGAATGTATGTTCTTATACCGGTTATTTTATTAAATTCTTACACTTTTAAACCGTTCCAAATTCTCCAAGATACCAGTGGAATCTCTGTTGTATGAAACTATTTTATAATCAATCACTATATGTATGGTATTACGTTTGTGCCATAATAACGTAACCGCTTGCGAAATTAAACAGGAATACTTCTTCGTTTCTGAAAAATACTAATTTCATGTTTTATTTATTTTGAGATTGTGAAATACTATTCTTTATTAATTAATTAATTAATTAAAATATTGTTTCTATTTTATTAAAATGCATAATTGTATTTTTATGTATGTTAAATGTAATGGTGAATTATTATATTATATTGTATTATTGGCAAATATAATTATTATTCATTCACATAGCTTCTGAGTAAATTCACATATTATGTTTGAATATTCTAACATTATACCAAAAAAAGGATCATGAGTGTTTTATATTTTAATTAACTAATAAAGTTGATTGTTTTCAAATATTTCAAATTGTATAGTGATCAATTAGACCTGAAAAATAATTTTAATTGGGGGAATAAAACACGAGCTCTATGTAACCTGAGAATTATCGAAGCCTATCACTGGAAGGGGTAGTAACATTTTATTTCTGTCTGTCAGTTTATACGATACGAAAAACGAACTGACTATTATAGGACTTGAAATTTTGGCATGAAGAAGCATTTGTATATAGGCAACGCTGAGTTTAAGGAAGGTGCTTGTCACTTATTGGGATTTGGTTAACTGTAGCGATTATTGGGTACTTTTAGTAACCATTATGAAATCGTGAAAATCACAAAATAACAAATTTGTCAGAATATGAGTACAATCATATTTTTACTCGTGACATATTAACACATGCATCCTAGGCACATCATTACATATAATATTATCTTTTGGTGACTTGTCTGTAGACGTTTATTCTTGGAGTGAAACGAAAAAGTATAGAGTGAAAAGTCTATTTTAAAAGTCAATGACTAGATTGTAAGTTATTCTGAAAATAAATGCCGGGAAGACTTACAATGCCTTGTTACGCCCTGTCGGGTCCTTCAATGCTCCTTATATATTAACAAATGTACTACAGTAACATGCGAGGGGTGGTCTCGGCGTCAAGGAATTAGGCTCGGAATCCGTGTATCTTACTCATCCTAAGCAGTTAGTCGTCGGTTATCATAATCAAAGAACTACTTTCACCTAGTGAGTACATATCCGAGGAGCGAACTCTTCTTACGTGACTAGTCCGTCTACGAGGTGTACTCTTCTACTGCTTAAGCACTCTTCTAATGCTTGTTAACTAGTGTTCAAGTATTCCTGCTGGAATGCTAGAAAACGTAACAGCAGGAAGCAATAAGTAAGTGTAGCGTAATTTGTATTCTTCTATTCACAATTAAAGTTGGGTTAACCTTATATAAGTACTTTAATCAACTTAATTTATTTAAACGGAGACATATATTCATGGGATTAGTAATTCTAGTTAATTGGTGTAAATCCACATGTAAACTGTCTGTAAATGTAACTTAAGATCAATTATAAATACTAGAAGAAACTCGCAAAATCATATCTCTGTACAATAACTTGAACAACTCCTACACTTAGCTGGAACGTCGCAAAAAGTAGCGATGGCCATTCAAAGGAATTCCTTCCTCTTCAAGGTTAAGATTTAAAGCTTATGAACGAATATTGCAAGATGCTAACGTTCATGTGAGTAATTTATAGTAATAAACACATTATATGGTATAAATATGAGAGATCATCAACTATTAAGTATATGCTGTCTGATTGTTGAATGGAACGCATACAGATTCAGTCTTGGAGATGCGATGTAATCACAATTATTACAATTTTGAGAGCGATAATATGAAGTTTATTACACCAACTAGCTTAGTGTTTTCAAATAAGAGTTACAAATTACTATATATCGGATATGAAGCGCTAACGTAGATGGGACAGGTAGCTGTGGTTTGAAGCCTTTAAACACCACTAAAAAGGTTCCACATTTTATTGATCTATTGCAGCATAATTAAATTCGATTGTGCTGTTTTCATTTTCTATTCACTGTAAATGAATATTTTAATTTACAGCTTGAATAATTTTATTAATTGTATACTGAAATATGGGTAACCAGTCCAAAGGTTAAGCCTAAATGAAAGTTATGTGTCTTAATAGTTGGTCTCTCAAAGATATCTATTAAAAAGAGGTAAATCTACTTGGGTATATTTTAATTTATAAAAGGAATGTATTATCCGAATGACCCGTGTATAAAAAATTACAAAGAATATTACATGCCAACAGCTCATTTGAACTAATTAAGTTGTCTCAGTCGTGCCATTGGCAGTTCATCTATATGACAGAGCTCAAACTTCCGCCCTCACACATAAGTAATGTGTGAGATACACGCCGAAAGTTGGGCGGAAACTGCGGAACTGAGGGCATATTTTACTGTCACTACCAGCTTCGATGTTTTGTGTTGAGTCCTTACTCTCGCTGATATTTGGAATGCTATTTTGCTATGTATAAAATGGCAAATAACAAGGGAAGTTAAAATGGCAGCAAAATTTATTGCACATTAGACGATTTTATGTCATCCGTAGTTAAACGAATGCTAGTTTTTGTTGTACATATATTTCAGTGACAGTTAGATGTATTTTTATTCATGACAAAATTATTAAAATGTTAATGAAAAATAGTGTTATAATTCACGTAAAATAGAAAATCCCACTTGTACAACAGAATTGCACTCTGTGAGTTACCATGATATCAAAGAAAGAGGATAAATTATAAAAATAAAAATTATTGGATATTGAAAGATAAAATCACATTTTTCCATTTAATTTCCAAAAATAAATTATAAACATAACCATAGAGTTAGGAAAATTGTACTTATCTACGTACATTATAAGGAACTCATACTATACATGATTGCTAGTATAATGTTACTAGTATATATCAGCTGTGAGATGTGATTTGCTTAATGATCCGACCTGAGAACACAGTTCTGTGTCCAGGTACACAATGCCGATCACCCGTGCAAGAGGTTATTGAATAATTAAGTAGAATAACTGTTATAGGTAGAAAATCATAATCTTAATAAACTTTTACATTTGAAAGTGAGTGTTTTTGTTATGCTTTCTCGAGTATACATTTCTCTGTTTTCATTTTATAGTGTGAAAGCTTAGAGTAAGCTTGATAGTATCAACACTATTTTAACTCTTTACCCAACCGCTATTGAGCACAAAATAAAAAATAATCAAAATAAGTGAGTTAAATGTTTTAATAAAAATATACTTTTGAATGTACATTTTTGCAAATATCAAGTATTATATATATCAAAGGCAAAGTTACTATCTAACTTTTACTATCAATTACAGAAACCACGGAAGTAGACTTCTCATATCTACCGGAGTAAATTACAATAACTATGAATATAAACTTTCCCAGAGACTCCCTTGATTGTGGCAACAAGGCAAACGTATAACTGGAGTGGAAAATCTAGTTCTTTTGAACCAGAAGTGCTCATACGCGTGCAAAACCTACGAAACTGCGTGCGAAGCCGAAGTTAGCAAAGCAGTAAACACCAAACGTCCATCTCCTTCATGTACGAGTTTACATGAAGATACACTACAAGAAGATACACTAAGTGCACACTAACAAATTGTGGTCACTCCTCCCCCATATCAATAACATTACCACTGATTTGTGTGTGTTATTTTATTTTATTTTAAAGTAGTGGCATGTTTTTATAGTAAAGCTGTGAAAATAAATATTATCTTCCGTCACGTAAGTGAGCACATTAACTAACTAATTGTTGGCCTCCCAGCAACACCACCATTAAAACATCGACCCTTTTTGTGTTCTGTTTCATAGGAATGTTAAATTTGTGGAAGTTAATATTTATTTTAACAATATAGAAAAACAATAACTTAAAATTCCTTCTTTTATTAAACGCATTAACTGGATCGGTTATTGGCCTCCCCACCACACCAAAAATATTAACATGATCTTTTTTGTGTTCTGTTTAAAATGGGTTCTGTTTCATTGCATGGTAAAATGGTATCAAGTTAGTAATATCAAATCTGTTAACGACAATCTGCAACTTTCCTTATGTAAGTAAACACAATTCCTGATTGCTGGCCTTCCAGCAGCACAATAAATATTAACACGATCGGTTTTGCGTTTTGATTAGCATGGGTTCTGATTAATGGCATGTTAAATTTGCGGCAGAGTTTTATAAGAAGTCAGTTAATAATTAACGTCAACATTCTTCGTGTACATGAACACGGACTAACGGATTATTGACCACCCCACCCCACCACCAATATTAAACACTACCTATTTTTGTCTGTTAAATGTTAAGTTGGTGACAGATTGTTCCGGCAACGCAGTAAACAATAAACGTTAACTAATGTTATGTAAGTAATCACATTAAATAACTAATTGTTGGCCACCCTTCACACACCCAATTTAACCATCGATCCTTTTGTGTTGTTTAATTGAATGTTAAAGTGGTCGTAGATTGTTACAGAGAAACAGTAAACAATTAATTTAAACTTCCCTCGTCTAAGTAAACACATTAACTAACGGATTATTGGCCTCCCCACTACAGCACCAATAATAAAATAAATCCTTTTTTTGTTCTGTTTAATTGTATTTTAAAGCGGAGGCAGCTTATTACAATCTATTACTGAATTACTATCCACTTCTCTCTTATTTCAAATTTATTCGATCGTATTGCAATTATTATTTATTATATGTATTGCAATAACGCACACACCTCTTTATGCTTAACTAATACATCGTTTTGAATATTTAATTAAGTATTTATTACCTAAATGGAAAAAACACATTATCATGGTCTTACGATTACATTCCAAGCTCGTTTTTAAGTAAAATATAGGCTTAAACATGGTCAAGCTTCCAGACAGCATTGTAGTTAATACAAACAAATTTATATAAAAATAAGGTATTACTTGCTGGTAATCATAATAAAAACAATTATAGCGCAGACAATATGAGAGCTTATTTTATATTTCATTAAGTTTGAAGTAAGTATATCATAGGATAAATCGTTTAGGAGACAATGAATGTATTTTAATTTTATAAATAGAAAACATTCTGAATAATAAATCCATTTAGCAAGGCTTTGTAACGAGTAAAATGCTTTATAAAACATTCACAATAAACAATCTAGAAAATTTTTGAGTAAATACACAAATACATTTTAAAATGCCTCTAGAAATAAAAAAGTTTTACCTTTTTCATAGTTTATACTATTTTTCATGGCACACGAATCTAAAAATATTCAGAGATTAAATTTGAAAAATCTTTAAAAGTTTTTATAATATTTTAATTAAGAAAGCAGTGCAGTAAAAAAAAGATTTTTGCTCTTCTCTTTTAAATAAGTATATAAGTAATATTATATTTACATATATACAATTCTAGGTTAATTTGTACTCTAACACAAATGTAATGATTAATAGAGGAATTTTAAATATTAACCCTATCAATATTGCACACATCTTGGCCTGCAGAACAGTATATCTTCCTTGTGCCAGAGGTGCCAGCGTAATAAAAACTTCTTTGGAGGTAGCGAGCGGTATGCACAGCGTAAGCACGCACTCACTTATCGACGGTGGATTCATTTTGTTCATTTAGTCTTTGTAAAGTTGTGATCCCATTGGGTCATAAAAACTGAGATCTAGAGTAATATTTAATATAGGAAAGCGTGATTAAAGTAAGATGTGTAATATGAAATATACAAATTTGTATTTAAAATTTGAGTGAAAACAGTTTTGACCAAGATATAATGAAAATTAGACTTGCAATATTTGCCTATTTAATATAAATGTATAATCTATATTTATACTAAATCTTAGACCACCCTTATGTAATTGTAATTGGTGTAAAAAAAATTTATAATGCCGCCTTCGTAATGGTAGACTTTAGCACGAGTTAATGAGAAATGGACAGTGGCAATAAAGAGTTGGCGTTGTATGAGATATGAGGCAAAACCACAAAATAAAAAATGAAATTCACTAAATAGGCTATCAGCTATTTGTTAATAATACCTTTTTTAAATTTCAATCGAGTTTATAAAATTAAGATTCACACCCTAAAATCTCAGAAAGTTAAAATGGAAATATAACGAAATAATATGAAACCTATTTCCTTGCTTTAAGCCAAATTTTAAATTTTTTTGCTTTTTATCTTTATTTCTTTTAAAATGAAGGCTAAAATCATATGAAATAGCGTGTTTTTCGTTTTATTTTCCTTATTCCCAAATCAATGTTGCTGCTATCATTCTGATAAATTAAATTTATTACTCTAAATAAAAATGCCTATTCCACAATTTATCACAATACATAATTATTAAAATCTTTAGTAAAACCTTGTAATTTAATAATTTTGATTTGTTTACAATTTGTAATAACCAAAATATTATAACAGAAAGGTAGGCCATGTTATACTTTAAGTTACAATTATTTTTAAACTGAGCCGCTTATACCTTTAACGTATTGCCTTATTCATAAACGTTTATAATATTGAAAAGGACATTATAACTCAATAAAGCTTTGTTAAGGTTTTAAAAGTGTAATTTACACTTGACTGTATACGGAACAAATGTTATAATGAAGTACAAACGATTCATGTATTTCTTATACCGGTTTAAAATGTATAATGAATCTAGTGTACAGGAATTATTTAGAATAACTACACAGTCTAGGAACGTAAGATTAAATATGAACTAATACGAACGAATATTAAATTTAAAAATTAGCTAAACTTAGGATTGAAAAGTTTTCTTC
This sequence comes from Homalodisca vitripennis, assembly GCF_021130785.1. Lineage (NCBI taxonomy): Eukaryota > Metazoa > Arthropoda > Insecta > Hemiptera > Cicadellidae > Homalodisca > Homalodisca vitripennis. The sequence continues at coordinate 37,247,258 of NC_060208.1, forward strand.
GTTAAAACCATAACCGAGCATTCCAAGTAATTAAGTAAACGTTAAACTCTCAATTAAACTGTGAATAGCGGTGAGTTTATCCCAATACAGGAACTAATTAGGTTAAACATAAAGGCCGTTTAATTACAGAATGCCACCCAGCAAAATGTTATAGTCTAATCTTTAATCTTGCTTCAATTCTATTGTTTTACTCTCAGAACATATAGAAGCTTACCAAAACGGTAAAAGTTTATCGAGAATTAAAATTCAATTGTTGTGATAAACTTTTTAAGACAGTTTGAGAGGATAACATGAGAAAAATAATGGGGGAATAGATTTTTTTCCATTTCGTTAAAATATAAAGTAATATGATGATATTTCAGAAAAGATATTAAATGAATATCCAGGCTTGTGCAGGCCTACCTTTAAAGTGGTCGTGCTCGCTTTTGACTTAACGTATTTCGTTAAAATAAGTACAGTAATAAGTTTAATAAAAATGCAAAAATAGTTGAGTTCTAGTACAATTTTGATAACTATGCAGGTTTTATTGTTAGTTGACTTTAAAAATTTAGAACAGACAACATTTTGGTAACATACAAAAACACAAATACTTTTTTTAAATATTTCTCTTATTTATTAAAATTGATATTTTCAATTTGGTAAATTTGGCTTAACTAATTTTAAAGATAATACTTTATTTATACCAAATGGCGACTAGCGGCTAAACGAGAAGTTTCTCGATCTATGTTTATATCAAAATTTTTGTTTAAAATGAATACAGTAATACTATCACCCAAAGAAGTTTGAGACACATTTTTATGAGTATTTGTATTGCGATTACCAGCAAGTAATGAATTAAATTGATTTGTTTTTGTGTAACCATAATACAATTTGGAAGCTAGACAAAGTATGAGTCTGTATTTAACTGGAAAAACGAGTTGATTCATATATACCTTGTGCTCCCGGCGGAGCAAGTAATTTTTGTGATTCAATGTTTATTTGAAATTAAATAAGGCTATTGCCATTTATACAATTTAATGTATACACACACACACACACACACACACACACACACACACACACACACACACACACACACACACACACACACACATATATATATATATATATATCTTTATTAACTATATATTACTTTATTTAAATGAAGTATTATTTACGCATAAAGAGGTGTATATACTATTAAAATACACATAATAAATAATTATTGCAATACCATCCAATACATTTAAAATAAAGTAAATAATCAGTAGTCCATAATTACGTGTTAGCAATACTATTAAATACATTGTAATAAGCTGCCTCGGCTTTAAAATACAATTAAACAGAACACTAATATAATATTGCCATTGTTGAGGGGAGACCAATAATCAGTTAGTTAATGAGGAAAGTTGATGTTTATTGTTTCTGCTTCTTTATAACAACCAGACACCACTGTAACACAACATTAAACAACACAAAAGGATCGTTGGTTAGGTTGGGTGTGTGGAGGAGCGCCTGATAATTAGTTATCGGTGTGTTTACGTAAATGAGGAAAGTTGGATGTTTATTGTTTCTGCTTCTCTGTAACAAACCAGCCACCACTGTAACACAACATTAAACAACACAAAAGGATCGTTGGTTAGGTTGGGTGTGTGGAGGAGCGCCTGATAATTAGTTATCGGTGTGTTTACGTAAATGAGGAAAGTTGATGTTTATTGTTTCTGCTTCTCTGTAACAACCAGCCACCACTGTAACACAACAATAAACAACACAAAAGGATCGTTGGTTAGGTTGGGTGTGTGGAGGAGCGCCTGATAATTAGTTATCGGTGTGTTCACGTAAATGAGGAAAGTTGGTGTTTATTGTTTCTGCTTCTTTATAACAACCAGCCACCACTGTAACACAACATTAAACAACACAAAAGGATCGTTGGTTAGGTTGGGTGTGTGGAGGAGCGCCTGATAATTAGTTATCGGTGTGTTTACGTATATGAGGAAAGTTGATGTTTATTGTTTCTGCTTCTCTGTAACAAACAGCCACCACTGTAACATAACATTAAACAACACAAAAGGATCGTTGGTTAGGTTGGGTGTGTGGAGGAGCGCCTGATAATTAGTTATCGGTGTGTTTACGTATATGAGGAAAGTTGATGTTTATTGTTTCTGCTTCTCTGTAACAACCAGCCACCACTGTAACACAACATTAAACAACACAAAAGGATCGTTGGTTAGGTTGGGTGTGTGGAGGAGCGCCTGATAATTAGTTATCGGTGTTTTTACGTATATGAGGAAAGTTGATGTTTATTGTTTCTGCTTCTCTGTAACAAACAGCCACCACTGTAACACAACATTAAACAACACAAAAGGATCGTTGGTTAGGTTGGGTGTGTGGAGGAGCGCCTAATAATTAGTTATCGGTGTGTTTACGTAAATGAGGAAAGTTGGTGTTTATTGTTTCTGCTTCTTTATAACAACCAGACACCACTGTAACACAACATTAAACAACACAAAAGGATCGTTGGTTAGGTTGGGTGTGTGGAGGAACGCCTGATAATTAGTTATCGGTGTGTTTACGTAAATGAGGAAAGTTGATGTTTATTGTTTCTGCTTCTCTGTAACAAACCAGCCACCACTGTAACACAACATTAAACAACACAAAAGGATCGTTGGTTAGGTTGGGTGTGTGGAGGAGCGCCTAATAATTAGTTATCGGTGTGTTTAACGTAAATGAGGAAAGTTGGTGTTTATTGTTTCTGCTTCTTTATAACAACCAGCCACCACTGTAACACAACATTAAACAACACAAAAGGATCGTTGGTTAGGTTGGGTGTGTGGAGGAGCGCCTGATAATTAGTTATCGGTGTGTTTACGTATATGAGGAAAGTTGATGTTTATTGTTTCTGCTTCTCTGTAACAAACAGCCACCACTGTAACATAACATTAAACAACACAAAAGGATCGTTGGTTAGGTTGGGTGTGTGGAGGAGCGCCTGATAATTAGTTATCGGTGTTTTTACGTATATGAGGAAAGTTGATGTTTATTGTTTCTGCTTCTCTGTAACAAACAGCCACCACTGTAACACAACATTAAACAACACAAAAGGATCGTTGGTTAGGTTGGGTGTGTGGAGGAGCGCCTAATAATTAGTTATCGGTGTGTTTACGTAAATGAGGAAAGTTGGTGTTTATTGTTTCTGCTTCTTTATAACAACCAGCCACCACTGTAACATAACATTAAACAACACAAAAGGATCGTTGGTTAGGTTGGGTGTGTGGAGGAGCGCCTAATAATTAGTTATCGGTGTGTTTACGTATATGAGGAAAGTTGGCATTTGTTTACTGTTTTGCTATACTAAACTATTACCAGTTATCATGCAATTAAACAGAACCCAATTTAAACAGAACATTTAAAAGGTCGTGTTAATATTGGTGGTATGGTGGGGAGGCCAATAATCAGTCAGTTTATATGTTCACTTACATAAGGGAAATTGGTGTGTATTGTTAATTGATTGCTACAAAAACGCGTGACAACTTTAACATGCAGTGAAATGGTTTCATTTTTAATCAGAACATAAAAAATATCGGGTTAATATTGGTGGTATGTTTGGGAGACCAATAATCAGTTAGTTAATTTGTTTAGTTAAATGAGGAAATTTGACATTTGTTGTTTGCTTCTTTGCCGTAACAACCTGTCACAATTTTTACAAGCTGTGAAACAGAACTTATTTTAAACACAAAACCGTGTTGGCCGTGTTACTATTGGTGGTGTGTTGAGGACACCAATAATTAGTTATTTATTTATTGGTTGCTGCTTTACTATAAATACCTGTCACCATTTTAACATGCAATGAAACTAAACCCAAAAAGGGTCGATGTTAATGCTGGTGGTCTTGCTGGGAGGGTAACAATCAGTTAGTTAATGTGTTTACTTACAGGAGGGACGTGGATGTTTATTGCTAACCGCTTTGCTGTGACAACCTCTAACTACTTATACAGCCGCATGTGAAACTGACTGACTGACTCACCCACTGATATATATATATATATATATATATATATATATATATATATATATATATATATATATATATATATATAGATACAAATTCTAACTAAGTGCTAGGAACTTGAAATTTGGCACATATGTATATTTTGCCGTATAACCAACAGAAAGTGTGAAAACCGGAAGTTTTTAACTTTTAAACTCTTAAAAAAAAAATTCGAGAAAGTTTGCACATTTTTCACCCATGCAGGCTTTTTATTGATGCCCGATAGCGGGCGAACCTTTAGAGCTTGCTCGAATCTGACGAAAAATCGTTTTTAGTATAAATAATAATTAAATAACACAAGATAAAAGTTCAGTTGTTGTTGATATGATGGGAGGGGGAACCACAAGTTGTTAGCTAATGTGTTTACTTACAAAAGAGAGGTAGGAGTTTATTGCTTTTATTGCGGCCTGACAAGCAATAACCTGAAACCACTTTTAAATGTGTACTATGGTCTAACAATGTTCATTATTGAACCTTTCGATGTTTCAAACTCTTTTTACACAACTGGTTTAATCAATAAATGAAAATAATTATTGCCTGAGCCTAATAAACATCTGTATAATAAAAGTAACTTGATAAAGGTTTAATTTACTGGGAAATAATTTGTTTTAACTAACCAAGTTAAAGTTCTCTCTCTGTCCTTATTTCTGTGTTTGTTTGTTTGTTTAAAACAATTACTAAAAGTAAACACAGCTCAGATTGTAAAGTAAGACAGTCTTGATGAAACGGAAATTCTGTTTGGCTGAACGGTGAAGCGTGGTGATCATTTCCGCTGACAATTCATTGCAGTATTTACTGCAAAAACACGTTGTTACTTGAAACGTTTCAACTGAGATTTAAGGTTTCTCTTCGATATGATCATAAGTTACTACATAACTAATTGTGTCAAGCGTACAAATCATGATAACTAAGCGTTGTTTCGGATAACATAATTCTACTTTCACCCTCTTAATTAAACAATATATTTTCCTTATTTAAGTGGTAACAGGGTTTTTTAAATAAGCTAAAACTGTAGTTAACAATTGTATAACTATTTTTAGAGACTAAATATAGGTTAGTGACTTTACGATTCTTTTCGATAACCTAGTAGGAAACTTGTCATATCTAAGATAAGTTCAGTGTGAAGTTTGTTTCTAGAAACATGATTGCTGAGTAATATGTTAACAAAAGTAAATATTCATAATTTTTTTAAAATTATGAAGTGGATAAATGAAGGGTGAACCTAGATTGAGGTGTAATATGTTTTCAATGGACAAGACCACTTCTTAAACCCATAATAACTAGAAGATAAAAGAACATGTTTTCATAGTTCAAAAGTATATAATCAAGTACAATATATATATATATATATATATATATATATATATAATTTAGGTTTGGCTTTTCCAATACAAAGCCCAAATTAACTCATATCTGATTAGAGTTGTTGGTCATCAACCCTTATTATTTATCATGAAAATTTACCGAATATTAATATATACAGGGTGTCCAGCAACCATTCGAACAAACTTTGCCACATTGTTCAGCAGGCCAAAACTAACAAATAATGCAATATAACAGGTGCCCTATTTCACTTTGTTTCTGTCTGTCTGTATGTGTTTTTTTGGGAAAAAAATTACTACTCAAAAACCACTTAAGATACAGAATTCAAACTTAACAGTTATGTTAACCTAGTGTTGGTCCTTTTCATTGAAAAAAATAAAACAAATATCACATTGCATTTCAAAATGGCGGCCGTTCAAAATTTTCAAATTGTATTAGCTTTGAAACGGCTACTTTGACAACAAATTCATCAGGATAAATTTTTTTAGCATATGTTATTAACAATTCATCAATTTTTGTTTCAAAAAGATTGAATAACAAATAACTGAGTTACAGCACCAAACGTAAAAACAGGTTAAATCCATGCATTGCAAGTACATACATACAACAATGTACTGGATTTTTACGAATAAGCTTCTTGATATTTAAATGAATATGTGTAATAACTAAGATTGAGTAGAAAAAAAGCGCTACAGTCACAGACAGGTTTTTAATCTGCGCTATCTCTAAATCTGGCGCCTATTTCGTGAAGTAACCGACTCTCTCACTAATATAATTTTAAATTTAATAGTTAATTAGCTAAATAACACATTTAGATATTCATTTATTGAGCTCACTAAATGTATAAATTCTAGATTTGAAAATTGTAGTTCTACTTCAATTGTAATGTTTATGACCCTGTACACGCTTCTGTTATATAACTGAAAATACACGTGAGAAGAAATAGCTAGTAATAAAGAACGGATAAAAGGGAGATCGGATTCTCTGTAAAAGGAAACCTAAGTAAGGAATTGAAATCTCATGTTTGGTTGAGAAACTTTAACCAAGCACTTGTTATAAAGTTTGATTCCCTGGAGTACAACTAACTTCGGAGAACTTATTGATCCAATGTCACGAATATCTCGGCTACGCTTTTAGGCCTCCTTAATCTCATTATCTCACGAGTAAAATATATCTTATAGCAATATGTTGATATAGATAAGTTTAATTTGATTCAGTAAGGCAATTATTGGTCTGTTAGACAAATATGCACTTTTTTGAAAGATTTATAACTTTCTGCTCCTACTCGTCCTCTGTAGAGGACACCTTGACCTTGGTAGGCTGGATATAACAACTGTTATGTAAGCGTCCTTCAAAGAGGACACAATGAATGAAAGGTTTCACTGTAACACTGGTAAATTGCACCGCTCACATAAAGTACTCAGAATATTTAAATGAATTATAATGGATAGTTTATTTAAATGTCTGAATTATTTCTGTGATTTAAGATCTTAATTATCTTGTGGGATAAATTTATTAAAACAAATTCATATATCAAATTTTGAAATATTAATTTGTCTTATCACGTGCAAACTTTTGTCAGGTAGAATTTTCTTCATGAAGATTTATTGCCGTTCAATAGCTTTCAGGCTATATACTGTAAGCAATATTGCGTAAATAAATCTACTAATTCGAAAGATATATTATGACTGGAGCAAGTACAATAAGGCTGTTCATTCCAAACTTAGGACGAATCGCAAGAGGAACTTCTCTGAGGCTGAGTACATTCTAACTTATTAAGTTGCTTAATCAGGGCTAGCGACTCCTGTCGCTAAGTTGGGTCAGCAGTAGGAAAATTTTAATTTTTAATATTTTTTCAATTTAATTACTTATAATACTACGTAGTAAGCCTATGCTGCTAAATGTTGCCAAGCTTATTTGAAATATTAAAGTTTGAATGAATTTATAATTATTGTTTGAGGCTGAAATTTCGAATTTTAAACTCTACACAGGCGCAAACACAAATATTTTCCCTTAAGGATTTTCCAATCCAATAGGTTTCAACAATATTGCCACACAAATGTATTGCTATCAAATGATATTCAAGACGGAATTCCTGATCTTGGTGCTATTGATGTAACTTTCTGTTTAGATGACAGAATTTACCACACAATTTTTGTTATCCTTAATATTAAATGTTATAAATGTAAGGCCTTGTTTGTATGTTTGCTTCACAAACTATTAATTAAGTTTAAAAGTTCATATTGTTTACTTGAGAAGTGGTTATAACAGTATAACTGGGTTAGTTCAAACTTCTTAATCGAGTTTCAAGCACCATGTTCCATTTTTCATATTTTATATTTTTCATTAATTTAATTTAAATATTTATTTTAAGGTATCTAATATTTATATCTGACGCACATAAAAATCATAGTAATATTTTATACACAAGTTATTTTTAATTTTTGCGGATGTGTAAATTGCAGTCGTTATTTTTAATAGATAAGGGCGACAATAAATGATTCTATATCAGGCCTTGTAGTAAATGAAACATGCATATTGTTTATTTCGTAAAAGGCTTATTAAAAAACTATTTATGTACAATGGTTAAGTTAAATGTAATATAATTTTTGATAAATAATACAAAATTACTGAGATTACTATGCGATATCGTTTTATTAAACCACTAATATGCAAAGATAGTTTAAATTAATTATGAACTGATGAACTTGAGATAAACTTTTATAAGATACCTACTCGCTAATTTTATAAAAGCAAAATAAAGAAGTACTACCTTTATTGACATATCCCTTATAATAAAGTTGGACGAGTAACACACTCCACGATAATGTATTATGCATCGAGAAAGATCCACCCTATTAACTTACAAAGTACATATAGTTTTAATAATATCTAGCATAGAATTTTCGTTTAGGGTCCAAAGTATGAAAGCTTTTCTCTTGATTCTCTTTAGATGAATGCTTGGTTGAGTACTAGAATGACAATTAGAATGATCGACTGTCATACCAACCTATATAGGACAAGGTAGTCACTTAGTAAGATAAGACAGTATTATGGTTTTTGGTAATTACACATTGATGGTTAAACTTTTTAAGTGCCAAATACAAGATATTATACTAAAATTTGATAAAATTGATAAAAAAATGTAAAAATACTAATGCACTTTATTGGTCTGTGCTGAAGAATGGGGAACAAGCTATATTCAAGCATAGGAGGGGAGAGTTTTTGGCATAGGAAATGAACTGTAGGGTCGTCTATTAAGTAAAAGTCCTTAGTTAGCATTAGTTCAATATAATGGCCATCGAATCTATATGATATTTAGGTGTGATCCATATCTTTGGAGTTATCACCAATGCTAAAATGCTTCTCAAAATCACCAATTAAAATTTTCAATTAATGTTCATAAATTATTTGGACTGAGGAGTTGTTGTATTTTTCGGTCACGTAATCTGAGAAAAGAGAGTCAGCTTGGATAGAAAAAAAACTAATGCTATAATGTCTATGAAAATTCCACAGATTGTGATAGAAATTATTCCATTTTTGGGGATGGTCAACTAGGCTATATTATAAAACTTGTTTCTAATGTGACTCAGCTAACATCGCCACCCTTAGTCTTCTGAAAAAAGGAACGGAGTGGGCTTAGGAAGAACCACAAGGTCATTCTTTTCCACATCTCTTAAGGGACATGAGTTATAAAACTAGAGTCTTAAATTAGAGACATATCACTGATAACTTATCGTTTACGGTTTCGAAGCAGTGATCGAGTATTGGGGCAGTGATAAAATGTGGGAGCCATTAGCAATAGCCTACGGAAAAGTAATTGAGACTGAATCGCAGTATGCACAGATAGAAAAGTAATCTTTGGGGTTACCCAGGAGTGGTGAGGAGTTCTCAAGTCATTTTTTGGGAAAAAATGTTACCTATTATACTAATAATAAACCGTTGTTTAAAGTTATAGGTTCGAAACCAATTTTTGGCCTGTCGGCAAGACTATAGAGATATTAATTGCGAATGCAGAGTTTTTATTGTGACTTAGTTCACATTGTGTCAGATTATATGATTCAGACTACAGGAATAGACATATAATGAGGAAATCTACTCCAATATCACAAAAATATGGAGAAGAGACAGGATGAATCTAGAGTTGAGTGTCAGAGGTAACACGGAAAACCTGTCAAGTAGGGTTGGCATCCGTTATCGAATCTTTAGAAAGTTATGTCTCAAACCATATTGTCAACAAATTAGCAAACTTGTGTACACCTTGATCCAATAGAGCAAATAACTCTTTGGCACATTTAATCTTAGAGAGGACAATGGTTTAAATTATGATGTCATAGTTAAAGCGGTTGAAAATACTGTAAAAATACTAATGCACTTTATTGGTCTGTGCTGAAGAATGGGGAACAAGCTATATTAAAGCATAGGAGGGGAGAGTTTTTGGCATAGGAAATGAAATGTTGGGCCGTCTATTTAGTAAAAGTCCTTAGTTAGCATTAGTTCAATATAATGTCCATCGAATCTATATGATATTTAGGTGTGATTCATATCTTTGGAGTTGCTAAAATGCTAAAATGATTCATATCACCAATGCTAAAATGCTTCTCAAAATCACTCATTAAAATTTTCAATTAATGTTCATAAATTATTTGGACTGAGGAGTTGTTGTATTTTTCTATTGATCTAATAGAGCGAATAACTCTTTAACACATTTAATCTTGGAGAGGACAAAGGTTTAACTTATGATGTCATAGTTAAAGTGGTTGAGTAATATCTAAGTCTCTAAAGGAATTTATTTTACGAGAGCGATAAATTCTTTTGAAGCTTAGGCAAAAAAAAATATGTAGACGCTTTTATTTACGATCTTCACGAGCTTGTGAAAAGTTGAGCGTTGGGCCAACGTGAAGAAAGTTTAATCCGCTATTTGATCGTTAACGGTGTAAACAACAAACCGTTGTCTGGATAGCTGCAATGTCTATCCTTATAAAACTATGGCTAGAGCAGTAAGTATATAATACTGGAGATACCTTGCTTCATTCAAAATCTATAGACGCTTGGAATTCGGTCCTCGGTTTAAATTGACTTATCGAACGACTATTCTATCTTTCACTATTTTAAGTTAACAACTGCAAAATAGGTCTAATGATAAGTAGATAAATGTCTACATACAATGCAGTAATTTATGTGTACGAATTCGCAATAGGTAGATTAGAAAACTACGTAATGAGTTACACATATTTAGCTGTTGCCAAGCAACCAGACAGGTAATTGATCACTTCGAGAAACGTCTACATCTTGGGACTTTCTAGATGTGTGGTAGGGGATGCCGATTCTACCCGAATATTTCTGAGGTCTTGACTGAGTGATTTTTCTATGAGAATTATTTTTTCTCTAAACGAGTGAGTCCATTATCTCTGGTGCCATGCAATATAAGGGTTTATGACACTATTTTCTTTGGTGTTCAGACTAGTAGCGAATTCAGAGCGCAAATAATTCAACTATAGCACTGAATGCCGAATAAGATATATGAATTCAATCTACCCTAATATACGCATCCCAAAAAATATAAAAACTTATTTTTATTACGTACTTCTAAAAGCGAATATGTGACCTAAAACAACATCAGATCGTTATGTATGTGGAATCTTGAAACAATGGACGCAAGGCTTGGAGTAATTTATGTGTAGGAGGCTGATACCTAGGACAAGTGGCTCCAGGATTTTAGTTGTATCATTTTAAAGGACCGTTTTGGCTTGAAAAATATAATATCAAAATATGTAATATTTTCAGGAATAAAATATCCATTCGGATAGAACAAAATGTTTGAACAAATTACAAAATAAAAATTTTAGATGATGGAAAGACAGGAAAAACTGGACTAGACTGTAATATAAACAATAAATAAGGACTAAAATGCAAACATAGGAGAGAGGCTATGCCATAAGTAAATTTTAACATTTTATGTATAGGCTTTCGAAATGTATAGGAATTCCAAGGGGAATGATACTGCTACTTAAAAATATATTCTGTAAAAATTATACAGGCTGAGACAGAGGGAAATTGCTATAAAAGTCAGATCTATATTGGTTTATAAAATTATGGCCAAGGAAATAAGAAATACTGGCCTTTCAATTTTTAACATTTAAATGACGGAAACTGATCATAAGAGTCATCACGATTGGGGATCTACACGTTTAGGAGTCTAGATTAGATGCAAAGTTACAGCCTATCGAATTTTAATATTATTGAACATCAATAAGGAAATATTATAGGAGGTAACGCTGGTAGGTTTGTATTACGTATGTATTTAAGTATTGAGATCACATTCTGGCGAAGGATCAAACATGCATGTCACGTAGACGAGTTTGGAAGTAAGCGCTTATTATCCTCCGATGCGGGAGACGTGCGTTTGCATAGTTATTAAAGGCAAATGTCAAACCACATCTGCGTTTTTAAATAATGTGGCATGACCTTCCATTTGTGTACCATGATTTATAAACTTTGTGAATCACATATGAGTCTATCTTCCTGTCATATATATATATATATATATATATATATATATATATATATAAAATTTCAATAAACATTGAATCGCAAAAAGTACTTGCTCCGCCGGGAGTCGAACCCGGATCTCTCACTTGCCGGGTGAATGTGCTACCATTACACCACAGAGCGCTCACTTTTTCCGATTGAACTATTTTGTATTTGGCCGTATCAGTCACATATGCGTTTAAATAAGCAAACTAACATATGATCGGAAGACCAAATACCTGTCAAACGACTTTTATTTACATTAAATTGTATAAATAGCAATTGCCTAAATATTTAATTTCAATAAACATTGAATCGGAAAAAGTACTTGCTCCGCCGGGAGTCGAACCCGGATCTCTCACTTGCCGGGTGAATGTGCAACCATTACGCCACAGAGCGCTTAATTTTTCCGATTCAATTATTTTGTATTTGGCCGTATCTGTCACATATGCGTTTAAATAAGCAAACTAACATATGATCGGAAGACCAAATACCTGTAAAACGACTTTTATTTACATTAAATTGTATAAATGGCAATTGCCTTATTTAATTTCAATAAACATTGAATCGCAAAAAGTACTTGCTCCGCCGGGAGTCGAACCCGGATCTCTCACTTGCCGGGTGAATGTGCTACCATTACACCACAGAGCGCTTACTTTTTCCGATTCAATTATTTTGTATTTGGCCGTATCTGTCACATATGCGTTTAAATAAGCAAACTAACATATGATCGGAAGACCAAATACCTGTCAAACGACTTTTATTTACATTAAATTGTATAAATAGCAATTGCCTTATTTAATTTCAATAAACATTGAATCGCAAAAAGTACTTACTCCGCCGGGATTCGAACCCGGATCTCTCACTTGTCGGGTGAATGTGCTACCATTACACCACAGAGCGCTCTTTTTTTCCGATTCAATTATTTTGTATTTGGCCGTATCTGTCACATATGCGTTTAAATAAGCAAACTAACATATGATCGGAAGACCAAATACCTGTCAAACGACTTTTATTTACATTAAATTGTATAAATAGCAATTGCCTTATTTAATTTCAATAAACATTGAATCGCAAAAAGTACTTACTCCGCCGGGATTCGAACCCGGATCTCTCACTTGTCGGGTGAATGTGCTACCATTACACCACAGAGCGCTCTTTTTTTTCCGATTCAATTATTTTGTATTTGGCCGTATCTGTCACATATGCGTTTAAATAAGCAAACTAACATATGATCGGAAGACCAAATACCTGTAAAACGACTTTTATTTACATTAAATTGTATAAATAAATTGCCTTATTTAATTTCAATAAACATTGAATCGCAAAAAGTACTTGCTCCGCCGGGACTCGAACCCGGATCTCTCACTTGCCGGGTGAATATGCTACCATTACACCACAGAGCGCTCACTTTTTCCGATTCAACTATTTTGTATTTGGCCGTATCTGTCGCATATGCGTTTAAATAAGCAAACATCTAAACTAATAATGCATCTTCAGACTGACATTTCGAGATGATACATACATGTGAATACAATATATTAGAGTACCGACCCACAGGAAACATATTTAATACACAATGCGTAGATTTTAAATTATTATTTTTACATATTCATGAGCCAAATATTTATATTGTATGAATAAAAAACTTGAACTTTGATCGGCGATTACTCCTGACTGTACGCTTAAATGGTAAAATAATATAAAATCTAAGTTAAATAACAAATCCAGATTTTCAATACTATTCTTTCTTTTTATATTTATGAAAGTAAAAACTCAAAAATGTTAGAAAAATTTACAATATTTAAATAATGTTTCTCTTATAAAAATATAAAATTGTGTTACGTACATTATTCTATGGGAATGATATTCAAACTACAAGATTAATACAATTTTAATTGTAATATATATTTAATTAAATAATTTTAATAATCTCATTTACTTGAGATTTAATGAATCAGACTGATTAAACAGGGTGTTTAGCTGACAATAGGTCTCGTTTTCGTTTGTTCAGTCGGTAATTTTAAGTGACAAGGAGGGGGGTTGTAGTCTGGCTTCTACCAATTACACCTTTACCTTTGTGTAAAAAGGAAACATATTTTTCGATTCTGGTATTTTTAATCAGTGTAGATTTTGCCAGATACTTCTTTTTAATGATGGCTATAAATAGTTTTCATTGGATGATATTCAAACTACTTTTTTGTAAAAGGAAACAACTTAACAGAGATGTTTCTTACATTTTTTAAATTTTACTTATAATCTAAGTTTTTGTTCGTTTATCATATAATTGTTTGAAATTTACCAATCGTCTGGAGTTCTTGTTTATTTACCAAATAATATTTATTCATACACACTTTACGACTTCTTATCAGCTCAAACGAAGTAATTCGAAGAAATCCTTCCTTAATACATTTGTAGGACACGTTAAATATTTCCATCCCAGTCTCTTTGTCTACCAGGTTAGACTTTTTGTTGTCTGTGTTAGTAGTGTTCTTTGATGAGTGTAAAACAATAATTCTGTGCACCTACATGTCTCTATCCTATATAGTATACAGTAAAGATTATAGTAAAAAGAAACGGTAGCTGGGACAAACTCATCAACAAAACTTAATCAATAAAAGTCAATTGATAAAAAATTTACAAGAAGAAAAATATTTAACAATTTAAAATATATGAGGAAGAGAATTAAATTGTTGTACCTCTTTTTATATTTTCCATTTTCGACATTCACTACAGCTAATTTATACACTGGTTACCAACAAATGGTTAAGAAAAACTAAGTTGTGTGCTGGTTTTGCAATGAAAAGTAGCTCTCGGCTCCTAGAAAATAAGCAATAATAAACAATTACAGCTATAAATCTCGGAAAGATAGGAATGGACGATATTACAGCATAGTCTCATAAAAACTTCTGTCAGGATTAAGAGCAAAACGTGTTTCTATTACCCTGTGTGGCAATAATACAACTATGTGTATTCAATACTATTTGTGCTCGATTATTTCTCATTTTAGTACTCGAATACCGTATGGTACTATATTTAGCCAGTTTTTAATACGTCTTCTGTTAATAATAATTAGGATTACGTCTTAAATAAAACAACGCAGAAGCAAAATAACGTTTTAAACCGTCCCGTCCAAGATATGTTGTAGGTAAACATTTAAATACGTATAGAATTAGTTTTGGAGATTAATTTGTACAGAAGTGCTCCTTTATGACTGCATCATTACTGACTTATTAGAAGACATTTAGATTTGTGTCGTTTCACAACACACACACACACACACCACACACACACACACACACACACACACACACAGAGAGAGAGAGAGAGAGAGAGAGAGAGAGAGAGAGAGAGAGAGAGAGAGAGAGAGAGAGAGAGAGAGAGAGAGAGAGAGAGAGAGAGAGAGAGAGAGAGAGAGAGAGAGAGAGAGAGAGAGAGAGAGAGAGAGAGAGAGAGAGAGAGAGAGAGAGAGAGAGAGAGAGAGAGAGAGAGAGAGAGAGAGAGAGAGAGAGAGAGAGAGAGAGAGAGAGAGAGACGCACGCGCGCGTGTGTGTGAGTATTGAAGGAGATAAATTAAAGCCAGTACCTACAGTCAGGATAATGTATATAAATGGACATATGCTATGTAAAGGGTTAACCAGCAATAGTATTAGTGTTTAACTCCCTTCTTGGCGAGTATATAATGAGGGATACGCGTGAAATAGAGAAAACACTGTGTGATTGATCTAAATGGATATTTATACTCTGTAAAGTGTTAGACTGACTTTATTTACAAGTTTCGTATGGAAAAGATCCTTGTTCAAACTATAAAGATGATGAAACGGTTTTCGCCCCTGAAAATATTGTTGTTGGAGGTTGAGGAAATACATATATTTTAATTACTATACGAGGAGGAGTGGTAGAAATTTCAAGCTGAATTTTGAGGTATTGTACAATAAGGATCAAATAAAAAAAACAACACCTCATAAGAATTACTGACAAGATAAGTTTTTGTTGAAAATAGTTGACTTCGCTCTTTTACTGTGAGGTAACTACGAAAAACATTAATTTAAGTTGGTGTAAAGGAAACAGTAAAGAAGTAAAATTCAAAAGGTTAAGTAACTTTAGACCTGAGTTCTATAGGTAATTTGTTGGCCATAACGACACTAAATATGAAATTAGCTTAACCTGTCATTTACGACAAAATATTTCTAAACAGGAAAGTTAGAAAAGCTTTACATGATTGTTGCCTAAAGAGATAAATTATTCTGTAATGTATTCACCAAAAAGCTGTTTATGAAATAAAAAGGATAGAAGGATAAAGTGAGCGCCTACCTTAACAGGATTATAACACTTTGATCCAACCTGGAGAGTTTTAAAGGTGTTTACGTTGTATTTTCGGAGAATTACCTTCGTGTAAATATAATATCTTAAATCATATGAAAAGAAACTGATGAAGTTTTTTTACCATGTGAATATCGCATTCAAAATGTAGTAATATGCTTTGAGGTATAGTGGAAGTAACAAATATGTAAGTTGAACTTTCCTGATGTGGCGTTTATTTCTACGTATAAAATTAAATATTTTTACAAAAAATGCACAAAAATAAAAATTCATCTTTGTTAAAGCAACGCAGCGTCTCGAAGTTTTACTTCATAATTATAAAATAATAATATTGTTTTATTGAATATATATTAATTAACTCCCGAAACCATTCTGGGTGCAAATTTTCTAGATAAGTTTGAAAAATCCTTGTCAATTTGTAATATTTAGACTCCATAAAATAATTAGGAGTTTACTCTTTATTATTATAAGAAGTTTAGTGGATTACAGTTTTAGTTGTTAAATAAAATAATGTACAATTTTTACATAATGTATTCACATTACCAAATTATGTTTGCTTAAAATTAAACTGTTCAATTATCAGCATATATGAATACATAAACTCGTTCAACGCTCTGTGTATAAATAATACTATCACTTACATAGTTTAATGGCAGAGTCAAATCATCTCAAAGAACGTAAATATAATTGAAGACTGTATTATTAAACCTCTATTATATTAAGAATTACCGTAATATGTTAAACAAACTAAATACGCAATTTAATATAAAATATCATAATGTAAAGTAATCTCTGCAAAATTAAAACTTTGAATTAAATAAATAGTTTATAGTCGCAAATATAATAAGTTTCACAAAAGTGTATAGAAATTACATTCAGTAAATACGTAATTACATATCGTAAAACCCAAGAACACAATTCTATTTTTAATTAATAAATAATTAAACATTCATATGTAATTGTTAAATATGGATAAGTACCATTTAACTATCTTCCATGTAATCCATTCAAAGATCTAATATAACGCTCTTTGTTTCATAATTTTTGTTTTGTTTCAGCCTATTTTATTTTAGACGAATCAAACTTAAATACGGACATTTGTTTAATGAAAAAATAAGATTTAATTATTAATAATTAAAAATATATAAAAATAATACTTGACTATAAAACTATTTATCAGATGGTAATCTCAAAAGATAATAGTTGGTTAAGTGACTTTTAATATTTGTGAAGTATTTTACACAGTGGAAATTTGCTGTGTGAACAGAAATACTTTATTAATTGGTTAAACGATAAGAGCTGAATGGTATAGTTATATCAATTGACTAACTGCATAAAAATGAACAGCTCACCAGTAAGGGCAAACGAATATATTCGGTTATAATTGGCGGAGGTAAACATTGAACCGAGCGCTAACATCGATCCTGTACGTGCGGCGGTATAATGGAGTACTAATGAGAATACGAGAGCTCGTAACTGTGTTGGGGCATTTTGATGGCGCAAAAATAAATTAAAATGAAAATTCTCTTTTTTTCAGGCGATCTTAGAAACATAGTCCTTACTTTAATTATAGTTGAGTATATACAGCAAAACTATTAACAATCCACAATAAAAAATTGAATGAAATCTAATAAACATTTCAAGAATGTATTCTAAAACTAACATCAAAATATGCAAAAAAAAAACAAAAATGTACTCTCAAGTTTAGAATTTGTATAAAATTAGAAAATAATATTCATGATAAACTTTAAACAACAAAATTGTATAGCCTATATATATATATATATATATATATATATATATATATATATATATAATATTTAAATCATAACTTTAAATTTTTATTGAAATTGTGTACTTTCACTCTCAAATTTATTTTGACTGCAAGTTTCAAGACTAGTGACCTTCAGGCAATGTGGGCATCGACATCCTCTTAAAAATATTGAACGTAAAAGCTGGAATAAACTCATCCTGTGTCTTCAAAAATTTCAAAGGAGCTGGGAGGGAATTCTACAAACGGCAAACATACAGTACAAATGATTTATTGAAAACGCCGTTCTGTTGTTGGGAATTCGTAACATTGACGAGCCAGTGGTAGTGTTCCTCACGCCTTCTTCAATAGCAATGAACTCAAAATCGTTTGCAAATTATTTTTGAAACTCGGAGTTCAGTATATAAAATAGTAAAATTAGAATTCGAAAAGCTGTTAGATCGTGGAATTTTAGTGCTGAAATTTGTTTATAGTAATGTGAGATTAAATTAAAGGAAAAAGCAGTAATAAAAGTTTTAGTTTTTTTGTATTTTATTATTCAAAGCAGTCATGCTATAAACCATGGAATAACAGTAAAATAGTCAGGAAATGCGAGTGATTTAATCAATAGAGGCTCTAGGTGATGTGGTAGGATTCATTGCATTATTTTCAAAATATGAACCGACACCAGTTGGGTGTATAAACAACATGTAAGGTGTTATCATCGATCATGTATGTGTGGCGGAATAATGGAGTACTAACTAGAATACGAGATTCCATAACTGAGCGCACTGGTATTTCGATAGGGTTGAGTAATTATTGTTGCGTTATAACAACAGATGCTCGGAAATGTGTCCAGCACCATATGATTGTACAAACTACATTGTTGTGTGAGTGTTCACCAACATACCCAATTTTTTATTTTATTTTGAATATTAGTGTCGTGATTATAAAAGTGAAGAGTGTCTTGTTGCTAGTTGAGATTGGCGTGATTAGACCAAGTATGTATTTATTACACTAACAAAATCACATGTAGATGCGGTTTTCTCAGCGTGGGATAAATTAATATAGCAACTATAAACCAATGGAATAGTATACTTCCAAGTAATGGTTTGGTAGTTATATAAAGGTATATAATGTGAAATTTCATAAATATTAATTTTATATATTATATAAGTTATATTTTAAAATATAATAATGTAGGAAACTTTTAGGAGATTTCTTGTGAAAGTTAAGATAATTTTATTCTAAGTTAATTTTGTTTATGTTTTCTTAGTTTTGTATTTATTCAACTCATCGTGCATTCATAATTTAGTGCATTTAATTTATCCAGTTTGGAGAGACAAAGAGAATCCGGTTCGGAGGCAAAAATAATTACGTTCACAAAGAGATACAAATAAAATTAAGACATTAAAGATCCTGACTCGAAGGACCAAAATTTGACGTGGAAAGGGTGCTACAAATGAAATACAAATATGGGTACATCCGTAAATGGGTGAGATATAAAGGGTGCATTTGGGGATAGATGCCAACTCACCGATTTTGATTTTGGTACTTGCCTCGCTTCATCAGAGGGGGGAAAACTTCCAACTAGACCAGGGTCTCTAGGACTGCAGTGGGATCCACGGAAGATCAAGTCAATTTCACTTTCAAAGACATCGTTGGTCAATTAAAATACTCTTCTAAATATGAGCTCTTCCATTCTTGATGTACTGCATATCCCGTAACCTACAGTTTTTGCTTTCTTTCTAAGAATCTTCACTGGCACTGGGGCAGGAATAAGTGTAGAGAGGAACCATAACGAGCGGTAAGTTACTGCAATCGGACCATGTCATCTCCGACGGGAGCAACGAGACACTTTACAATGAATACGAGATAAGAGGGCATACAGACCCTTGGCTACATTTGTGCGACTGAAGGCGTTGATCATTCGTGTGCACCTTAGTGCACCTGGTGTGAAACGTGTATCATATCACACGAGAAGAACACATTGTAGAGGCGGAATTGGATAATAATATCGCAGATGTTATTTTGAAGTTTTGGTACTGTCATCAGGACATAATTGAGGGAGGGGCCTGAACTGGTCTTTCAACTGGCATCACAAAACGTGCGGAGTTTGGTGGTGCTACTAAAAGCCTTAAACACGCCATGATAGGGCAGTACATAGTGACGAGACGACCAGTCAGGATCGTGGCACTTAACCATGTGACCTAGGGCAAGGTACTCAAACATGAAGTTGAGTTAGAGAGTTTTGAAGTCCAAATTATATTGATGTTTGACTTCAAGGGACTAGAACCTACGATAAACAACGACTAGAAATTTCAAGAGGGAGATTTTTGGGCTTGAAGGTGAGACAGACTGCATAGCGTCCTTGAAGCTCTCTAGAGTGAGTAGAGTTGAAGAAGTCATCACAAAGAGATTCTTCTACAAATTTTTTACACCAGAGAGGGGGCTCTTCTTGAGTCCAGAAACGCTGGAGAGAATAGTGGAGCTTCAACCCCATTTGTTGAGAGTAGGGAGATAGAAACTTAAGAGGCAAGCGGCACAGGGTACAGACAGGGGGCGGTACTCATGACCACGAAGCCTATATAGGTACCAAGAACACGTGGCATATTGATGCCAAGAGAGTAGTGCTCATGAGTGAGCAGCTGAGGGTAGGTGACAGCACCTAGTAGTATGTCATTGCAACCAGGCATATTGAAAATGGGTCAGCCAGGATGTAAGGCTTCACCGGCAGGAAGGCTTCCGGTGAGAGTTGAGTGCGTGATAAATCCACCGATATTTTATCCAAAATATAAAGAGGGTAATTAGAGGGCAATATACGGCAGAGAGAGGTGCCACATGGACTTGTAATAAGCCCTTTGTACGGATCGAAGCCTCGGAGTGACCACAGCAGTCAGATGAGAGTGCAAACGACGCTTGCCCAACAGCTAAGCGGCGCGCTCGCTAATAGTCTGACATGCGGCAAGAGCCAAGGAGAGCGCAAAAAACCTGAGTAGTTCCGTTAGAGGCGGTGAGCTTAACGAGCGCAATGCCCAGAATCACAGTGATATGGTGGCCACTTTTACAGCGATAGAGAGGGTCTTTATTCTGAGAGGTGCAAGCCACATTGTCGGGTTGTGGAGTGGAAGGCCTAGATGCCTGAGAGGGAGACCTTTGAACTTGAGGGTCATTAGATGATAAATTGAGTAAAGTGTGATGTCTTATGAATTACATTGTGATAAAGTGTATTTACCAGGACATGAGAAACAACGGTTGTGGTCCTTCACAATATTGTGACGTTCACGAGTGGTTTGTTTCCTGAATACAGAACAGGCATACACACAGTGGCCCGGTTGTTTACAAGCAAAGCAGGAGATAGCCCCTCCGTTTCCGTTTTGTGAGAACACGGAGGGACGGAAGTGGCGAGCATTGTTACATATCGAGGAGAAAAATGATCCTTGCAAGGCGAGACCGGTTATTAATTAAGAGAAAAAAAATTAAGCCTTTATTTTCGATTGAAGATTTGGCATCCTCAACGGAATAACATTCAGTGTTTAGGAACTGTATAAATTCCTGTATATAACAGAGAGGAGAGAGAAACCTCATCACCTTCAGTAGGTGTGGGCCGAGAGTGTACAAGTTTTTTTATTAACCTGTGATCGAACTTTCCCAACAAGTGTGCAGAGAGGAGATGGTTAATCCCAGTGATATATACTGTGACAAATGTAAAACATAATTTAAAATACAATACTTACAGTATTTTTAGCATTAATTTATATTCCTACTCCATAAATGGGGGGAGTTGAAACTTGTTTAAGCATAATTTATAAATCCTTTTTAATATTTTATTATAAAAACTCTTTTCAATCTGTGATGTGTCAAGAAGATGAGAAAAATACAAGCAAGAAGCCTGTGAACTATATTGACTGGGCTAGAATAAACACATTTGAGGACTGATTCAGAATATTATTTTTATGTTCAGCGATTGTACACTAACAGAACAACTTGTGTTAGGTTGCAAGAGGAAGGAATCAGAATTTACCTTTTTAAAGCTCTTTTAATAAAATATTTGTGGTGAAAATTATAGCTTTCCAATGAGACCTTTACAAACTTTACAACTTTATCAGAACTTCGTACCATTAGACTTCTATCCTTTCAAAATTTAATTGTTTTTGAGGAGTCTCTATTAGAGCTTAATTAATCCAAATTTTGAAGTAAATTATTTTTGTATTAATCAAATTTATAGTTTATTAAATTTCCGAACATTCCAAAATTTCATGAACTTTAATAAATTTATTAAAACACCCCAAAATTGCCAGGACGATTAACAACCGCTCTGAGTAAGATCTTGTTATATCTACTATGTGGAACATCATCATTGAAAGAATATTAATTTAATTCTATATTTTAATTTAATTTTAAGTACTTTATTCCACCATTTAGATAGATATTGTTCCAAAACCCTCAACACTGTTTTTCGATTTTCGACGAAAGCAGATAACGCTCATAGCAGCAAGTAGATGCCTGACACCGCATCTGCTGCTGTCATTATGTCGTGTCGCTTTCTACAATCTATTTATGTTCTATTTCGGTTGGTTCTTTTATTTATTTTTATATTTACCTTATATTTATTCTCATTACACTTGAATTCCGTTTTAAAAAGTGCAAAGATAAACTTAACACAGAGTGGAAAAACTCTGTGGCTCGATATCATATCCCTGGAACTGATAAGGTCAATAGTATAGTTGTCACTATCTAAACTAATGGTTTCCCAATATTTTGTTACATATTACTAGGACGATGTAAAACAAATCTGCAAAATTTAAACTGCTTTTCGATGCCAGGGTCGGACCATAGCTTTGGTAGACTAACACTACGGCAATTTAATTATGATTCAGAAAGTGGGTAGATACCTGCCGACAAAGTTCTAACGTACTCTTCCTGACCGCCGCGCTGTGCCGGCCTTTACCTACAATAATGCAATAACGTTTCAGAGTGCCGTTGCAAACTCATTACATGGGAGCTGTTAGATGTTGTAAACGAATACTAGTTTTAATACATTTATGTAATACATTGTTTTTATATTAAAAACCTTTTACTATTCCTTCTAAGGAATTCTGTTTCAATTGAAGTGTTTTATAAAAATATATAAAGAAAGTGGTAAGACTATTTTCAATATGACGACAGATCTTTTTAGTGAGATAATTATATATAAAGGATTTTATTTATTTATAATTTATTTTTGTAAATATTGTAAATGTTACAGGTTGCGTTGCAGTTAGTAAATCATTTCCGCAATCGCAATCGTAGTCAGCCGCGTAGGCAAACGGTAATCCGCTTGAGTTGTCGCTTGCAATCAGCATGGATATGAATAGTTTATTTGTAATGATTAAAAATAGCCATACGATCTCACGCGCAACGGGGATTTCCTAACTTGCATTTTTAGTTTGCTGTTGAAAATAAAGGTTTATTGAATAGTAACATGAATTCTCCTTCCTCCTTCCACTATAATTTATGTAGCGGTATATTTAATTATTGAAGCAAATACAACTGATGAATAAAATAATGTTTTAACTATAATTTTCTCAGTTACAATTAATATCCCGATAGCTCACACAGTTGGGGATTCTCTCTCTCATAAAATACTCCTCAATGTCAGAATCATTTTCTGCAATCTCCTTCTCTTACTCTAAAATTAACTTCTTATTAAACTGACCTCTCTTTATAACTTCAAGTAACCTTTTTATTACTTAAAAGTTAAAATTAAACTCTTAAAGCTGAAAATACACACAATAAGAATCTATTTGAAAAAACGAGCTAAGAAAAAAAGTTAAAAAATAAATTTTTTTAATCCGCCATAAACCCCCTTTTTTATTCATAAGAATGTTTGATATATGGTAAAAAGTTTACATATAGAGACAGTATTTCCTGACCAATTTCATGTTTTAAAAAATAATACAATAGTAACTGTAATTTTTTTTACGTACAGGGTGTAACAAGATGGTTAGACTGGCTATGCATTTTCAGATTCTATGTGTGATTCTAAGCCAAAAGTAAAGAATAATTTTTTTAAAATTTCAGATTCAGCATTGCATTTTAATTGCACTGACAGCTGATTTATAAAACTTTGTACAAATACTGTAGATAATGGGATATTCGGTTTGTATGTGTACTTTGAAAACATACGTATGATCATGAAGTCTTACAAATGTTTTTCTCATTTGATGAATTTCCATTTGGAGACCTTTGTGCATACAAACGACGAGCATCATAGTCTTTGCTGTTTGCAAGTCCATACATCAGGCGCATGTCCGTCATCTCTTGAAGAGAATGTGTGTTTTCCATAACATTACCAATTCCAAAATGATCTTAAAGTCATTAATTTGGTTATGTTTACATTTATTAGGTGTTACAGGTTCAATATTCAGTTTAAATGTAGCATTTTAATTGCAGTAACAACTGATTTAAAAGCTCTGTTCAAATACTGTCAAATTATGGGCCATTTAGTTTGCATGTCTAATACGAAACCTTCCTTAAAATAGTTGCTTCTGATCTGATATTTTTAATGAGGAAAAAAACAAATTTTATTTTTATTGGAAAGAAAATTTTATTTAGAAACTGTTTTCTGTCTTATAACATTTTGACAAAATCAGTGTTCTATTAAATATTTCATAAAACAAACATTAAATAACTGCAGTTTTGAAAATATTAATGATAATTTTAAAATATACTTTTCCTGATATAAACCCTTTTTACATGGATCATATACTAAGTTTTGTCGTAAAGATAACAAAAAAGATGAATTTGTTAAAAACCCCATTGCCTGTATCTGATAAACGAAGTGGAAATAGTAAAAAAAACATTATTCTTCATTTTTAGCTTAGAATCATACATAGAATATAAAAATGCATAGCCAACCCAACCTTTTCGTTTCACCCTGTATGTTCATAATCTTGTTACGATTTACGTGAATAAGCTTGAAAAACCGTCCGCCATCTGGAAACGTTATATGATATTATAATACTAACTTTTCTTACTTTAAGGCTCTAAGAACAATAAATGTGCACAAATTTGAATTTTGTATCCTTACTGGTTTCTGAAACAAAAATAAAAATCTAAAAATGTTGACTAAGCATTTCTGACCTAAGTTTATTCTCTACATTTTTGTTTACCTTGACTTGAAAAATACATTCTTAAAGATTATCAGAGAATAACTTGTAAAATACTTCATCCAAGTTTTGTGAGCATGTACAGATGGACTATAATGCTCTATGTGGCTATATGCTATATGTGAGCATTCGGGACTATATTGGTTCTAGCTTTTTGTCATAACACAGGAATACAACGTGTCTGTTTCACTGAAACTGTAAATGTAATAATATACATTTTCCTATTATTTGGCCTGTTAATGAGACGTGTTATGAAGGAAATAGGTGGAGATAAATAAGGACACTGTTTATGTTTACCGTTAGTGCCACTTTATTTTGTACACATTTCCATTAAATAGTATTGTATTTTATATGATCAACATGAATTACATATTAGCACATTGTTTAACATTAAAGATTATTATTATATATACAGTAAAATTTATTTTATATTACTTATATTATGTACAGGATCATTAATCCAACAAAAAAGTAACACCTTTAAAATAATTTAATTAAATTTACTGATAATCGTAGATGAAAGCATCAACAAAGAGAAAGAAAGTCCCCAAATAAGTATACAAATACTTCAATAACTATTCAAACATACACAGATTGAGCGTACATTATCTCAAACACATTCTACGTCTAAGTCTGTATAAATAACCATTCCATGTAAATAAATAATTGAATTTTAGAATTCAAATAAGGCTTAGTACTCGTTAATTTTACAACTTAAGCTGTTTATTAAATATAAAAACTCTAATAAAATACGTTTAGTTAATATTAAACTATAAAAATGATAGTGATTAATTATAACAAACTTAAATAAAAGATTGTGTTTAAAAAGTTGGATAAATTTATAAAAACAAAAAATATTGCAATTAAAGCATAGAACGGAAAATAAAAACGTTAAAAATCCCAAGAAATTTACACTTGAACATCGTGAAGAGAAAAATGAAACTGTATTCCTTCAAAAACTAAAGTACTCACAACGTTGAAATCATGCTTTATAAATGGTGATAAAAATTGGCAAAACACACTTTGTATTTTATATGAATAACACTAATTTAAGCCATTAACCATTTACAACAATATTTATTATTAATTACAACTTGGATCTGGAACTACATAACAATTCAACTAGAATAGACAAAATAGTCAATTTCACAACTCAACATCACAAACAGGACTATTTAACGCTTATAAACTTTACATTGTAAAAACATTGCAAAATAGACATTGTTAGCACTAAAATCTACACGTCTTTATTTATTTATTTGGGTGTTTTTGTAAATAAATCAATAAAACTGATTATCTGTATTATTGGAATAAATTTGAGTTAGAACCGGGAAATTTCCATTAGACGGACGTGATTTGGTAGGGCACAGTTAGTGAACAGTGGTCAACTTACTAAGCAGAGGCTGCCTATTGGCTGACAGACCCATACTCTATGCATTTGTAACGTAAATGATGTACACTAGATAAGTTTCACTATCTGCATCAATTTATTTAAGCAAATAAAATTATTTTCTCATAATTAATAATAAATTATTTATTAAAACAACTAAGAGATGCACGTTAACTACCTGTGGCTGAACTATTTTTGCCAAATCACAATTTAAAAGCGCACATGGAACAAATAAGGTCACATGGTATTTTCAAATGAACACTAAACAAAATGAGTTTCTTGCAGCTACAGCTACTGGGGTCAAATAACAACCGGACTCTTTATTGCAACTCGAAATAACCCGGAACATTTACAAGTTTCATTTAAGGAAAAGTCACGGTTTTCCAATGCAATAGTTTGTAATAGTATACAAATATTAAAATCTAACTGAGCAAAATTATGACAATTAGGTATTCACGCCTTCTAGACTAACACCTTGTAAACATTATACATACCTCTACACGTTTACTTTTCAAAAATTTAAAAATCACGATTCATAATTTATGCTTGTTAAAACTATTTTTAACGTCTTACAGGGTGCAAATGAAAAACTAATCTAACTTAGTGGAATAGGTAAAATTTTCAATTAGTATTTAGTTATAAATTCAATTGGAATAACATTAATGATTATAAGAAATTTAATACTTTAATAAGTTATAAGTGATGGACTTATGTTTGGATCTGAAGCAGTCAATAACATACGTTGGTCTGACACAGTTTCAACTAATCAACATTTATTTAAATATTAAAATTTATAATCAAGTAAATGTTTTAAGTTAAACAATAACTATGATATTTAAAATTGTCAAGGCCATCAATCTCAGGACTTTTAATAATTTAAATTGTTTTATCCTCACAGGTTCAATATAGGTAAACTTACGGTTAATATGATATGCAAAATTATTAATAAAAAACTAACTAATTTACGAACGTTATAAGCTAACACCTTAACCAATCAAAGTGACTCGTACATCAACAGTACATGCTTTGAGCACGTATAACATGTGTTATTTTGAGTAAAAATTCGATACCGCCTCTAAGCGCAATCTACAAAACACATAAGCACCATGTAGGAATGGAAACGTAGACGCCTACAAACGTAACGGTGTCTTAAAAAGCAATAACTTTAATACATACGAAATACTCAAATATTAACTTGAACATGAACATCTCACACATGACAAAATGGAATACGCATTATAAGAAACCAAGATAACATTCTTGTAAACATAGCAAGCGAAAGTGTGCTATTGATGACTTTGTACAAAACTGCTATATAAAACTCTTTATTTTAGCCTGAAGACATTTCAGAGCTCTTTTTAGCCTTAGCTAGGAAAATGGGACACAAATATACGCTTAAGTATAGGAAAATATTCTGTGTATCCAGTAATGGATGCTAACCTTAGCAAATATTTCACTCCCAGTCATGAACATTTGTACAAAATAATAGTTCTTTTTCTTTACAGATAATGGTTTATATACTAACCAGCGTAAACACGATTGTATCAATATAAGTGAATTACGTATCCATTAGTTACGGACGTAATTATTCTTCTATTGCTTACTTTTCGTGCGTCTTTAACTTACATAACGTTAAAAGCTAAAAAATACAAGTAATTATTGCGGTTCCTTAAACAGTTCTGGACATTTTTTTGGATTCAACAGCAAATTAAAATCTATGTACAAAAATAAATTTTAAACCATTTCGAGATGATATTGCCTTTTGTTATGTTATTAAATAACAATGTTTCTCTGTTACAGTGGTTACAGTGTCAATTTTAGTACACATACCATAAAATATTATTTAAAAAATCCATATTCCACTTTTTAACATGGTTCTCCTTTGCTTTTTGGATAAAAGAATCTTCCTTACGTGGACACAAAATGCTAGTTAATGAAAAAATAAAACTGAAATGCCTTCAGGCTAACTAGTAAAATGACGTCAGTCGTTAGAAACGATATAGTTGGTGAGGCTGCGGGCCGGTATCAAGCTGACATCACAGCACCGTTTCCATCTCCGCTATCTCCGTCCTACAACAAGAAATAGTAAAATGGTGTAAGCCGTTAGAAACGAATATAGTTGGTGAGGCTGCGGGCCGGTATCAAGCTGACATCACAGCACCGTTTCCATCTCCGCTATCTCCGTCCTACAACAAGAAATAGTAAAATGGTGTAAGCCGTTAGAAACGAATATAGTTGGTGAGGCTGCGGGCCGGTATCAAGCTGACATCACAGCTCCGTTTCCATCTCCGCTATCTCCGTCCTACAACAAGAAATAGTAAAATGGTGTAAGCCGTTAGAAACGAATATAGTTGGTGAGGCTGCGGGCCGGTATCAAGCTGACATCACAGCACCGTTTCCATCTCCGCTATCTCCGTCCTACAACAAGAAATAGTAAAATGGTGTAAGCCGTTAGAAACGAATATAGTTGGTGAGGCTGCGGGCCGGTATCAAGCTGACATCACAGCACCGTTTCAATCTCCGCTATCTCCGTCCTACAACAAGAAATAGTAAAATGGTGTAAGCCGTTAGAAACGAATATAGTTGGTGAGGCTGCGGGCCGGTATCAAGCTGACATCACAGCTCCGTTTCCATCTCCGCTATCTCCGTCCTACAACAAGAAATAGTAAAATGACGTCAGTCGTTAGAAACGATATAGTTGGTGACTAGGCGGGCTGCTAGCAAGCAACGATTACAGCACATTTTCCGTCTTCTCTATCTCAGTTCTTCAGAAAGAAGTAGTAAAAGTATGTCAGTCGTTAGAAACGATATAGTTGATGAGGCCGCAGGTCATGATTATGGTGACGTCACAGCAACATCTTCATCTCTGCTATGTCCATCATATAGCGTCATTGGGAGGAACAGCAATGCAGTTTCTATTAATCAAGCCAGTTCACCCCTCCCCTTTCCCCCAAAAGCCATCAAAAAGTCTTACTTTTAAATCTTTTCGCTGTCAGTTCATCACCCAAAGTTCTCTGTTAGCACTGTTATAATACA
This sequence comes from Homalodisca vitripennis, assembly GCF_021130785.1. NCBI lineage: Eukaryota > Metazoa > Arthropoda > Insecta > Hemiptera > Cicadellidae > Homalodisca > Homalodisca vitripennis. The sequence goes on from NC_060208.1 coordinate 37,276,789, forward strand.
GAAAGATAAAGCTCTGGAGAAGCCCTCTTAGCAGATTTTGTTTCTCCCAAAGACTCCGCCCAAGAGGTTCTCCTTCATCGTTGTTGACTCATTTATTGATAATCGTATTAAAAAAGACACTATAAAGCTTTGTGTAAAATACATTACTGCTGGATTCAGTATAGAATTATATTGAATATATTTATTAAGTGTTCAGTAGACAACAACTATAATATGAGAAAAGTAAATTAAACCTGATCACTCCATAACATAACTCGTATATTTGATATAACTTTGTTCACGCTCATGTAAAATGATTGGTATTAGTGGCCAAGTGAGAGGTTTGAGATACATGATGTATTACTGACTAGCCCTTGTCCTATTTATATTACAACTCTTCCATCCCATCAACCATTTCCGACTTAATAATTGTAATTTTATTACAAGTGCCCTACAGAAAATTTACACCAAAGTTAGTTTTGATCTGTAATTTGATACAATTTAATGCAGTTGCAAACAGACCTATAGCATTATAATATGCACCTTTCTATTCTTTCATAATGGTCTGTTCACAGATAAAAAAAATGTGCAATCCTACACAATTTAGTCATTTTATGTTGGTGTAATATTTTTATGAGGTGTTTATTACAATATTGTTACAAGGAAACTTCTTTCTTCTTCTTAATTGTATATCTTATCTAGAATAATAGTTTTAGATCCTCTCCGAGCAGGTTCACCTTAAAGCAGTTTAACCATGCCCTAATAATTACGTGGTTTAGATAGGCGCATGGTTACACAATACTGACCCACATCGAGACCGCAGGAACAGAAATTACTCCAACCTTAAATTCACAAAATATTAAAGTTCACTGTCCAGTCTCGTGTTTATGTAATAACCATAAGGGTTTCCTCAGGGTCGTGGCTCAGACTAGAAGCTTCTAATATTTTTAATCAACTTTCTATTTTCTTCGAAGTATCAGGTATAATTTTAATTCCTACGCCTACGCAGTTTTTAAATTATTAGTTTGGATTTCTATATAATTTTCGATTAGTGGTGAGCACTTCTAGTTCTATAATGACTCCTATAACTTATACTGAGTTAATTCTAAAATGTAAATTCAAATAGTTTTGGGAGGGAACAATATAATCATTCGTTAGCCATAAAAATTTGTACTGTACACTATAACTATATTTTAAAATAATTGAAAATTAGAAGACATAAGGCATAAAGCTAAATATTGGTTTTAATCAAGTCTTGAAATTTATACTCCGTAACTTATCAGTCATTGCTAAATAAAATAAGGGACACAGGGTATATTGTCGTTGCATCTTTGAATCTTTTTGTTTTCTGAGAGCATACAAACGCAGGAGAATGCCAACGAATAATGAGGAGCAATGGTGGACTTAGAAGTGTTTAATCAACATTAGACTTCATATTCCATGCAACTTTACTGCAACTACAGTGGGATTATACAGAGTGAAATACACTGTCACCATTCAGGAAATGGACGTTTATTTCAAAGGCAGATAAATTAAGTACCGTATTTTAGAAACAGGCAATTTACAAATAATTTATATATTATTTATGAATGTTTCTACTTTTAACTATTTGATCCAGTTTTAACATTAAGCTGATTATTTAGAATCCGGGAACTTAAAAATAGTGTGGTACTTGATAAAATAAATTATTTCATACGAAAAATATAAACAGCTTTCTTACTAGAAAATAAAGGAAACTTTCAATTGGGAAAGAAGAGTATGAATGATATGCAGCTATTTTCATTTGCAAATGATTGTTGTAAGTGTCAGATCTACTAGACCGAAGATTTATACTCAAAATCGAGCTAGATTGGCACTACAGCACCCCAAAAGTTTGCTCTGATTCATAACGTAAAATAATAAAACACAAAATATAACCGAAGATGGATTTCAATATGTAATTTGAATAAATGTTATTATACCTTCATTATTTTGGTAAGCAAACATCTTTCCTTTTAAATGGAAAAGTATAATATACGAGTCCTTTGTCAACAATTTTATTTTTATATTGGGAAATAAAATCGTGTTACATTATCCAAAAGTGTATTCTTAGATAATATTAGTACTTATAAAGTAAAAAAAGCACTGAAAGAATACAAATTAAAAAAATATATATCCGAGTAAATCTTTCAGTGAAAAAAAAACAAAAACAAAAAAGTAACACTATTTTTTCTTGAAGTGGTCAACGTAATGCTACTGATTTTTGTATCACTGAACGATGGCAAATATTCCAAAAATCCCGTTTCCTTCATAATTCTCCCATCGTTAAAAACAAACTTAATAAAATGAGTAGATTTATTGTTTACAAATATAACGTTTCTTATTTTAAAGTATCAAGCTTGCAGAGTTTTAATATTTTTATCATACATCATATTATATTTTTTTCTAGTTTTCTTTTGAAATAACAAACCAGTTTTGGTTTAACCATAATTTTGGTCAACAGAATGAATAAGTTTTAAACATCTTCTACTTAGTTTACTTATTGTTTATTAATTTAGCATTTATTTATGTGAGATCATAAAGCATATTTTTTGTTTAAGTAGAAGTGTAATAATTTTGGAATTATTTAGTACACAATTTTGTGAATTTAATTTAAAATAAAAATTATGAAATCATACGTCACCTTGTATTTTATCTTAAATGTTGACATTTTAAAAATTTGAGTTCTAGCAGATTATTTAACAGTAAAGGATGAAATAACTAATATTTTAATTTGTGATTGGATTTCAGCCTTCACAAGTCTCCACTTATGCTAATAACCATAATTGTATCTATATTTTGTTCTCTAGATCCAAACTAAATTTAATAAATTAGGCTAGAGCCACGAAAACATTATTTTAGTGCTATAAATCAATTTTGGGTTCCAAAGTACGAAAATATTTCCAAACACGAGAAGACCGGATTTTATTCGTTGAAAATACGAAGTAATTAACCATGTCCAATTTAAAAACTGTGGTACCATCAACTCCAAGCATTTCCTCAATAATTTAGCACATTCAAAACTAAAATAATGTAAGAATTCGCAGTTCAGTTTACAAATGGGTGAGATAGTTATATGAAGATCCTCATCCAATGAACTCTGTGATAAAAGTTAGTAGAACTGCAGATTAAAATCAACATTCCGCAATATTGCAGTATGAACAAGAGCATATCAACAAATATTGACAACTTTTTACTTTTGAATGTATACGTTTCAACCCACAGATATGATATGACTTTTATTCTTCCACCGATTGATTTGAGAGCTACATTATTCATTCATAGATTTAAAAGAACAATTTAAGGAGATTTTTATCCATATCAAATTTTATCTTTACAAGTTACATTTGTTTAAAAATGCTTAAGCAACATTTGTGCTTCAGTTCAACAAATGCTCTTGCAGCCTTAATATGTGTTTTACATGCATTTTCCAAACTACATGGTGCGTTAATTAACTAGCCTGTTGTATTCTGACTTTTTTCTCCGTGGTTTGATGCCTTGAACATTTCAAAACCACCTTAAATCAGTTGAAAAGTTGCAGTAACTTAGTCCGGACTGCGTTGTGACGATGGATAACAAACCAACCACATCAAACCACTTCATATTTCGACGGGCGGTTTTTAATTCAGTCCACATAGACATACCTTTTTTAAGCTCAAATAGCTTTTGAGTCACAGATACAAACTATGCACTCCACGAATGGCACATGCAAATAAACTACCTCCTATCAAACGAGGGACAAGACCACTTTTATCAGGTGCTTTGTCAGTTGCGATAGATCACACAATTATACGCATGTAATATAAAGCTGCTGCAGGAGGCAGGTAGTCACAATACATATTATAAACATGGTGGTGGTTTTATCTGATGCTATCTTGTTTGTACGTCATCACAGCGATCGTTGAGGTTGTGCAGTTTGTTCGGTTAGTTAATTAAAACAAAACAACTTTTAATCACAGATATTCCAGATAATTTTCCTAATGACTGTATCAACAGAAACAAGTCCACGAGTAAATTATACGTACTTACATTATTTGTAGGGATATCTTAAATCAGGCACAAACAAAAACGGCTGAGGGTTGTTGTTTTACTTTTTATGTACTTTGTATAAATCTCATATAAGAGATTAATTACCGCAGGTAATGGACACATTTTGAAAAAATATATTTTAATATATAATAAATATAAAAGATATTTCAGTTTGAAATTTACCTTGATGCCTAAATGATTCTTTAAATTGACTACATTTGTTATCTTCTTTTTACAACATCACTCTCTTCTTTTTAAACACACCATATTTTCTAAAACCTAAAGTAATATATATATATATATATATATATATATATATATATATATATATAGTATATATATATAATAATATAATTTAATATATATATAGTAATATAGGTAAATATATATATATATATATATATAATATATATATATATATATATATACATAGGTTTTAGTAATAAGGAACAAATATAGTCAATTTAGAGAATCATTTAGGCATCAAGATAAATTTCAAAGTAAAATATCTTTATAATTTGCAATAAAATCAAGGCAAAATACTATTTTGGGAATACATTCAGTTGAACATATAATTTCAGATATTTTCATGTTCAAAAAATACCAATTGGGAATTTTGAATTGAGATAAATTTATCGAGGGTTTTCTGGATGATTTTATAATTTTTCTCAGTAGCCAATTTATATTTAGTATCAAAAATATTATTAATAAAATAAAGGTATGGGCATTTTTAAACATTTAAATTATTCAAATCGTATAATGACATTGAATTTTGATATATTAGGCCCACTAAATGTTTTAGTAAAACAAGTTACGAAAATAACAGTTATTGTTGTAAAAAGAGGATAGAGTTAAGATGTTGGCTCCACTTCGAACGTAGTTTTGACAGTGATGTATTAGAGAAAATCATGTAATCAGTTTAGAAAAATTATAGATGTAGTAAAGGGGTTCTTACAGATAGGAAAAGGTGCTCAGCAACATATTACTAGCGAATAAAGCATCAGTTTTATTTATCAAACAATAATATTTTTGCACTAATTGTTCTTCCTTTTAGGAGTAAGTACATGGGATTTTTCGTAAATTCTTGTCCTAAATGAACAAAAATATTTTGCTAAAGTCGCTGATATAGTAAATTTAAATTTTACACCGTAGAGAATAAGGTGGTCTAATTGATTTTGGGTATGGTTAAAAAAAAATTAAATTCATAGTCAATTGAAAATAACTTTAGTAAATACAAAATAAAATTATTTTTAGGATCACTCAAAGTGAACATTACAAGCACTTAAAGTAAGAAGTTTACACCATTTTAGATTCAGGCCCTAACTAAAAGAGCTGAAGATAAAGTTGAACTTTTTCTATTAGTATTAGCTAAAGGGAGAAACGGTTTTTTTTATTTATAACTTCCTATGTTTTAAATTAAATATTATTGAATAAAATATGACTCTCTAGACACTGTAACAGATGAAAATGTTGTAAATTGTTCACATTTTTATCTTAATCAGTTTTTATTTGGGTTTAATAACAAAATGGACTAAATTACTTAGTAAAATTATGAAAAAATTGTGTTAAATTAGTTGGTATTCCGGAAAGATATCTTAATGTGGTATGAATTGAAAAAAACGCGATATTTTCCAAATGCAACATCGAGTGCACCATCTTAATAAGAAAATAATATGTAATGAATTTTTCCCGGTATTTTTTATATTATATTCGACCATCTTATTTACTCCTACCTACTCCATGATCCATTTGCCCCTTTTTCCATCCATCTCTCTCTGCAGTTTCACTTTCTCACACAGACGTGCGCTTCTACTAAGCAATCGTGTTCCTGCCAAGGTAAAACCTATGATATTCAAAATTAATTTGTATATAAATTTCATGGTTTCCATTCACTGCATAATTTGTTACCTGTAGATCTGGGGGGAACTGGCGAATCGGCCGCTGAACTCCGTTGATGTCACGTGATTATGAGTCATGTCTCTCGTGCGCAGCAACTCGGTGGTCGTCACGAACCTGAGAGGGACGAAGGAAAAATTATTCATAAAATATTTCATAAATAATACAATATTAACCAAGGGATATTTAAAAATTAAATTAAATTCCATGGTTATCCCTTAAAAAATGTATCTCTTTTATGAAAGTAAATAATTATTTTCACTTTGAGCCTTGGGCAAGTATTATTCGGAAAGCAAGGTTTGATTCCATAGGATAAGAAACTAATCGGGTTTCTTTAAATAATTGTATTTAAATTATATATTTTCTACATTTGATGGATTTTTAAAAACCTGCCTATAGTAATTCCCATATACGAGTATACACAATAAAACGCGAGCTTGTAAACTAAACAACGTTTTAATCTAATTAATAAAATAATTGTATTTTTTAATATCCAGACACAACTTGGCAGTAAATGCACAATTTTGGGCGAATTTGTTAGTCACCAATGACAATTTTCCAGATGGCTGCCATCTATATTAGAGAAAACGTTTAAGTTAATTTACAACATATGCCCAAAACAAAACGTTTTTGAAACATAATAGGAATGAATTTTTTTCCTATTATTACATATTATTATTAATAATAATTTTATTATTACATTAATATTACATAATTATGAAACAATTTTACTAAACAACAACTATTTAAGGTTTCAAGATGACGGCTATCTAAAGTTTAAAAAGTAATGGTTAAATATAAGTTATGGATTATAGTGCAAAACAATAATTACATTTACAATAATGTTTGTTTCAACGTATTTCTTTTGCTATCACGTATATTTGCCAGAAAACGGGTGTACAACGTAAATATGATAACTACCATAATCATTAATAAATACAGGCTAAACTTCGTAGAGATCCAGCATTTGTTTATAGTTGGAATGAGTTCGATAGCGAGTCTTAACCAGTAAAAGGTTTCTAGGTGGTGGTCGTTCTAATTTGAGAGAATTGCTTTTTTGCAAGATTGACACTTTTGTAAAATTGTCAAGTAAATCCAACAAACGTTTATTCCTACTTATTTTTTAGATAACTTTTCAGATTTTAAGATGGAGCCGTTTAACGGTATAAAAGTATACAATAGAAATGGTATAAGTGAATAAGTTTACAAAAATAATCTCGTATTAATTGGCTCTAACAATTTTTGTCTAGTAAGGTTTCAAGATTGTGCCCATTCTAAATATTTAATACAGTTACGATTATAATAAGATGCCGAAATTCAGGGCTATTGACCCATTAGTGTTGTGGGAATCACGTATAAAGACTAACAATGCATTTTCAGTTTGACATTTCGATATGACGGCTTTATATGAAATCTACCTTTCTTCTGAAAGGATATTTTAAATTGTTTTTTAAAACTATTTATTCTAATGTGTTACAAGGGGTTTTTTATGTCAAAGTAGTATAAATAAATCTTCTCCTTTAGGTATCAGAAAAATTAAAACCGTTCCGCACCTAGACTGTATCGTATATTCATTCTCTAGATGTCAATCTGTTTTTATTGATAAGACTGATAAGATCTTGAGATTAAATGGCAGAAGTGGTTGAAGATTGTCTTGGCGCAAATTGTCAGAGACGACAAAGTGCTATTGTCCATATTCTGCAGTTAACAAAGTTTAGTGATGGAGAGACAGTAAGCGACTGTATTTATAGTCCCTTGTTGCAGAACTTGGCTAACAAGATTCAACGTTCATCTCAAAACACGGTCGCCATTATGTTACCTAGTTGACTGTGACTGGTGACCTCATAATAACAATCATAATAATGTTCACGCGAAAAACTAAACAATTTTAACTATTTTAAATTACTATTTATCATATAATAACGTTTAATAAACTGCAAGATATGTTACTCGATTATAATACTGTAAGACGTTAACCATACGAATTGAATGTACATTAAAACATAATTATACGGGTAGATTATGGCCATTTGCATGAACTGACAACATACTATTTTATTGTATTTTTATTTTATTGTTGTATTTGTTTTTATTCATATATAGTTTAGAGGTAAAATGATGAAATTAATATTCAATACATGCATTCTTAAATAAAGTCTTTAATTACAGTTAAACGTATCCATACCAAGATGGAAAGAAAACGTTTAAATGCTTTAAATATTTGAAAGCATATTTATATTAATTCATAATTAAAATAAAATAGCTGGATCCTGCTAGATGTGTTTTATTCTTATACCACAGTAACTATTTTATAATTAATCAAACATTAATTCTGTTACAAAATAACCATAAGTAAATGGATATGAAACTACTAAGTACAAAAATGGTTTTATTGGAGACTAAATGAGCGGGCACTGGAGGTAAGCTACAATGCTGGGGTCTCATGCAAGTTTCGTGCGACTCACCCCGAGCCCTTGGAGGGGTGACTGGAGGGTCGGCAGGGCAGCCAGCAACAAGTGGAGGACCGCCGGGTGCTCTGTGGTTCTCGGCGCCTTACAACAAGACATGCTCGTGCTCACACAGTACTGGGTACTAAAGTTGAGGAATCGTTGACTGATGGGAGGTATCAAAATTAGGGGTTGGTAGCCAAAAGAGAGAATATTTGTGAAACCAAACTAGGGGGAAGGTAAATATTTAAAGCTAATGAAGGAAAAAACAACTTAATACAAAATTAATGGTTATGCTATTTTAATTATTTTTTATACAAATTCAATTAGGGTTTACACTAGGAATATAAGTTAAATTACTTTATCTAATTTAATTATACCGTATTGGATTTAATGCGTATTTTGTAAAATATCCTGAACGGTAAAGATTTGTATTTCCTTAAAATCAATTATGTTTTATTAGTTGTTAGAATTGCGTTAGTAATAAATTCCCACGGCACTGTATGTAAATGCTAAAATTCACATACTTGCATAATAATTGGGCAGATCTTTTTATTCCGTGACTACCAAATAATTTTAAAACTTCTAGTTAAAGATATTTATTGTATTATAAAATTAAAATACTATAAATGGTTGACCATACTAAAAGAAATATAAGAAGCATTTTGTAAAATATTGAACTTGTGTTATTCATTGTTTAAAGCAACACACATTTTACATTAACCTTCATATAATGTTAATCACTATACACAATGAAACTACTTCAATGTATTTTATTTTTGGGATAAGTAACGAAACAGAATCATGTATTATCAACCTTAAAAGTTAAATATGAAACAAACACTAAACCTTCAAAGAATAAATAAATAAGGTTCAAAATCTGATATACTTCGTAGTAAACTTTACAAATTTTCCTAAAACGTTATACAGTGTGATGAGGCATTCAGACTGCATTAATTTAAAAAGTAGAACTTTAGTTTTCAAGTTTTTACATCGGATAACCTGGGACGCTTTTGGAATCTCGCGCCGGCACACGAGTATTTCTTCATGTTAATAGAGAAAATACTTAGACGCTCTTACGTTATATGCTTCTTGTTTTTTTAGAGCATAGTGTTGTATTTATTTAATATTGCTATTAAACTTATATTGCTATTATTACATTATTGTTTTTTCATCATTAATGTAAACTATTTCCTGTTAATAAATGTAAGAGTACAGTTAAAACCCAATAAGACACAAATTTAAAAGTTAGTATTTTTAGAATAAAACATGAATACCAATGTTTCACATAGTAACTTCACGAGAATACCATTTGATATAAAACACAATTTGAATCACAGGGAGATTGTAATCATAAATTTTATTAGATTACTTTTAAATTCTTTGAGTGTTCAAACTAAAACGTGGCAGTGGGTCTGATAACACTGACGTGATCAGCTCAATTGATAAGGTAAATCTACTAAATAGAGCAGGATTGCCAACTATATTTTTTGCAACTTGGAATTTTATTTCAAATGAATATGTAAATGTGGCTGTTACAGGCTCAAAATGGGTTTTATATGTAAGCTCGACTCTTATCACAGTTATAAAAGTATATAATTATGTATTTCACTGTCTACACTACTGGAAAAGTATGCAGTTCATTCTAAAGATTATAATATATAAATGGGTAGCTATTTACTAATATAATACTTTATTTATTACTATTATGTTTCGATCAACTTAATTTAAAAACAGTTAGACGATATTTGGATTTTTCGTTGTTATATTCAATGAGGTTTGGACTGTGACACAGTAGTTAGTTTTTCAAAATTTATAATCAATAATGCCGTAAGCACATCTGTAAAATATTTTATGATCCACGTTTGCTCCTTAATTTGCGTTTACTTTGCTAGCAGTGCAAAAGTATACTTTACATGATTTATGGTTCAAATTTCGGTTCTATAATGATTTTTGTAACCGTTAGAATGCTATAATTTATTAAACCTCCAGAAAGTATGTACGAGTACATATATTCTATTTATTACCTAAATAATTATTTAAACATTGCTGTCACTTATTTAAGATATCTTAGAGCTAGAGAAAATAACTCCAGTTACTTAATTACAAAAAAAAATTAATTGAACCATTATTATTACTGCTGATCTTACTCTATATCTTTTATCTTTTTAAATTCATGCAATAAAATGGAAAAAGCAGGAATAAGATAGGAATATTGTATGTAAAGCTCAAAGCAATGGATGTAACATATTCATTTCTCAATATAAAAGAGAAGTTTGAATACTACAAACACACATTAAAACCAGATTCTTTACAATACAATTTATTAATATTTTATTCGTTTATGACGTTTTATGACTGGAAATTTACCAGTGAAGATTGAATATTATGATATAATTATTAATTATTTAAGACATGAAGAAACTCAAATTTTTTGGAGATTATTAACAGACAACGATGTAAAAAAGATAATTTATATTCTTAAATTGATTTAAAACAATACTGACATTTTATGAGTTATTTTATTCTATCTATAATAATAATTATCATGCCTAAAAACAAAATTAAACAGAGGTAAAAAATGTATCTACTTAAAACTAACAAATGTGGGACAATCCAATCGAAAGATCTGGAATAATAAAATATTAGAATGTAAAATTTGAGTACAGATATATTTATAATTAACAAAGTGGTATTATACATTATGTTTATGCTCAAGAAAAAGCTAGAAAAGAAAATTTTAATAAACAGAAAGCACTTTGACATGTTTTATTAAATAAACTTGATGAATTGATTGCAAAACCAGACAGGATCAAGAATAAATGGAATCTAGAATAATTTCAACTAACTTTCATAAACGGTAGTGTACTTTTAAACAATTTTAAGTCGCACGAATCAAATTATCAGTATCTGGGACCTAGAAAGAAGCCTAGAAAAATAGTGAAAAAGGAGATCCTGTTATAAATAAATTAAACAACGCTACAATAGAACATGATATATTTGATTCAGAATGGAGATACAAATACTAGATAGTTAGTTTAGGTGTAAGATTTATCGCAATTTCACACCTGAAACAATGTTTTAAGAGAAGACTAGGAATAAGTATTTAAGATAAATAATAATAAGAATAAGAAAAGTTCAGAGAAAATCCACTTTGTAAAGGAAAATGCCTGATGGTATTCGATTTACTGCAGACTAATAAAACATGATAGGAAAAGAGAATATTGCTCAAAGATGACAATTTAAATTTTATTAGTGAATAAATAAAGATTTAAATAGGGTGAAAAACCAATTAAAATATATATTACGATCATATATACTCGATGTTAAATTAAAACGTTGAAAGGTGAGTTTTAAAACAAATTAAAAATATAGAAGACAAGTTTTAATTTGGACATTTTTATAAAATAACTGATGCATTTTAAGTAGAAAAATGTATTTAATAAGAAAGAAATATATGTAAAATCTAGTAAACATGAAGTTCTTAAGAAAAAAATATCAAAAACCAACAACAACCATTTTAAGCATATGCTGCATTGAATTTTAAAGGATGAAAATTTGACAGTGTTATTAGAGCAATTTAATTTGATTTAATTTGTAAAATATTATTTTAAAACTAAATTACAATTATAACTGTTATTACTAACACATTGGAATTTTGTATAAAAATAAAAAATGTATAAATAAAAAATTAGTAAACCATTTATATGAACTTATTCAAAAAGTTTCGAGACTTGCAAAGATTTAAAGAACATTTTGAGACAAATTTTAAAATATTCCAAATAATTTGATCGATTGGAAAAATTAAATAAAACAAATATAATAAGTAAATTTTAAAATTTATATTGTCGAATTTGAAACTAGGCTAAACGTAGATATTTAATTTTTTGGTAAATTACTATGCTCATTTATTGTGTGAGATGTTGGGAAAAACTGAAACAATTTATATAAGAGATTATGAAAGCGATAATGAAGTTAACAGAATTTCTGGAAATTTTGCTGATTTTGATTTCTTTGTAAATTATTAACGTTTGTTTTCTCTATTTAAAAGAATAACATCTTTGTTATTCTTCATTAATTAAATTTTAATGTAAATGGGTTGATAAGTACACGAAGTCCGTAAATTATACAAAATAGTGCTGAATGTGCAACAAGAATAATACATTTGTACGAACTTGATTTAAAATACTTTCCCAATAAATATTAATGGCGGGATATTACAATGAATTAAATGTTTTTAAATTAAACACGGAAGAAAATAAAAAAGGAACATTGTGGGGATATTTGTAAGACATGTAAACTATCTGAATATATGATGATATATGATGAGACTGTATATTAATAAATTTAATTAGTATAACATTGCAAAATAGAAACCTATAAATATAAATAATTTGTAAGAGTACGTGTCTGTTTTATATATATATATATATATAAAATATATATATATATATATATATATATATATATATATATATATATATATATATATATATATATATATAGAATACTAAAACGTCTGAGTATAAAGTGTTTTGAATACTTTAAAGATTCAGTCAACTGAAATAAAATTATAGAACGTGGTGATTATTCTGTGTAAATTTGATTAAAGTATGTACCTAAAATTACATAATATAATGAAGAAAATCTTGAATTTATGAAGATTTTTCAATAATATATTGGAATATTTCGTATCTTTAGCAATAAATATAATTTTAATAAAATGCATATTTTTTCATGTAAAAACCTAGTAAAAGGGGTATTAATAGAAAAAAATATTTGTTAAATATATTTGACCATAATCCTTAAGCAAAATTTTAAATTATGTTTGTAAATAAATGATGGTTTACTAAATATATTGGAGCGATAATTAAACAAAATAAAAAACTGCATTTAATATTTTTTTACTTTTGATAAATTTTGCACTTTTAAATTTCAATTTGATATTTATAGCAATCTATTTTAAAAAAGTCTATCAAATCCTGAAACCATCTCATACAGTTTATTTATACTCGTAATATCGATGAATGAAAATAAAATAAATTGACAGATGAAATTGAAATTGTGGCCAATTACGTAAAAGTAAATAAACCATTTGTTATTTTAAAAGTAATGTTGTTTCTCAAATTTTAATTGATTTTATTCGAATTTAAATTTTAACAATTTTTAGTAATTGGAAATATATCTCATTTTGGAGTAGGGGTTGTTTTAGATGTAAATATTCCAAAGTAAATGAAACTTCTTTTGTTTCTCATAAAGAAATTAGTTGTTATATATTTTCTTCTTAATGAACTTAAATGAATTTAACACAGCAGGTGTATGAAAATATAAAGACTTTACAGGTTTTATAAGAGAACAAGAAATATGAAATTTTGAATTAAAAAACCCTAATTTCATTATTTTAATAACTACAGTTCAATTAGTAGATGTTACAGTGAATTTACTTAATGATTTTTGAATGTATCGGACGGTAAAAAGATTACATAAATTATTAAATGAGACAATGTTCATGTTACTATTGTTGGAGCATTGACAATTAAAGATAAATGATGTTTTCAGATAATTTAGTAAAATAAAGATCCTTTATTTGATTGTGTTTAACTTTTATTGATTTTATATTCGTTTTTAACTGAAATGTTATTAAATTATGAGAGGTTTTTATAATTCAAAACATAATATTTGTCCCTTCGAGTCCCAGTTTTTTTTTTAAATTCTCAACAGATTTTGCCTTTGTTTTGCTATAATTCTAATATTGATATCTATTTCAAACCAATGTATATTTCCTTACTTTTTTATTTATTTTGATTTTACTAACGGAGAATTAAAATTAATGAAAGATGATTAGAAACACTGACAAATGCTTAGAAAAAAATAGCTTGCACAACGAATCGTCCTAAAAGCTTAAAAGCAAATGTAAATCAAAGCTTATTTTGGATGCAAAAAGCATTTAGTTTTAGTGACCTTTACGAAAAATTTAATGTTGTCACAATTTAATGATAGTGGGTGTTATATTTTTCGTATCAAATAACGTGAGGTAAAAATTAAAAAGAACAAACACAACGGCACTTTTCCACTCATTTTATGTTTATTGTTTATGTTATTGCCACTTCCTTCTCCTATTTTAAATGTTTTTGTAATTAAGACTAGATATTGGAAAGGCCTAAAATTATAAGTTATTTTAAATTTAACAAATTTAAGATTGAAACCTGTGACATTATTTTAATATTCATTCCATTACAAAAGACTAAACATATTTTCTATCAATTATTTTATTTAGGCAAGCTTTCACAAACTCTACGAATGTTTATTAAATTAAATTAAATTTACAACTAGAGGAAAATTGTTTATTGCATTTTGTAAAATAGTATTAGTACTCGACCTATATTGTATTGCTTAAGCAATTTTCATATCGTCACAATACATTAAAATAGTTTTGAATTAAATACAAAAATTATAAAACCTTCTTATTTAAATTTACATTTAAAAGTAGCTTCTCTATAAAGCAATATTGTTATTTAAAATGCAATTAGTGTTAATACCTTGTGAAATAAACCGTAAATATTAGTTTTATTAGAATAATTTAAGGCAAGAACGAGGAAAATTAGTTATTTCAAAAATAGATATCACAATAAAGTATTTATATAGATAATAATTAAAAAAATTTAATGTTTTTATGAATAAAATTAAGATAAGATAATCTATGAACAAATAAAACCAGTTTAAAACGGTATTATTTTAATTTTATGTCTCCTTAAGTTAAACTAAGTGCAACCGGCATGGCATGCTCATGCGTGAGGAATAAACAACGAAGTAAAGTGTATAACAACTTGAAGCAAAGAGGGAAAGCAAGTAGGGCATTATACCAACATAATTCTACCAAAATGTTTTAACTTGTTTTATCTAATAATGCCTGCACTCCAACATTGCTACTATGAAGTCGAACTACAATTTTCAAAACTCTCATACCTCTGCAAACTAGATATCGTGAGAGCTGAACACTGCCCGTGGTCGAAACTGGACAAATCAATATCCTTATTTTAGTAGAAAATATTTCGAAGTGGAGTGCGTTTGTAGAAACAAACTTGCATATACGCTACATTTCACATTTTCTCCATAGTAGCTTTATGTGCTCAATTCATTGATTATTAGCTGTGTAAATGCACATTTGAACGTGCTAAATGTGTAGGTATATTTAATATTCACACGACACGTTGTGTATTAAAACGTGCATTCTTAACTATCCATAACAAATGTTATTGGTGTAATACAGGAAATTCATAAAATTCGCATACAGTTAATGTGAAATTGATAAGCCAAAATTTGGTGAACTGGGTAAGTTATTAGGGGTTAAAAACTTTACCTTTGTATTTAGTGAAGCCAGTATAAAACTCAATTATTACTAACTAGGTTATGAGCTATTGTAAACGTTATTATGGTAGAACATTATGATTTGATTAAAAAATCGTACAATAGAAAAGTACTATAATGTTAAGACAGAATAACTATAATATTGTGTAGGAGCTGTTACTATTTTAGGAGGAGAACAGTTATGTTGAGTCTCACATACAAATGTAATGCAAAATATCAGCTTTTCGCAAATAATGGTTTTTCAGAGCAATACTTTAGATTGCTACTATACAAATAAAATCTCATTTATTAACACCTTAAAAATTTACACATTTGCACACACTAAATACGAGTACTAGGAAAAAATCTTCCAATTTATATCACCTATTATATCTTTGTTTGTTAATTGTAAATCGATCAGTTTTGTAAAGTTTTAATATTTGACGTTTATTTGTTAAATAAAACAGGACCCAAATAAAATGTGAGTTTCAAGAAGCAGCAAATTAAACGATTTCAAGAACCATACAGTCTTTTCTGGTGTAAAAAATATTTTTGGGGTAGTATGTACGATTAAAAGCTTTATTTACAACGTGAAATTTTTAACATAATTTAATATTTTGTTATTGTTAAGTTGTTACAAAACCCATCATGTTCAAAAACCATTCAAGATTTATGTATGTATTCTACATTTTACTTAGATAAATATTTGACACAAGCATTACTGATATATCGGTTACACTATGAAGATTAAAATAATATTCATTTTACATTTGTAAGAAACATCAACAAGACTATAATATATTATATATTAAATATCTACATATTTATAATGGAGATTAACCTATTGCGCTTTATTTTTAACATGAAAATAATTTAAATTGTGCACCAATATCACAATTGCAATGTGATGCCTGTGAAGGAGCGAAAGTGACTTCAATTCGCCAATACAAGTATGTGAATGTGCGAATGCTGCTTAATGCCTTTGTGTAGATTGCTTCAGGGTTCTGCTGACGACATTTTGGAACGTTAGTAGTATTTAAAAAAATATATGTACATATAAAAAATATACATACACTACTTACTGACGAGATCAAGTTTTCCAAGACAATAATATTTTAATATACTACTGCTTTTGGTTGTCTTATACAGAAAAACATGAAACAGTGTCGTAGGACAAACATATTTATAGCATAATGAGACAGTGAGGTCTAATACATTTGAAGGGACTTCCAGCGGTAATCTTGTGACTTCTGACCATTAACTAAAGTGTTATTTTTGAATTATCTAATTAATTGGTTTGCCTTTAAATTCTATCCACTATACGATATTCTCAATTAAATTAGCGCTATTTCCTTAATCTTACCAGTTTGGTAAGATATATTTATCAAATTTACCCCACTTTAAACTGCAAGGCCAAAATGTGAAAAGTTTTATAAATAATTCCTAATAAGCCTTCCATTATTTGTTTTAAGGCTACACTTAGTCATTGAGATAAACATTGGTTTTATAGAGAGTCCATTCTATCCATATAATTAAAGATTTTTCTATACGTTACTTGTTTTACCATCACGATTGCTGTGGTTCATGGTGATGTTACATTGTTGTCGGTTTTTACACCAGAAATCATCTATCAACATCTCTTTCTTTACGATAGTGCAGTAAAGAGGTAAAGAGGTGTACTATGATAAATTACCTACTGAAGGAGTCTTTACTTATCTATATTTTGTTTCGCCGACATGTTACAAATGATCGTCACATATTAGAACTTTACAATGAAATGAAATCAAGCTGATTATTTGGAGTAAAAATCCCAAATGGAGATTGTCAAAAACGAGATTTATTTGTAGAAAATAATAAAACTATTTTATATTGATTACTAATGCATTTCTATCGTATATCTCTGATCGTATATCTCTTGAGTTTTCAAAAAGTCAAGATTAAAGAATGAATAATGAGATATGAAATAATATCTCACTAGGCAATTCGATATAATATGAAAAACTATTTGTTATACACACATTGTTATTTCAGATTTGGTGGTTAAAATCGAAATTATGTGCCAATCAAGTTGAAGATCGGCTTAGAGTAGAAAAAGAAGGCTTATTATTACTATCCCCCCCCCCCAAATCAACTAAGGACTAGTCCCGTGGGGCGCATTCAAAATCGACCGATCCGCATGTGTGCCAAAATTATTAGATACTTAACGTTTTCCTAAATTATTAGTTGGCGACGATAACATCCAGAGCGTCAAATCAGCAGAACCCCGGTATCTTTCTCTGTTTACCTGCGGCTGGGTTTGATGCCGTGGCTCTCCAGCTCTTTCTCGAGCTGTTTGATACGGATCCTGGCCATGTCCAGCTCGTGCCGCACCTTCCACAGGTGGGTGTCACAGATCGGGTCACGGCACCTGTGGTTCCTGATGATGTCCTGGGCTTCGTACACGGCTCCACGGAACGTTAGCGATTTTCCCATGCTCTGTAAGAAAAGCGAAACAGATTTATAGAACATATTGTTGTGATTCTAAGCATGTTTGGCTAACCTCACGTACAGAAAATTCTTCAATTATATTACCGCGTTGTATGGTTTCAGCACTGGACTCGAAAAATTCATTGTGAGCTTGTCCCTACTTGAACTTTTAGTAAAGCTCTGAACCCACTTAAAATGCTCGTAAGTGACATTGAAAGGTGAAAGCATATTTATTAAACTCTAAATTTCAACTATATAATCTTATAAATTAAGAATATGCGTTGTAATGATATGTGGAAAGAGAAATTTTAATGATTAGTATATAAAATACACCTATTTACCAAGCTCACTAGAGCGCAGCACCCTCCTCGGTCAGTTTTTATGAGGTGTTTGCGGACACATTTGAAGTAGAGGTGCTCTCCTAAGAGTAACGCTGCTGCCAGTAGAATGCCCAACATCAACAGCAAGAACGCTGACAAGAACTGTTCAAGAGCCAAAGGATCGCTTGACTTGTGTTGTTCTTTACCAGGCTTGCAACTGCCTGTCATCCAGTAACGTCTCAATCGCTCTAGGTCACCTGCACAGGACAAGAACTTAGGAATCAACATAAACTGCAAGAACGCTGACAAGAACTACTCAAGAGCTAGAAGATCACTGTACTTGTGTTGTTCTTTACCAGGCCTGCAACTAACCTGTCATACAGTAACGTCCTAATTTGTCTATATCAACATCAAGAATGCGGTCTAGATCTAATTATAAGAAAGGCATTATAGTGTTTGTCTAAAACGAATATTAATAGCATCATAAAATAAGTGAAGTTTTAGGAAAGATCAAGATTTTCGATAAATGTAACAATACATTTTCGAAGATATCTATAGCTTTATTGCTATATATATCTTAATATATTTTAATAATTTTATAGTCCGACTCTGAACCAAACAGTTATTTTAGTAGATACGTTTGAAAGACTAGTGCGAATTTAAACTATATTTAATTAGATCTAGGTGAATCAGATGTAACAAACACTTACCGTTTTCTCTAAAGTCTAGCAGTCTTTTGTTGAACATTTGGACATATTTTGAATTACGGGTAAAAGCGAGTCCGTAGCCGGTCTTGGCGTACCATGATCCTACCGTGAGAAGCCTACAGTCCTCATCCTGCGCCACTAGATAGTCCAGGACTGTGCCATCGTATACGAACGCGTCCAGTTCCCTGGCGAAACAATAAAATATCCTTCTAACTTTACCTTAGTTGAAATAACCTTTAAAAATAGGATCGAACAGAAGATAGAGTTTTAGCAATACAGTCATATGGGTTTTATGAAAGCAGCAATTTCGGTACAAATTCCTTTAAATATATCCATTTTCTTTCTAGAAACATAATGAATGAAGGCCTCATGAAGGCCCTCCTAACAATCAATTTCACCCTCACTAGCCATGAATGCTGATCTTATTAAATACGTAAGGGTACAAATCTTTAATTTATCTAAGCATAGATCTCTACAGTGAAAAATACAAGCCTAGATATATACTTTTAAAAGTTATACCCTCGGCCCCAATAGTTAGGCCGATTTCGCTAATTATCGAACGTACTAAAAATCGTAAAGAAATTGGGTGTGACATGTTTTTTTAGTTTGTTACTTAAAGAAACTATTTCTTTCAAAATTATATTTCGAAGCATATTTAATTACGTATATAAATAAATAAAATCAGTAGCAAAATGATTCTAGAGATGGCGATTAGTTTCAGAGGATTTGGTTGGGAATATTTTAAACACAATATCCCTGTGTTTGGATAAAACACAAACGGAAACTTCATTAACAAAAAAATTCCACGTAGTTTATCTATATTTAGTATAGAATTTAAAATGTCTTTTAAAGTGGCTGAATCCGTCTTGAATCCTAAATGAAAACGTCGATATAAAGCGTTGTCAAACCATTCCCAACCCAACAATTGCTTCGTACATATTTTATACAGCGATTTTCCTTCTCTTGAAACGCTTTCCTCCCCACTTACCATCGTGTATATTAAATGTGTTCAGAATATAAAGCGTCTTCCTGAATACCATAGCTGCCTACAATGGACAGGTAACATAATACGTACTCGTATATATATGCAGGAAAACGCTCATATTTTGAAAACATACATATGGAATTTATAACTTAATAGCTAAAAAATTTCGACTATGCTAAAGCTGTATGATACAATTTTATATATAAGAATTATTGCATTACAGATTTAAATTAGGGTACCTTGGAACATACAGGTTTATTAATTGTAATATATATATATATATATATATATATATATATATATATATATATATATATATATCGTTTTTTGAGTTATCCTTTTGTTTGTTTCAAACACTTATTATACTTTCTAATTAATTTGACAGCATCATTTCTGTTTAATATAAACATGGCTTTATTACTATTCGTCAACTTGTCAGCATCTTTTAATTTTTCAAATATTGTATTTTAAAGTTTTTATGTCCTTGATTATAAACTAGGTCCTTGATAATTGGGTATCGAGGCAAGTATTGAAGTATAGATTGGTTACAAATTGGTACATCAGATCCTGAAACCATACATAGGTTAGTTGGCATTCGTTTCTTGATAAATAAATATGAATTGGAAGTTTGGAACGTTTGATTTTTTACGATAGTTGCTATATCTTGGTCGACTAAGGTAAAGCATAATTATATGCAAACGTACGGTACAATGTTTACTGAAAGGGAACTAAAACTTTGTAAAAGGTTTTAAGTGGAAGATATATGTTCAGAAAATAGTTTTTTCTTCGACGTTCGATACAGTTCTTCAGTTGAAATTGAAGATAAAAATATGCGGACTTACTTTGTATAAAATGAAAATTTTCTTAAGGTAAACAATTGCGCCAATTTGCCTAAGACCCAAAAAATCCAAGTTCTATAGCATAGAGCAAAATACATCGTTTACCTGTCAACAAAAAACCATGACCAAAGCTTACTAAACAACAATCTCATTTATTAGCGTTATTAAACATATTGAGTGAGTTACTGAGTAATTTAAACAAATGAAATGATGTGGTAATGGATGACGATAATTTTGTTAACTAAATTGTTTTATCCGTATACAATTATGGATTTCACAACCCTAATACTGAAATTTGATAATTTTATTACGTGTTATTAACAAGCAATGATTTACAGGAGTAAAAAATGTATGCCAATTCATTTCTAAAGTGCAGAAGCTCTTAATATGAAAATAAGAAAAGAAGCAGTTATGCTAGATATTGAAATCCATTTTAAAATCAGCGTTAACTACAGTCATGTAGTATTTTAAAACACTGTAATGCTGAAAAATAATATGAGTACTTGTGTTTATTGTCAATAGAACTGTAAAACAGAACCGAGAGGCGTATATTTACAGCGTAGAGACCAACATCAAATAAGGAAAGTTTAGCCACGGTCAAGCTTGGACTTCGTTCATTCAGCGTCAAAGCAAGTTTCGCAACTTAATCATGGCTTCAAGCTACAAACTTTCCTATTGGAGATTAACCGAAGTTTGTAATTGTGGACGAGGAAGGGTGGATGATTGTGTACTCTATCAAATTAAAACAACGATTCAAACATCAACAGATTTCTTTTCAGGACTTATTAAATGGATTTGATTTATGTAGTAAAACAACGATTTTGTAAATATAAACTAGAATCAATGACAATAAAAAAATATATTATGTGCATAATGTATGACGTTAAAAAGATATTCAATCAGTATATTAAAATCACCAACCATTACTGACAACTTGTTATTTTGGGGCCTTTCGATTTTGTTTGTATCTGAAGAAGATGGCTTTGCTATCGAATGACGTCACAAAATAAAAAGTTACCAGTTTTTGATGGAATGTTTTTAAATGTATCTTTAATATTAAAACGATATGATTACATGACTGTCAATAATATAAACTTATTGATCTGCTACCTTACAGACTTCTGCTTACCCATTCTCGACCGCGACGACGCCATCCATGACACTGGACTTGTTGAATTGCCTCATGTAAGAGTGCATCTCATAGAAGTACTTCTTGATCGTGGAGTCCGTGTGGCTGAACGGCATGGTGCCAAACTTGAACATGGGCTTGTGGCTGTAGGGCTTCATTAACTGAAACACAATCGGACACTTGAGGAAGTGGGATGATGTACTTGAAGGGAGGCCATTGATGTCTTAATAACTAACGTGAGAATTCTACTCTAGTTCTCTCTTTTTTAAGGACAACGGAATCACCTTTCAACTTTAATCTGCTCGTCCTCACGCGCCATCCGTCTGCTCAGTAGGAGGACTTATAATGCAGGATAAGAAAGAGAATCGGTACCATACTGGGTTGACAGTACTAATAATAAATGCAATGATTGCGGACAGAAATTGCACCTGCGCTATTTCTAACTCAGATCCCAAATCCAACGTTTTAGGCCGCTGGACCATTGGGTCTCCCAAGTCTTTTTAATTATGTCCATATTAGAATTAAGCATCGCAATTTATGAGAAATATCTAACAAAACTACACTTTTGATCTTTAATTCCTATGCGGAATTAATTGATCTTTAATTCCTAATGATCTTTAATTCCTTACTAGCCATGTATTTCTATGTCTAAGGCGTTAGCTGCTTTTACAAATAGGTTTCGGTTATATGTTATTAAGTAACAAAAGGCATTGCAAGGGTGTAAGTTAAAAAATAAATGTATATATTATTTTATTTTAAAACATTCATTTCTAGATATCGGTTGGGGTCCTTCAGGAATAATACATGAAATTATCTCCTGTAACTCATTTTTATGTTATTGGATATCCAAGATATTACTAGTAATGTATTTTATAAATTAATTAAATAATGTTTTAATAACATGAAACATAAAATTTTGTTAATTTACAATAAGTAACTTATTGTAATTAATACGAAAAACATACAATGTAAAAACTGTACTTCCATAAACTATATAAAAAATTAGAAATATTTAAAAGTATCAGAAAAAGATATTCTAAGGATTTTATAGGTTGTAAAATTATTGTTTCGTTTCAAGTAAATGGTATATTAATACTTAATAATAACTGTTTCAGTAATCCATTACTTAAATATCTCGTATACTTAGGATGCTGTATATTTGACGTGTGTTCTATATTGAAGTGTCTTTTCATAAGCATATAATACTGATATTTTTACACAAACATGTGATATTTTTGTTGTTTTGGAATGTGTAAGGTTCCAATGCAACTTTTCTTGTGGGCGTTTAAACTAAGTTTGTACCTAGGAGTTCGTTTCTGAAGAATAATCGGTGATTCTGATGTAATTTTCGTCACTTATGACTGTGAATATTTTACTAGAACTATCAATTATTTCATAAGTACAATGACATGTAGGAAATATATGACTATGACATCACTGTTATTCAGCAGGAAGTTGCATGCAAGGCGTGCGTAAAAATAGTAGAAAGTGATAATAATTAGTACAAAATGAGACCAATTACTACACTAATCTTAATATTATTATTACCTTCGTGTGTACTTGTGCGAGGAACGTAGTGGAGTAGAGAGGAAACAGGGTGCAGTGTGAAACACACTAATAAAATATGCTACGGCACCTGCGTTATCTCTTTTTGTTCCACTTCAGGGATTCTCTCTCGTAATTTTACAGTTTTTAATTTTCCCATGGCAATTTTCTTGAAATGTATATGCTTCATCCTTCATAAAGTCCATGTTCTTTTAACTTTCTTTTTGCTGCCGTGTCAGATGGAAATATCGATAAGTTTAGACATTTATTACGTTTTCCACCTTATATTTTATATATTTTAGAATGCTCAATAAATTATATTGTTCTAAATTAGTTTTTGTTTGAAATATTATACTATAATTCGTTAAACTGGGCATATAAATATCACGGCAAATGTATAAATAAATCACTTTCAATACAATTCTGTCTATTACACTTGTATGCAAGGTTGCTGAAAAGTCTTGAAATGGCCTAATATTTTCTGTACTCGTAAACGTACATACATACATTTTGTACAGTGACATATAGCATAAAATGTAACTTATTGATGTAATCAATAGCTCTTTACCACCTTAGGGGGTTGCTCGTAAGGAGTTTATGGAAAGTCTTAAATGTAAGCATAGTTTGATGTCAATTCCATCCTGAATTATATCAAGAATCTAAAAAGTTTTAATGACTGTTTGATATAGAAAATGTGCTTACAACTCAATAGTTATCACACATAAGGGGCTTTGCTAATCTTACTTTTCTTTTTTAAGACTTTCTAAGAATTTATATTCTTGTTGAAATTTTATTTTTGGCATACGAGTATTATTAGTAATGCCTTCTGAGTAGGGAGCATGTGTGTGCACTAAGAGTTTCCTTAAATACAAGCACTGAGTGCATGAGGCCGTTTATATTTTCTTTCTCATTAGTCATGATACTGGCATTTCTTGATTCACCAGAGCAGGAAAACCAGAGCTGTACAGCAAATACTAGCAATATTCAAATGGTGAAATACACTTTAGCTGTTTACTTAAACGCGGTAAAAAATAATATCCTGAGGCACATTTTTTATTTCTGCCTAAACACTTTTTATTGCTTAAGAGTCTTAGTCTAACCAGAGTGTGAGGTATTATTTAAATATTAGAGAACAAGAAACGTTTGTAAAGTGATAAGCTTTCAAGTAGAGCCAAAGGATCCCACCGGATTGTAAATAAACCTTGATGAAATGAGTAATCTAAGGATCAAAGTATTACAGGGAATGATTTGTCAGCAAGACATTTGTAATTCTCTTCAAGATAAACTTTTAAACATGAAAATATGAAGCTTTTGGTGTTAAAATTATTATGGGCTATTGAATTTAAATAATTAATATTAATTTACACTAACAATATTATAAACGATGGCTAAATTTTATTTGGGATAGGTAAAATGTTTAGTAAAATTCTTTTTAATTTATGCCTACAAATTGCATTGATCACGACTAAAAATATTTACAGACCAAACGGAGTGATATACATAAATAAAATTCTTCTTCTATAAAATCAGTAAACGTCAGATTGTTGAAACTATATTTTTGAGACAAGTCAACCATACATACTACAAAACTATAGTTTTATATACATTCAATTATAAAAATTATAACAACATAAATAAAGTTTAAAACTCCCTGCACAAGAAAAGTTTTTTTATTCGGTTTAAACCAATTTATAGTATAAAATTAGAGTATAAAAATATGTAAAAGAACTTTGAAATATTTTAGAAGAATGGGTTTAGAAGAACTATGACTAACTTAATTAATGTAGATAAACATTCTAAATTTTGGTAGATTTTGTTAAGTAAACCAAATACTGCACCATAACGCTTCTAGCCACTAAAAAAATTGCAAATTTAAAAAATTACCAAAAACTGATATAGAGACACTTGGGTAGTATTGCTAATTAAAATAAGATATTAGAGTTTCATAAACTATAGGGTTCGATTCTTAAAGTATCAAAAGTAGCTGACGAATGTATGTATAATCTTCCTTCATGTATGGACACTACTATCGAGTAAAGGATTAAATGAATATTATAAATAGGATCTTCGATACTCTCATAATGAACACCGGCTGATAGTCTTAAATTGAACAGTAATATCTGATATATGCATTAAAATATATTCATTTTATCATGAAATTAAAGTAATAAATGTCATTATTTACAAGATTATTAATTATTATTATTACATAAAAATCCTGTAAATTCAACCAATTTGATTTTGAAAGTAGATGGTTCAAGTATAAAGAGTAAGACACTAGGATTACGACATAGGAAATGTTTAATTTTGTTATCATTCAGTTACAATTAATATTAAAAATATAATATCTTAAATATTATTTAAAGCAAAATAAAAGCAAAGCAAATTAAGTATAATTTAATAAAATTAACGTTTTTATGAACATATGCTTTAACTCCTTATAGTCTGCCTTCAAATAGAAAAAGAAATATGAAAGTAGTGTTTCCAATGAATGTTCAAATGGTTAAATTATTTGTTTACTGTTACGTAACTAGATTTTCTTCCCTAAATTATATTACATTTTTTGTGATACCTCAGAGTAAATGAACATGCATTAAATGTTTCCTAAAAACAGTAAAATACATAACAGTATCATATTATGGTATAGTATGGTGTAAAAACTATTTTGAATATGGGAAATAATGGCCAAAGTCTCTTTACACTATTCTGTACTGGAAGGTAAAGTAAATATTACAACCAAAATAATACAAATGGAAATTGTGCATTCAGAGATTCATTTTTGATGTAGAACACAATCCATGTGTATGTGATGAACCAACTAGAGTTAATAGGCATTTAAATTATGTGTGCATCATGTTGCAGCTAATATTTCAAACACAAGTTAAAATCGAACGAAAGTTATTACTTAAAAGTTGAGTAACGATTACTTCATTGACGGCAGACCGCATAAAGGAACCTCTGCTGTGGCTGCCTGACAAGCTAAAAGCCACACAGGTGTCACCGTATCAAAGGTGAATAGCTGATTACTAATCAGAAGATTAGAGCAACGTCTACAAACAGAGCAATTCCTCTCTTGCCTTTGACATAGATATGTAAGTATAATTAATATGGTTAATATAAAAGTATTGATTATATGTATATAATTTAAACTATACACATATAATTATTTTAAGTGTGTTCAACAGTGGTTGAAATAACAAATGTTCCTGTGAAGCTTACTTTATGCCTCAATGTAAAAAAAATTGAAAATAAAAAACAATGAAATGTATGGTTGTGCTGTCATAAACTAGTTTTTACACAGAATAGTTGAATACATTTAGCAGAATCTTTCAAGTAATAATAGTGGTTTGCTGTAATTCAACGTTTTAGATGGATTTTTCGCAGACCTTTTTAGAGACCTGCAAGGGACCTTTTCAAAATCTTTCTGTTAACCAGAGACCTTAGGAATATGCATGTAACATTTCAATAGAATTGGTAGAGTATTTCTTACGTGATTGAATAACACACACTTGAATACACAGTCAGTCACTAATAAGTTTGATATAATAGTAAATTATTGCATTATTAGATTCTACCTATTGGAAGCTACCTACATGAAAATAGCTTATTTAAATCTTTAACGATAAATCCACAAAATAACCCACATTAAAATAAATGTACAACAAAGCCACAATTAATTTATAAATATAAAACAATCATATTTATTGCTGATTGTAAGAAAAATCTAATTTTTAAGAGGAGAAAATAAAGTAGAAATAATTAGTGCAAAACTGATATATGAAAAATATAAAATAATAATAAAATACAGACAAGTGCATTTGAGTTGAAGACAACAGCTTAAACAAAAGACAATGAGTTCATAAATCCAGAACGAGCGAGAAAACAAGTTTTATCGAACAAGACCGCCGCCACCGCGACAGACGTTGACTCTGCAGCAAACAATGAAGAGCCAGTTTCTATGTGTTTTGCTACCCTTACAATAGAAGATATCAAGATCGCAAAGGTCCTAAGCTCTTTCTATCTGCTTATTGCATCCCAGTTTAGAAAAATAGAAGACATCTGGAAGATCTTAATATACCATTTATACATACAGTGAAATAATGTGCTCTTCTTCGTGGTTAGCTTTCAATTCAGTAATCTATATAAATCTTAAACGAAACATAATATGTACAGTTGGGATGATAACATTCTAAGCTTACATTAATGTATAAGTCTGGCAATGTTATAGCTTTAGTAGTAAATATAAGTATGAAACATTATATATTCGCTACTAATGGCTGCTTGACTAAGAGAACAACGAAATCAACGTGATTTAGAAATTGAGATAGACATTTTTATTTGTCACGCATATTAATATTATAATTACTACCAAAATCTGTGACTTTACTACTCTTGAGAAGAACTGACTAATCAATTACGAAATTTTTTTCACAATTTTTCAGATCGCGTCAGCTTTAGTTATAACTAAATCAACCACGTTGCCACGGGATTCCAAAATAATTAAAATTGTCATTTGATACCATCAGTGTGAAATACGATGTACTATTTTTATTCTATGTTTACCATATATAATGTCTATTCTCTTATTATGATTTATTTATATTTTGA
Organism: Homalodisca vitripennis; assembly: GCF_021130785.1. NCBI lineage: Eukaryota > Metazoa > Arthropoda > Insecta > Hemiptera > Cicadellidae > Homalodisca > Homalodisca vitripennis. Next base: position 37,305,104 of record NC_060208.1, read on the forward strand.
TGTTAGGTAAAATGTAGATATTTTTATTTAAATAATATATCATAATATATAATTAATTTTTGCAATACCGGGTTGGTTTGAGTTATTGCTAATCTTATGAAAGTGCGTTTGCCGTGAAATCTTGGGCTTTCGTTGCCTTGGCGTAACAAAAGAGCGTTTCACGCCGAGATACCAGACTCATGAATTACTCTTAACAAGCGTCTTGAACCATTTTCTTCTATCACTTTTCGTTTTAATGATAAGAATTATCAACATAATAATGAATCAAATGTTTAATGAATTCTCACTTTAGAAATAGAGTTGCCTATATATATATATATATATATATATATATATATATATATATATATATATATTTTTAACTCTAATGTTTTATAACCAATCATTCTATATGATGAAAAATAATAAGGATAAAAAAATGTAACTGTTTCGGTACAGTAGTCAAACATTTTTTTCAATTTTCGTTTTCTAGATTTCCTTTGGTTTTCTTGATAATAATAATTTGCCAAAAAATATTTTAAGAACCAGAGTAAAGAAGAAGGTTTCAATACACGTGTTCTTCTGGATCTGAAGAGCCTCTGAGTTATTTTACTTAAATTACTAAAGTTGATTTGGTTGCCATAGAAACCCCGTTTTTAATTCCTGTATCACTGAGGCAAGACTAATAAATCTTCTCAGATAGATCGTCATTGATGCAGCGCGTCACTACGAGTAGATGATAGCTTCAGCATTCTAATTCAGAGTTTATTACAACACAAAACTTCATGTATCATTCGGTTTTACATCACTCATCACTCCTTGTACGAACCATACCGTATTGTCGTATTGGGTATAGCATTCATTTCAGTGTCTGCGCCAACAAAACCAGTCAATCAGCATCATAAAACTTTGGCGCGACTACCAAAAGTGTATATATTTTCTTTGAAAATCCAAAGCCCAATACGAAATAATTGAAAATTATCCTCATCCTGGATATGAGAAGCAGTATTGTGTATTTGACACATTGAAACTTTTTCTTATTGTAAACCTCTCCCGTTATGTACTCTGTAAACTAATCTTGTCTACTATTAAAGATAAAGACAATCGAGACTCATTTCAATTAATTCCAGATGACTTGGAATGGGACACTAATGTAATGGTTCCGAACAAAAAATTAGTATGGGAAATCATGACCATCACAAGTTTTCCAAAGTGTTATGCCTAAAGCCAAGGTAATTTAATACTCCTACACTCATGGTAGCTTAAACAAGACGTTAGACAATCTATTTTGGTCTCTAGTCATCACCGAACCAAACAAAAAAAGATTCAAACAGATCAAACAGACAATCAAGTAATGTCATCTTTAACAAAATTGTTTTATCAAGAACATAAATACGAGTAATACTGGCAATACAGAATGAACACAAATGTTGATAGCATTGCGCTGCTGAGATATCAAAAGGAGCTTTCGCTTTACGTTCAAGATAAAAGTATGAATAGCTCAATCCAGCTTTGCCTGCAATTATGACCTATGGTAACACCAATCTTTAAAAACAAAAATCTAAGAAATAAGCGCAAATGATCTGAAGATGAATGCTGTAATAAACTAGATCTTCTTTTTCTTGCTTTGATATAAAAACAAAAGACTGCATTCGGTTGGATTGACAGTAAAGATGCTGACAGTGACTACTGCATACTGTACATAACAAAAGTTATGTACACCTCATTTACAAATAGACTCTCTGTTCAATACAATGTACACCATTCATACAACATCCACAAAGCAAAAAGCATTCGGTGATAACTTTTCGTGTTGCCTTCCTGGAAGCCCATAATAAACTCTTATGTTAATCTACTAATTTAAACGTTAACATACAATTAAAGAATCGTAACAGTGTTGAAAAATAGTTTCAACTCATAACTCTGCCAAATATTAGTTCTATCAAGGTGACTCTCACTATTAAAAGATTTAGAACGATTAAATGTAGAGCAAACACGCTATTATGTATGAACACTAACACCATGTTGCTTTTAAGGCAGCCATTGTTAATGCAACGCTAAATAGCACACCTTAAGCGTCTTAAACAATCTGAACTGTTGGAGAAATCAGCTGCACCTAGTCCTTCCATCCTGAAATTCTGACCATCTCTTCCGAAATGTCAGAAGAATAACTTCTTTAAATGTTAGCCTCTACAATTTGTAATATATAAACATCAGAACAGCTAGAACTCTTGTATAGGTATTAAATTGGATATCTCAAGAAGATGCCATTAGGTTAGTCTCTAGAAATTGACGAAGAAGGGAGGGGAAATTATTGTTGCTTCTTGTACGAAACCAATCCAGAATGAGTCTGAAAAAGGAATAGTGCACCAGGTATTGTAGATTTATAAAAGGCCTGCCCAGGAATATTAATATGACGTATTTTGCGTATTATAGCTACCGCCTCTGACAAAATTATATTAGCTTAATTACATTGCTTAGTGTTCAAGTCAGATGATGTTATGAAATACTTGTCATTCTCACTATTAAAAATACTTCTTTACAAAATAATTTGTAGTTTTGCAAGGGAAAGAGTTCCTTTCTTTTTTCATTAACGGATACAACAATCATAATTTAAAAATTTTTCTTTCAATTTTAAACAGTGGTTTTCTCTATAACTTGTTTTTGTAACTATTTTTTGCTTAAAAAATCCCTTTAAAATATTTAGAAGTGATTACAATATACATTGATACAAAATATTTAAATATTTCTTATTACTAATCACTGTGTTGAATAGAAGAAAACAAAAACTATTTTTCACTTCTATATTTCGGGGGATTTAATACCCCCTTCTTCAGGAAGTTTTAAATAAAAATGAATACAAAACTATAACATGTAAACAAGAATTAATAAAACATAAATGTAAACACAGTGCATAACATTTGATAAAGTCCAGCTGACGTGAAATTGTTCTAATTCAATCTTGTTGGAACAGTTGATTTTTATAAAAGGTGGAATACAACTTGTAATTTATGGCAAATTTTGAATGTTGTAAAATTATTTAAAAAGTTATCTTAAATTTAGACCAAATGGATTTTTTGTCTTCAACATAATTTGATGAGCTTGCTCCATGTGCTTTAATTTTAATCTGTTGTAGTTTTCATCAGGGCATTGTGGTAGTTGGTGTATTCCTTTTAATTTAAAACACTCTTCAATTTTGTCTTGTTTGTGTTCTAGACAATGTCTTGCCAATGGTTTATCTTCATCTTTATGAAAAATGTCAAACCTATGCCCTGTCATACGGATTCTTAAATGGTTCGATGTTTGGCCAATATATTGTTTGGAGCAAAACTTACAATTAATTTGGTATATTACATTTTTTTTAAATTACAGTCAATTTTGCCAATTATAGGATAGGTCATTCCGGTACTACTGCTATTGAATTCTCTTGAAGAACTCATAATTTTACATGTTCCACATCGTGATTTTTTACACGGATCCATTTCTTGTATAGTTGATAGATTTTGGAACTAGTGTGTTAACAAGCTTGTTTTTCAAATTTGGAGGTCTTCTAAAAATTACTTGAGGTGCTTCTTGAAATAAAATTTGAAGTGTCAGGGGAACTTTGAAGAATATTAATTTTTATAATAGAATTAACTTTGTGTAGACCAGGGAAGAATTGAGTAATAAATTTAGGTTCTTTTGAATAATCATATGAATTGTTTTGACATTTCGGTTATTAATTTGATTTTTGAAAATTTTTTCGGGGTAATCCAAATCTTTGAAGGTTTTACTCAATTTTCAATGTAGTTTAAGAAATCAGATTGGCTGATGCATAGTTTCTTTGTATATCTTATTAAAAATATTTAGAAGTGATTACAATATATGTTGATACAAAATATTTAAATATTTCTTATTAAAAATATATGGAACGGGAATTCATCACTGGTTTTCTAATTCGCTCTGATAAAATCTGTATTTTTAGTAAGAGAGGAATAACAATCAGAGTGTCACATGTTTACAACCGTGTAACAGTCAACTGATACTAAACATGGGTACAGTATAGTTACCGTAATGTGACCGTTACATAAACCACTGCAAACCATTACAGGACCCCTAATTGACAGCACAGTTTCATGTAATCCCTTGTAACACTGTTTCCCCCTCTATGGTATAAGTAGGCTACTGTACATCTAGAGCGACGTCTCAGATACTCACCTGAGATGCCAATGAACATCGTCCCGAAAATGCCCATACGTTTATTGGTAACCTACCACTCACCCTGGTATCGTCGAGACCACTGAACTCGTGGAACTCTTCTCGGGCGATCAGGACGGCGCGGCGGCCAGTTTTGGCTGTGTAGATGGCAAGAAACACCATGGCGAACATGGCCCACACGTTTATTGGTTACCTACGCTACTCACCCGGGTATCGTCGAGACCACTGAACTCGTGGAACTCTTCTCGGGTGATCATGACGGCAGCCAGGTTGGCTGTGTAGATGGCAAGAAACACCACGGCGAACATGGCCCATACGTTTTTTGGTTACCTACGCTACTCACCCTGGTATCGTCGAGACCACTGAACTCGTGGAACTCTTCTCGGGTGATCATGACGGCGGCCAGGTTGGCTGTGTAGATGGCAAGAAACACCACGGCGAACATGGCCCATACATTCGTCATGAACCTGTAAAATAGTTATATCTGATTAAAGATAGATGTTTATTTTTGAAATCCATTATGTAATCTGTATTTGGAAAATAATGCAGAACTCACCGTAAAACAAAAAAATATGTTCATGGTTTATTACGAAAATGGTGTAACTACTCATAAAAATACTACTTGAAGAGATGTTTTGAATTTTTAAGCCCTTTGTGTCTTATTTTGAAAAACATAGTAAATAATTCCTTAAGGTAAGGATATAATAACTTAATAAAAAACTAAACTAGTTTTTAATGTTAAACCAGAGTGAATTCATACGTGCAACCTTCTAAGGTTTGCAACAACTAAAAGAAAAATAAATTATTTTCCAAATTCCCGATGGCTTAAAACGATGAAAGTTCAAAAACAGGTGACTTATGCTCTCAGCAGACGAAGTAAAAATCTTTCATAACGATTACCAGTCCTTAGGATAACGCGCGCGTGTCTGTGTTTTTAAAATTTCCGCGGTTATAGAAAGATTAAAATTGACAGAATGCTCTTATCACACAAAGAAAGTGATAAGATTAACTACCCAAATTGGTTTTAATAGGGTGTTACCTTCTAGGAGAACTAGATTTTGTTTTTAAACTGCCCAATATCCTAAATGGTGAAATTTTACAGACATGTGTATAGTAGACTCAGCAGACTACCGGAAATAAGTTAGACCGAACTAGTCGCAATTTGACTGAAGTAGACTTTTCAGATCTGCGCTGTGATTAGAAGCAACGAAAATTAGTGTTAGATGAGAGTATGGTCTAAAGGGATTTTTGCCCTTCCAAGAATAAATATCATTGATTTAAAATACTGATATGGGAATCTAAGAAAAGGTTTCCAACTAACCATTTGAATATAATTAAAGATCAATCAAATTTATAACATTTGCAAGAAGAAACTACAGTACTCTGTTGTATTTACATAATTTATTTTACATAAGATGTCCAAACAGTTCTGTTTTCCTCGCAGAAAATGTAGGTCACAGCCGTCATGTGGCAACTTACAATAAAACTACCAAGGCGTTAAACAAGCCTTTGTTGTAGATATCTCTAGTGACAGGTCTCTCCTTACACAACTCAGTATATGGTTGGTGGCTCTCTATATTGTGTAGTATATTGTTTCAGCATGGAAAGGGTACATAAGAATATATTTCTACTCGAGAGTTGAAATTTCAACAGTTTTGAAAATTGTTGATGGTTACTTAAACGTGTGTTTCCATTAACTAAAACTATAACTTGATATTCAATTCCACTTTTCATAATTGTTTAATGTCAAATATTTATCATTAAAGGAAAATTGTATGATGAATCAGCTGTAAGATATTTACAATACAACAGCGATCTCTTCATCAGATCAAGAGAGAGAATATGACTCAAGGACCAAAAAGTGCAATCGCTTCCCAAACACCATAGTCTAATGTTGTAAATTTATTTGTTTACTGTTATTTATAAAATTTAAATTCAATATTAAAGTCTTTTTTTCAAAAATCTTATACGAAATCAATCCTGTTGTTTCTGGTATCTTCTCTTTATTTAAATTCATACAAATGAAGTCAGTAGCAAATTCATTGGTAACGGGTTAATATATATTTTCTGGTGAAAAGTATTGTGTATTCACATCATGAATACTTCCAAAATATATATATATATATATATATATATATATATATATATATACCCAATGAAGTATATAAGTATTGAAATAGAATATATGCTGTTTTATTAGAATTTGTCATGATGTAATATGAGATATGCTACAGTGAGGTATTATGAAACACAGTTTTATGAATCTTCTACTCGTTTTCAAACACTTTAATATACAGTTCTTAATTAGTTAGGGTTATATTGCATTTTACCCATTTTTAGGTAACATTTTTTTCGAAAACGTCACTTATCTCAAACAATACTCTTGTGAAGTACGCGCTTAATGTCAACTAAAATAATGTACATGAAATTTAAGTTTATTATGCAATGAAATTATTAAAATTGTATAAAGGATTATGGGAAATAATTCTTGAAGACCTTCTACTATATAGTCATAAAAAACGTTCTTGTTGATCAACGAGATCATTAATAATAACAAATTAAAACAAAAAGGACTGAAATTTTTCTTGAAAGAATCATGAAAGAGATTGGTAATCAACACTTGCGTATATGAAAATTGTATACAGAACTGTGAATTCCGTAAGGTCTCAAACACGTTGAAGTGGTTCATATGTTAAGGAAAGGTGGTAAAAATCTCAAAATATAGACAGTCTCAGATTCATAATTCCTGTACAATATAATTAGGCCTTTTTTAATTCATGTTAAGGCCATGTAAAGGCATGAGAAATTATTATAGTACATTAGTTTGAGCCAATTAATTAGCTTAGGTAGGATAAAAATTGGGTTTTAAAGTGATAAATACAATTGCATTTACAAATCTACTGCAAATAATAGTTTCAATCATAACATATTTCTATTGCAGTTATAGCTATAAGAACTCTAAACCTTAAAAATGTGTGGACATTTGAAATACTGAAACATCGTAAAAAGTGACACGTGTATGTAAACACATTGAAGATTCTAAATTGACAAGTGCGCCTCGGGTGTAGCTAACAAAATTACGCAATCAACCGACAGACAGCGTTGGTGTCGCAATGTAGAGTGATGAGCCTGAGTTCAGTTTATATATGAAGATTGAGTTAGTTGCATCGCCGTCACTTCCGCCTAGACTCTATCATCCAAATTACGTATGGATCATTTGCAAACTTACCTTTCCAAAAGAAAACAAAATGAATCCACAAATGATTCCAACCATTCTAAGGTTGAATAATTTTTCACGACTTATAATGTAGTTTTTTTTACTTAGGACATTAGGAGTTTTGCACTTTGTTTTGGAGTGACAGGATATTGAGGATAAGTAAGGATGAGGATAGCCTTCTGTCGAGCTCCCATGAGAAGAGATAGCGGGCTTTATCTCAGTCGTTTCAACTTGAAAGAAGAGATAGCCAGTTCTTTTCCAGCCTCTTCAGTTAAAGCTGGTTTTAGACAGAAATCTCTCATGTCTAACCTATTGATAGTTTTTAACATTATCGGAGTTCCACCCACTACACCAGGCACCCTCCGCAGTAGATTGCGGTTATTGATGTGCCACTCCTACACATCCTTAGTTTTCCTCAAATATAAGTATCACATCGTATTTGGTTTTTTCTCTACCCATTGCCAAGATATACACCATCCAAAAGCAAACCCTCTTGCGGTACAATCTGGAACATTTTTCTTTTTTGGATTCTCTTCAGAATACTGCATAAGTGTATATCTCTGCAAAATATGTAAGTGATGCCAGATAATTTATTTTTTAGTTTTCTTCCATTCATATATAACAGGTCAAGAAGTGAAGCGTTTCCACACACTTACAAAGTTTTCTTAGAGTAAACAGAATATAAAGTTAAGTTAAAGTCTTCATTCACGTAGCAAACAAGGATAAAATTTTAAAATTCCTTTTAAAAACGATTTTATATTAGATGATTTAAAGAAATTAAACTGCAATAAGTTTTTTTTAACTATGTCAAAAATATTGAAAAGAACATGCGCTGTAAAAGTTCTATAATAGAAATAGTTAAAATGTAAAACAGTATAAACGTTTTAAGGGGCATACAGAAAGCTGCTACAAATAAAAACAAACACTTAAAAACCAAGTAAAAACTAATGAATATTGTGAGAAATTTTAATAGTTTGGATAAAAATGCCTGTAAACAAATACGGGAAGATTATCGGTAAATGTAAATGCATAACATGTTTAAACTGAAATATGTAGTACGGTACCATAATTGTGAATATCATCGTGCTTGTAAAAGTACTAAATAAATGATAATAATAATAATAATATCTCCATACACAACCAAACAAACATGTTGTGGATATGTGTGATGGAAATAAACTTTTAAATATTTAGTTAGGGTCGTGACACATGAGAAGCCGCATTAAAGCCTATAATATTAATTTTACTCATATTTAACTAAAAATTATCAAGTAGTTAATAGTAAAATATTTTTGTAAATCAAAGAATGCCTGAGGACTATAGTTGACAACTAAGAAGTACTTAAAGTTAAGAAATTTGCAAATCCTGTTCTAAATTAATTTTTATTTGACCAATCGGTATAATTTTTTCCCTAAAGGGTAAAATTCTAATTGAATCTTGTTGTTGTAAGACTCTATATAGGGGCACATTAGTAATTTGAAGCTTGAAAAGTGTGCACATATTTTTACAAATTTTCATTATTAAAAGCATATTTATGTAATAAAATTTCTAAAAATGTTTCCTCAAATGTAAAAAATCCTTCAATTACAACTTTGTAGGAACGGGTACCTTCCCAGACAGAGCGGTCCTCATATTGCCTCAAATTTATTTTAAAATAAGGAATAAAACCCACTATTGTAGCTTATATGAAAAGAGTCCTATAACATTTGAGGTGGTGTTGCCATATCCATTGATAAATAGCTGTTTCCCCTACGACTTTGCTATATTCACATACTGTCTGCTTGATTGTCTCGTTTTAGAAGAAAGGTAGATAGAATAAAATACGTAATTTATTTACGGAAAAATGGTAAAAGTGTAGTGCACGGGTTTTAGTATTGGTGAGTGGGGTTGCGGGGGGGAGGGGTGGAAGCGGCGAGGGTTCATAACAGCCAGCCACCATCAGACTACTTTCGTGCGAACTGCTCTAGTAATAAAATACTTATTTATTCAACTATTACACTAAATAATGGGATTTAAAAAGTGGTATTTTAAATCCTTCCATTCCATGAACGGCAGAAATACAATATAGACATTTTTGGTTCGGTTAGGTTTGTCAAAGTAAAAGCATTTGTAAAAAGTTTAAAAATTCGAAAGTTTAAAATTTGGGACATTAATCAATTTCCCAATCAGAATGTGTTACAAGATTAACTTGTATTCTATAAAGCTTAATAGTATAACAAATAATTAAAAACAATATCGTACAGGATAATTAATGCTAACACAAACTGTCTACGCGTGTGTAATTTGTAACAAACCAATATAAATAGAAAAAAACAAATTCAAATCAAGCAGAAATATGTGTTCTGCCACTTAATTGCTAACGTTAAATTATTATATTGATAAAATCCGTATTTTCACGGATCATTGTTGAATGGTTTTAAATAAAACATAATACAATTTCGTGAATAATACAATCACTCTATTTTCTTCCATTGTCCTACTTTCTCATCCTTAAAGCAATCGTGCCACCTTGATTTTAATGAAGGTGGATATATATCATGTTTCACGTCATTATGGCATACATGGCATTTGTATTATAACAGATGTGCCTGAGTTTAGCCCTCCGTTATATGCGTAGTTTCTCTTCTTATATAATGTGTTTTAGGTTCTAATTTCTGTTATCTGATAAAATAAACTATTTTAAAATGTTTATGTACTAACTATTTTGTTCATACAATACAAATTTTCAGTCACTCTTGGAATGCCAGACATTGGCATAAACAATGGGACTTTTTAGAACTTGATGCCGGAAGCTGGTCTACGCCGATATCTCCTGTAAGTGAGGAGAACAAAAATAGGACACCCTCTTATAAATAAAAAATCACCATAATTACGTAAGGTATTCCTAGGGGTCTGGGAATTATATTGTATTTCGAGGAAACAAGAATTGTATTATAAATTCCAAATCTATAAAGACTGCAAGTTTGTAGAAACCAGGAACTTCCAGTAGATGTGAATTCCCAGAGACTTGAGGCTTTAGTATCGGAATTTTCCACCTAAAGGTGTTAGAAATTGGAAATTCCTAGAAGACATGTTTTTTATAAAGGTCAAGTAACAAAGAACAATTCAAGGACCATAAGAGAGAAAAGGAGAACTTAAATAGAAGTTCAACACTTAAAATTAGCTTTTCCGGAGATTTGCCATCGTTCAGTGATAAACAAATCACTACGTTTAAGAATCTGAAATCTTATATCTTTCTCAGGTCAACAAATAGCCTAACACATAACTAAAATCCAGATTATTTATATAAACCTAGATTGTACTTATGTGTTAGGTTAATTATCTATCTTAAGAAATAGCAGATTGCAGATCTAGAAACGTAGTATTACTGATTTGTAAATCACTGTACAATGGCAAATTTCAGGAAAAGTCCCGAACATTCCTTTACAACCTTCCCATGGTAAAAAATAATCTTCAATCAATAAACAAGAAATGATCACTATAAGTCACAGAACCTTCAAAGTCTCCATTATATCCTAACTAATTACGAGAAGTATTAGAAATATTTTTCTAACCCAATTAAGCACTATAAGTTGACATTTCGACTTACTTGGATGTTATGCCTTTTGGACTGTCGATGCGAACTGCTGCCTGGAACAGTAGCGCGCAGACCAACCAGTACGTACGAAACAGCGAGAATCTGTGGTTCTTGCCTGCATTTACGTTCTGGAACAATTAAACATCGATTAAGGTCCATTACGTCTTGCATGGCATTGGGAGATTCACAATACAGTTTCTGAAAATAAATAGTTTTATATACATAAATTTTTATAAAAATAACAGAACATGCCGATCTTTTTCTAATTATCATTAAAAAAATTAATTGTAAATTTAAATAATAATTTGTTTTTGAGGAAACTATTGTTACTATTTAAATACATTAATTAGTGCATTATATATTAATATGCCTCATGATGATGTGAGTTAGTGTCGTCTAAATTGTACACATGAGCACACCCAAGAAGTAGTGCGAACTTTATTAGTTCCAGCGGTTGTACAATGGGAAAGTATTATTCTATAAAAATTAAAGCATTAACGTATTTCATAAATCAGTATCATCCCAGACAGTAAAATGAAAATGAAATTAAATAAAATGAAAAATGCCTTTATTTATATAGACAAAGTTAGGACTAAAAAGTTCTTTCTTCCACTTAACCTCTGAACACAAAATAAAATAACATAAAATCATTCCTATTACAATATCGTAATGGGCATGTAAAAACTAAATTACGCTTAATAAGTAATTACGACACAACATCAAATTTTACATACAAAAATAGTATATTGGGATAGTAAAGTGAGAATTTAATACAATGTGCAAATAATAAACTTATCCTAGTGTTATGGCTGCTTTAGGTTGTTAAGGGTTAAATTAGTAATATTGCTTGTCTTTATATTATATAAATATTGTATGCGAAACTTATAAACAATTGCAAAATATTAGGAGTTATATTTGTAGCAATCACAGTGTATTAGTTACAGATTAGCAGCGTATATCCAGCCAACATAATGGCGATGTCACGCCATTAGGGTTAGGCTTGGGTTATAGTGCACTGAAAATAGCAATTAAACAAGTGTTATGTAACTGTCTTCACAGATGGCGTCAGATATTAATGCAAATCGATTTCATGATTTAACATGTTTAGCAATCTCATCATCTCTGTTGCTCGAACAAACAAAGGTGTTTTAGTACTGATTTAGTTACGATGAAAATTGAACTGTATTGTTTAGTTTTGGTATTATTTGCAATCCCACAACTTATATATTTTAAAAGTTATTGTAGCCTAGTACAAATCTATTTTTTCTGTTAAATAACCCCCCGTTATCATATTTAATCTCTATCTAAGGTACTTAACCCTACCTCATTAAAAATAGATCAATACCACTTGAAATAATTGGTTTAAAAAAACTAACTTCAATATTCTTCTTTGGAGCTTTATTTGCAATAAATTTGGTGTAAATTTCATTTACCGGTGAGTGCAGTTCAGATTGATCTCGTTTCTTTGCAAAATTAAATTAACTGTTGCATAGTGAACTAATTAAGAGATATTATATAGAGAGTGAGATGGTCCTGAGACACTCGGAGTTTCAGAATGGCTAAGGAAAAATTGTGGATACCTTTGATCATTCTCATTTCTTATCACCAATTCTCCTGTCTCGTGAACATGAACAACGAAAATGCTTGTATTTATAGCGAGTCATTTTACTGTGCCTCATGAAAAACTTGATCTTTGGATTCATTAATATCCTTTTTCATGATGTGCTCATATATCATGGCCTCCAAATTAACAATATTACTATAATCTCGATGTTTCACGATAATTTATCACCAGAGATAAAAAGTATTTCTATGCCTTCGTATATCGTATCACTTCACTAGACCCAGAGCTTCCGACAAATTGACGAACGACATTCCGTACCTGTAAACAGATTAGGAAAGGAACGCCTAACCCCAAAAACCTATACTTTGTTGATAACAAACAAGATGATTGAAAACTAGGTATAAAAGTTCTGCTTAATAAATTAGAGTTGTATGGAAATCTCACGAACAGTAACAAAAGTTTAGTTTTATTCAGTTAAATTAAAATAAGAGGCCTGATTTCTTGAATAAAAGTAAAGTGGTAATATTTGTTCCTTATAATGAATAGCGGCAATACAAGATGAAATATTTCCATTGTGTTGAAGTAATTAGTGTAGCAAGCATTTTAAAACAATGCTGGAGCTCTCTGAGAGGCTCATTGTAGTGGAATGAGCGTGGCAGTGAATTACTCTGTTTTCGACATATTTCAACTCTGATCTATTACAGTTTCCAGGGAGTGAAAATTTACAAATTTGTTACAAAAAGTAAAAAACTCTATTTATTTATGAATTACGGTAATTACATCTAAGTTAAAATAGTTTCAAAAATGAAATAAAACTGGCTAGAACACGAACACTTTAATTTAGTCCAGCAGTATATGATGTTTTAACATTATATAAGTCTCTTTAAAGTCAACCCCTTAATGATGGGTAGAAGGTTATTGTACTCCTTCAGCCCAAAGAACGTAAAAGCTTCCTTTGTTGCCTTTTCCTTACACGCAGCAGTTTTAGCATGCCATCCTGATGGGTATGTCTTTATCAAATAGTCGCTCTTGTTGACAGCTTGGCTTTCAGGAAAGTAGGTTCACTCATTGGTTTTATGTTTTAATGTAATTAAGTTAACAGGATCCAATATAAGCTCCATCTAAAACATCAATGCCAATGTCTAAATATTACACAGCGCTTTCAATGATAGCATATTGGCCCGAGATGAGCAGTGAAAAATAGGATAAAATTTTCTAATTTTCTCCATAATGAGATCGTATAAAATTTCTACGTTAAACTGTTTCCAAGCACAAGCAGAGTGTAAATCATGATTTAAGAAATCAAGAAATTAACCATGTACGTTTTTCAATGACTTCTGCCATTTCAAAATTTTTAATATTTTATTACAGGTTCACAAATATTCTCAACGTGCTTACGAAATTTTAGCTCTGTGTCAATCGTGACTCCTCATACATTTATTAGTTTCTGTCGTTCAAGCAGTTTTCTCTTAAGTAAAGACAAAAACCATTTGCATTGTTTACCGATTGAATAGATGGTGGATAAAAGTGTACAAAAAAATGTTTATTCAGGCAGCTTAAAATTTTGAGATATTTGTCAATAAAACATTAGAAAGATTTATTGACACTTGAAGAAGTTGTGTAAAAAAAGTATGGAGATTTTTATTCAGTATGTTGAAAATAAGAGATGATTTCAGTTTTGCTATATGTGCTTAGCTATTAGCCTAACAGTATTTATTATTAATAATTATTGGAACATATTTAAATGCCTTGATGAATATCTTACAAGTAATCAAATATATTTTTAACCCTTATAATGTTAATTTGACCGATAAAAATAACATAAGAATTTTCTAAGTAGCTGGTTTATCATAAACAATTTGTAGTTCATAAGACTTTTACATTAATGTATCTCCTGGTATATAGAAATGTTATCAATCACCTTAATCATAAAAAATTTAATGTTGTTAAGATTTTTTTATTATATAACACATTTAATTGGATCTTTATTTATGAGTCATAGTCAAGTGTGAGTTTCATTTTACTAACTATTATCATGGTTGTTACTTGATTAGAAAATTATATTTGGATTAACGTACTGTACTAACGCAAATGTTCTTGTTGTAATAATTGCAAGTACAAAACTATGAAATATCCCATAACTGGACAAATGCTGCAGTGCCCTTGGAATCCTTATTTGAATATTTAAGTTATATAAGAAATACATTAATGTATTTTGAAAGCAATATCAGAACTTGCTTATAAAATCGTACATGTGCAGTATAGCGTAAATTGTATAGTCTTTAAGGTAACTTTTGTGTTCTGTTCAAGGATATACCTTAATATTTAGGTAAATCATTAACAACTTAACGTAAGTTATCATTCAACTGTAAGAACAGATTGTAAACGATTTCCTTTATAATTCGTTGGGTTATTTTCTTGCCTGAACGTCAGCGAACCCTATCACTTAGAGGTCTAGACAAATTTTATGTTTGTCTATCAGCCTGCCTATATGTCTGCCTGTCTACACGATATCTTGAGAACTAACTGACCTAGACACTACTAAGTTGTAAATGAAGCTCAATTTTTACATAGACACTGAGTTTGATGATGGTGCATATCACTCCATGGAATTTGGCGTTAACAAATATTTTTACATTAGTCTCATAGCTAACCATGATATCACGAGAAAGTAGCGGAATAATAAATTAATAATCAAAGTAAAGTAATGTTAGATTTTAACATGTACTTTTTTCGTAGAAAAAAAAAAAGTAATAGAGCGGAAATCCAATGTTAAACGTAGGTGATCAGAATTGTTTCAGCGCACTCTTGTGTGGCAGTTACCACAGTTTCCATAGCTTACCGGAACTATTATTATTTGAAAACTGTCATGAAACCTAACTTGAAACATAAAAAGTAGCATGTAGTAAGGCATTCATCAGTAGATATTAGATTGAATGAAACTTCATTTCTACATAAACTTGAATAAGTTATGATGGTGCATGCCCGACAATTGAATTTGACTGAGTGTCATTGAAGCATTACTGAATAATCCTAGTAAGCTTACTAGGATGTAACAGCTGTCACTTTCATATTTTACCTGCCGTGGAGATACAAATTTCTGTCCTGTATGATTGACTGTCTATCTATTTGTTAACTACACATCTCAAGAAAGAAATAAGCTACAGACTGTAAATTTTGCATATAACCTCGGAGAACTTGTTACGCGACACATAATGTAGCATATTCCTACCTTGTATTATAGTGATAAGTATGTATTACTCAGTACTTACCGTAACTTTCATGTCAAATCCGGACGGACTGAGCCACTCAAAGAAGAAGATGGTGTAAGCCGCGGCTTGGATGGCGACAAGACCTACCAGCATCCAGGAAGCCGTGTCGAATGGTTCTGAAACATGTATAAAAAAAAATGTTAACTATAGAAATATATTTTGTGCGGCGGACCCACAGTTATCTGCTTTATCCCGTGCGGCGGACCCACAGTTATCTGCTTTATCCCGTGCGGCGGACCCACTGTACGGGCATCGTAACGTTACCGGGCGCGTTACACATTTTCACGAATAAACATAGTTATCTGCTTTATCCCGTGCGGCGGAGCCACAGTTATCTGCTTTATCCCGTGCGGCGGACCCACTGTACGGGCATCGTAAACGTTACCGGGCGTTACACTTTTTCATGAGTCACTCCGAGCCGCAACCTAATTTAAGACGTTGTCACGTCAATACTGTTCACTAAGAATAAGTTACATGAAAATAATAGTAAAACTCAGTCAAACGAATTGGAAAATTTAGTGAATCTCCACATAACGTAGCTATGGAGGGAAGGGTTATTTAACAATGAGAAAATTAAAGGACAATAAGAACACCTCTTTGTCTATATACAATGGATGGCTTCTAGGTAAACTGGACAGACTTATTTTGTAATCTAAGTATCTCTACTATTGAAACGATGCGCAATTCGTTGTGAAAATCTTCATCGCCGACTTTTTTGGATCTCTTCAGACGTCTGAGACTCTCCAGATTTCAGAAGTCGAGTCTGTACCAGTATAAGATTTCAGACCCTGCACTAAACGGAACTTGAAATGGAGCTAAACTAAAGATTTTCACTAAACCAACCCCACATTGTGACGTAGTTATGGCTCCGTTGTATTTCTTATACCTTTCTTTCAATTTGTGGCAATATTGAAGTTAGCATTACTGTACTAAAACATGTAATTACTATTTTTCATTTTATGAAAAGACTATTATAAGGGAAAAATAATAACTATAAATAATAAAATGCTGAAAAACATTTGTAAGTATCATAATACAATAACTATGTCATAATTACCTTAAAAATATTGCGCTTTATTTTCTTTCAATCGGAGAAGTATTAAAATAATATAACTATAACTACATATACAAATAAATTATTTCCGTTTATTCAATTTACGAAAGTAAGTAAGAAATAGTTATTTTATTAAAATTTTCCTAAGAAAAATAATAAATTAATAGTAAGTTAATAATAAGAATATGTGTTCAAGGAAAATATATATTTAATTTATTATTTTAATGCAATTGTAAAGGCATCTTACTAGGTTTAAATTCTATTTATTGTCTTTATTCCATAGTTTAAACTTTTGGGTACTGAATATTTAATTAATGAAAAACTGTAACTATGTTTTTTATATTAGAATCAACAGAAAATAATTTAGAACCAATTTTATATTATCACTAAATCTAAAAGTATAATATTTTAGTTTTAGTATTACGAGTGTAAAGATGGGGCTCTGAGTTCGTAGAGTGAAACTCTGTTTTAAAATTCCCCCTGAGAATTTTAAAATTTGTATCATGATAAATTATTATTGAATATATCCAACGATTTCTAGCCTTTTACTATAGTTGATCAAAACACAGACAAAGAAAAGCTTCTACATGTAACAAGATTTGTAAAGTGTAAATTAATTTTAACAGCTAAACAGCAAACATTTAAAGTGTATCAATTATTATACTTAGTAGCCTTAATTTTGACAGGAGTTAAAAAAAATTAAACTATCTGCTGGATATGCCAAAAGGGAGTTTCCAAAACCAGTAGGGCGTATCCCGGACGTATTTTTGAAATAGTAATTGAAATAGAAATTGTTAATCAGGGACCGCAAGAATGTCTGTGTACAGTTTTAGTATAATTGCTAATGTAGATTGTACGTGATCGATTATAAAACACATACAAACAAGCACACAGAGAAACACAATTTTATTCATATGAAATAGTATAGATTTCTAACTTTAATTTTATTCCATTTTTCTATAATTCGTTTATTGAAAATGTTAAGTATGAGAATAGTTAGTGATTAGTATTGTTAAGTACTGAGATATGCATCGGATTTATTTGAAATACTGGACGTACAAATGCAGGATTCAGTTTTGACCCAGTTCCTGGCGGCAAAGAGGGAGTGGCTCGGCGGTCTACCGACATCTGCGGTATGACAGCTCAAACCGCACAGCAAATTACGGTTTTATGGCTCGAGCTCTTCACCCGGCGCTCGGGACATTACGTCTGGATAGGCGTCCTCACTGATATATTCATACTTTACCTATTACATAATTTGAATATCCTCAACTTTTATATTGGCGTGCTCTTGTTAATCACACTCCTTGAATAATTGATATGTAAATCCAATACTGTTCACATATCCTGATAGTTTAAACCAGTGTAAACAAAACTTTATCTTATTAATTACATTGGGTATTGCAACTGCAAAATGTTGTATTATATTGTATCCTGTTTTCTCTCTGTTATATTCTAAAAACCTGTATACTTTGCAATCAATTTTTAAATAATGTAGAATTACGTCACGTCACGTTCCACGTAACAAGCTACGATGAGGTTGCTTTCAGAATTTTAAATCTACAACACATTGTATTTTCGAGATATCCTGCAGACAGATAGACAGATAATCATACGGAAAAGCAATCTTTATACCTCCCGCAGAAAAATAAACAGTTTTGTCAGCCTAATTGGGCGTGAGCTTCATTCAGGCTCAGCTCTTTGATTGGAATGCACCGTTATAGAATTCATAAATTCTTGTTTATGTGGATGTGGAAATTTTTGCAAAATGTAAAGACTTACATATGTAATCTTTCTCGAGATGAACTGCCGCATGGTAAAATTACATTTTTGTTATTTAGTTAGGTTTATAACAGTGTTCAAATAATAAATGTTTCGGTAAGCTAGCAAGGGTCCTACAACGTAAGAGTATGCTGTATTAAAATACTGTTTACCGATTTTAAACTTTAAACTCCAGTCTATTATATGTTTCTTTAAACCTACGAATAAAGGTATCATTTCTTAAAATCTCATAAGATTGTATATAGTTTGCTTGCCAGTATTTTATTAACCTATTTTCTCGTGAAGATTCTTTTAAAATTTCAAGTCTATAGGTCTGTTCGAGATTAGATGTGGAAAGACAGACAGATAGGCAGACACAGACAGACAGAAATTTTGTTCTAGTCCGTCAAGTCGTAGACTTCGCAGACGTCTTGATTATTGACGTTGATGGATGCTAGAGGAATACACCATGTGGATCGTAAACATTGTAGATTCCTTGTCATATAAAATATATTTATTTGGATATGCTTCATTCCTTCCGATTCCTGAAATTTCTAGAGAATCTGTAGGTTTGCTGCGCTGTAAAGTGGTATTCATTGCTACTACTGGATAGACGCGGTTGTGGTGCCTTAGATTGAATTACTGTGTGAGAAATTTATTTCTAAGTAAAAATTTGGACTTCATTAAAATCTAATTGAAGCTACACATGTTATTTGTGAATATAACAATTTGTTTTGACACACAAAAAAAATGTTTACAACTTGGTTACGTTTATTTTTGAATTTAGTAGGTATGACATTTTTTTAATTTAATTAAACATATTAGCTAGTCTTCTAATAATACGTATATTTTAACTAACTACGAGATAACAAAATTTTAAAGAGTGTGTAGTTTTAATTATAAGAAAGAACCAAATCCGCTGATAAAGCAAATAGTATAATATTCTTTCATCTATACGTGGAATGATGCTAAAATGTGGTTTGATCAATATATAATAAAACTGCCCTAAAGCACTCTGAGATCTTAGCTAGAAATAAATAATAATCTTACATAAAAACTGTTAGTGCATCTGTTGTACTTGTAAGCTATATGCATTTTTGTGTTAACATAACAAAGAAACAATCAATATAATAATTCATTCAGGTTATATGGAAATAAATATTACACAAAAAGCTACTATATCATATATTAGGTTATGTAGAAGGAGGTAACAGGTGAGGAAAATGTAGGTTTGAGATCCGTAACGTTTTGACAAAGGTGACAAATTTCGCCCATCAGTAAGGACATCAACTGACCTAGAAAGGCGGTGGGGGAGATGATTCCTATCCGCTTTGCCACGACGATCGCTATTCCTGTCTCCATGAAGGGGACAGTGAAATCCACCACGGCCTCTCGCTCGGAATTGATCATCAGTGACGTCATCACCATGTCCGTCTTCCGGTTGACCAGTTCCGCTATCAGTCCGTTCCACTTACCGTTCTGAAAGTGAATCCACATCAATGACGATGCATAGAACTTTAAGTAAAAATATATTTGTTTGGAATAATGGACGTTTTTAAGTAGAATACCTTACTTAAAGGTTAAAATCTATTATTTTGATTCTTTATTAGGTAGTAAAAGAATATATGGGAAATACATTAAATTGGCAATGATAAAGTAACGTTAAAAATTAAGAATAAATTATTTAGAAAGCAGCCAAAGAAAATAATGATTTAAAAGAAAACTATGGACATTTTTTTACTAAGTTCTTTTATGGTTTTGGTGAAATATGTCCGTTTAATAGTAGAAATTCAATTTATTATAAAATAGTGAATAATTACTAATTTATTACCTCAAGAGTCCCCCACTTTCCATCCTCCACCCGCACCAGTTCGTATGTAAACCCCAGTTCTTCTGCAAACTTTTCCAGCAGGTCTATGCAAAATCCTGAGCAGCATTGGTTGTAAGTTCCGTTCCTGTGGGCTGCAGTGATATCCATCCTGTAAACAAGATTCCTTGGTAATATTTTTACCAGATAGCCGTGTTAGCTAACTCATCATCAAAGAAATAGCATATTCGAATAAGACAAAAGTAAAATATCTGACACCTTCAATTCAGTTTAGAAAGCATCCTACTTATGCACGTGAACGTTCTTGGGATAAACATTTCCACACTGATAATTTTTCAATTCAACTAGATATATGATAGGAAAAATAAAGAAACATAATTTACTATTTTAGAAAGAATTGATTGACATACTTTGTGAATATACATTCATAAAATATGCTAAGCTATGATGAAAAACGATACGATACTGAACTTATTGGTTATGGCATCAACTCGTTTTGTTATTTCATGGTTATCTGTATATTTTTTCAATATTCAATCATTAAACGTCACAAGTCCAAAAACGTACTTACAAAAGTGAATTTCTTTTAAAGCATAAGTATCGTTGAGGCTATAGCCGATGTACAAATATGATTGAATACAAACCATAACAATCTATACAGAAAAAAACCCTAGTGAAATTTACTATATTTACTCGTATATTCTGATGTTCTGACCCCTAGAACAACATTAAATGTTCTTTCAATAGCATACTGTATAATACATTTTATCTTGAAACTTTTGTGACATACTGTTTTTATCTTCGTTAAAACGTGAATTTATTGGTCACACTGTGATCGTATGCAGAAAAACGAATGTGATACATTACTTTAAATGTCATCTACCTAAAACTACCAGATATATGAAACATAGAAACTATAATTTGGTTTTTAGGCAAATAAAAGTTGCCAGCTTCGGTAATTTAAGTTGTACGACAAATTTTAGGATGTTATTAAAACGCAAGATGGCACGAACATAACGAAAAATACATATAATAAACTCCTTGTAATTAAAATGTTATAAAATTTAATGAACACAATATGTGAAATATAATTTTGTTACTAAATATTGTGGTTGATTTTAATGTAAGCAAAGACATTTTTTAATGAATTTTTTATTGATTTTCATAGTTTACATTGAGAATTACATAGTTGCAATTATGGACTATAACTGTTGATTTTATGGTCACATAATAAGTTTCCCCAAATCAATCATTTCCATGATATTTTGTTAGTATTTAATATGCATAACATAAATAATAATGAAATATATTGCAAAATGCGATTAAGATATGTAAAAGATACCTAAAAACAATATATTGGAATAAGGAAACCATCTTTATACTTCTTTTAGACGTACTTATTATAATAAAACCTAAAATTAGCAGAATAACCATAAATAAAACTATTATAATTTGAAGTTTTAAGTACTTTAGATATCTGAGGGTGTACATTGGAAATAGGAATTACTCTTTAGAAAATAAATCTTTAATAAGAGGAAAAAGAAGACCTGGAGGGAATCAAACTAATCATTATGATCAAACAACAAATTAATTTGAATCTTTACAATGAAAACGGAAGGGTCTGTAATTAAATCAGAGGTCAATTTCCAAGACCTTTGAAGTTAAAACAATGGAAAAAGAAGAAAACGCGGTATCGGAAGTTAGAAGATTTAACGAAAACGTTTGTCTCTCGTTAAAGTTTTCATAAAGGCCTTTACAAAAATGTTTTCATCTTTGATTTTAATATGAAATTTTTCATTAAAATGTTCCTAAATATGAGACTTTGAAATAATAAAAGTTTAACAACAATTGCTTTAAGAAGGTTAGTTTACGTTTTATACAGTTTTCTAAATTAATGTTCTGATAATTTATTTTGAGAAATATTTCTTTTAAGTTGAAATATTGTTTTTCCGATTATAATGGTTTGTAGTTTTTAATAAACCGTTATAACGAAGACGCGGTGTTACATTTTGGAATTGTTTAATTTAAAAATTAATACATTTAAAATCTTGACATTAGGATTGTAAATAAAGTGTAATTCAATTGATACAAAGTTTGTCCGATTAATTTTTGTAATTTCAATAAACTAAGGCTAAGATTCACAGCTACGAATATGGTGTTAGATTTTCATAGTGGTAGTTCCTTTTATGATGAATTTTTGTACTTTTTTAATCTATTCTAAGTGAACTGTAATATCCAAAACTTATACTTTGTAAACAGGTTCCATTAATAACTACGATAAACTGTATACCATGTTCGGAAAATTTTAATCTTGAAAGAAATTATAATTTTCCATTGAGAAATATCAATGTTTATCGCCTATCCGACTATTTTCTGAGGCCATTCATCGACAATGGCATAAGTCCCTATCTATGCAGCCCAACTTTCTCAAAGATGACTAATCTAGAACCTTTAGATTGCGTTCCACCCTTTAGCGTTTAAAGGCACATTAGAAAAACAAATACTAAATCACTCATGTGCACATGATTGATTAAATAAGTAAGAATACTGGATCGTAAATTTGTTCGGATATATCTATTTAGTTGTAGTAAACAAGCCTTTATGATTCATCGGATATATTATTTAGGTATATTTATGCTGAATTTCATAAGACTTGCACACTGAAACTTACGCCACTAAAGCACTTGGTTCCGTAAGAGCATCAAGATGTACATTAAACTACCTCTGAAACAAAGCTGCCACTCTCAATCAGAGTCCTGATTTTAGGACTTCTCGACTCCGAGAGCTCTTAGCCTCTACGGCATCTCGGCCTCTGGGAGCTCTAAGCCTGGCCTACCGAACCTCTAGGCCACTAGTAAGTCCTCCGCCTTCGGCAGCACCAGGGCTCTAGCAAAGACCAGCTCCAGACAACTCCCCTCCTTCGCCAGTTCTTACCGTAGGAGAGCTCTCGGTCTCTATAACCTAAAGGCTTTTAACTACTCCAAGTTATTGGGAACTCTCACTCTCTAGAACCTGTTTAAACATTCATCTAATCAATTGTCTTGATATATATATCTAATCAAAAATATTTTTGAAAAAATTAGCTGCGTAACGGTTTTTGCCCAACACATCCGTCCCAATATCTTAAATAGCGGAAAATAGTCATCCTAGGATAACATTTATTTTAGGAGCCTACTGATTTTGATGAAACACGATCCATCAGATAGGTGTTTAGAGTAATTGTACATGTAATAGATTTGGTCTTTGCACTCACCCTACTGTCACAAAATGTGCTGAAAAATATGGTCAACGTTTACTATATAATAATTCGTGCAAATATTTGTTACAATATATCCATCTGCAAGATGTGTATATATTGTTTTAGTTACGAGTCTCCAGCTCCCTGGTTCTAAAACCGATTATGAGCAATTGCTTGTCCTGTAGAACATTTAGTAAATTTTGGCTGCAATCCATCCACCTGCAAGGCAATTTTTAAGTGACGGCCGCCATTTATTTTGAGGAGTGTTTATTATGCCATTAAAAAGGGCATGCATGATATTCAATTGGAAAACCGGTGTAAAGCCGCAGGTAACAGAAAGTTAGAACAACAATTATTTTTAGTAATAATTTCCTCATTTTGAAACAGTAGAAGAATATTAAAGAGGGCGATGAATAAAGACATATTTATCGGCCTCATTAATATTTCCCTGGTGGTTAAAAATGAGGAAAGTATCACTAAAAATAATTGTTGTTTTAAAACTTAAAACTAATTAATTTCAATACATTTTGAATAAAACTCAACATTATAGAGTCCATTTGTTATATAAGGAATTTAAAGTAGTTAAAATACGTCAGCTTTGTATTAACAACTTTTAAAATACATTAAAATTAATAAGTAACGCATTTTCTAAAAAAATTCAATATAGTTATAGTACAAGAATATCAAAATCGCAGAGTAAGTTTCAGCTTTGCGTTCACTAATTCTTATCTCACCGTGTTATCATTTAAAATATTGCGCGTAAGGTGGTAGCATATATTATGGGTGACAGAGGCAGACGGTGACAGCATAGACAACGGGTGGTAGAGGCAGACTGTGACAAAATAGACTACGTGTGGTAGAGGCAGTCGCTGACAGCATAGACTATGTGTGGCAGAGGCAGTCGGTGACAGCATAGACCATGTGTGGCAGAGACAGTCGGTGACAGCATAGACTATGTGTGACAGAGGCAGACAGTGACAGCATAGACTATGTGTAGTAGAGGCAGTCGTTGACACCATAGACTATGTGTGGCGGAGGCAGTCTGTGACAGCATAGAATATGGATGGCAGAAGCAGACAGTGACAGCATAGACTATGTGTGGTAGAGGCAGACAGTGACAGCATAGACTATGGGTGGCAGAGGCACATGGCAATATCATAGACTATGTGTGGCAGAGGCAGTCGGTGACAGCATAGACTATGGGTGGCAGAGGCAGACGGCAACATCATAGACTATGTGTGGCAGAGGCAGTCGGTGACAGCATAGACTATGGGTGGCAGAGGCAGACGGCAACATCATAGACTATGTGTGGCAGAGGCAGACGGCAACATCATAGACAACGGTTGGTAGAGGCATTAGGTGACAGCATAGACTATGTGTGGCAGAGGCAGTCGGTGACAGCATAGACTATGGGTGGCAGAGGCAGTCGGTGACAGCATAGACTATGGGTAGCAGAGGCAGACGGCAACATCATAGACTATGTGTGGCAGAGGCAGACGGCAACATCATAGACAACGGGTGGTAGAGGCATTAGGTGACAGCATAGACTATGTGTGGCAGAGGCAGTCGGTGACAGCATAGACTATGTGTGGCAGAGGCAGTCGGTGACAGCATAGACTATGGGTGGCAGAGGCAGACGGTGGCAGCATAGACTATGTGTGGCAGAGGCAGACGGCAACATCATAGACAACGGGTGGTAGAGGCATTAGGTGATAGCATAGACTATGTGTGGCAGAGGCAGTCGGTGACAGCATAGACTATGGGTGGCAGAGGCAGTCGGTGACAGCATAGACTATGGGTAGCAGAGGCAGACGGCAACATCATAGACTATGTGTGGCAGAGGCAGACGGCAACATCATAGACAACGGGTGGTAGAGGCATTAGGTGACAGCATAGACTATGTGTGGCAGAGGCAGTCGGTGACAGCATAGACTATGTGTGGCAGAGGCAGTCGGTGGCAGCATAGACTATGTGTGGCAGAAGCAGACGGTGGCAGCATAGACTATGTGTGGCAGAGGCAGTCGGTGGCCAGCATAGACTATGTGTGGCAGAAGCAGACGGTGGCAGCATAGACTATGTGTGGCAGAAGCAGACGGTGGCAGCATAGACTATGTGTGGCAGAAGCAGACGGTGGCAGCATAGACTATGTGTGGCAGAAGCAGACGGTGGCAGCATAGACTATGTGTGGCAGAAGCAGACGGTGGCAGCATAGACTATGTGTGGCAGAAGCAGACGGTGGCAGCATAGACTATGTGTGGCAGAAGCAGACGGTGGCAGCATAGACTATGTGTGGCAGAAGCAGACGGTGGCAGCATAGACTATGTGTGGCAGAAGCAGACGGTGGCAGCATAGACTATGTGTGGCAGAAGCAGACGGTGGCAGCATAGACTATGGGTGGCAGAAGCAGTCGGTGGCAGCATAGACTATGTGTGGCAGAAGCAGACGGTGGCAGCATAGACTATGGGTGGCAGAAGCAGACGGTGGCAGCATAGACTATGTGTGGCAGAAGCAGACGGTGGCAGCATAGACTATGTGTGGCAGAAGCAGACGGTGGCAGCATAGACTATGTGTGGCAGAAGCAGACGGTGGCAGCATAGACTATGTGTGGCAGAAGCAGACGGTGGCAGCATAGACTATGGGTGGCAGAAGCAGTCGGTGGCAGCATAGACTATGGGTGGCAGAAGCAGACGGTGGCAGCATAGACTATGTGTGGCAGAAGCAGACGGTGGCAGCATAGACTATGTGTGGCAGAAGCAGACGGTGGCAGCATAGACTATGTGTGGCAGAAGCAGACGGTGGCAGCATAGACTATGTGTGGCAGAAGCAGACGGTGGCAGCATAGACTATGGGTGGCAGAAGCAGACGGTGGCAGCATAGACTATGTGTGGCAGAAGCAGACGGTGGCAGCATAGACTATGGGTGGCAGAAGCAGTCGGTGGCAGCATAGACTATGTGTGGCAGAAGCAGACGGTGGCAGCATAGACTATGGGTGGCAGAAGCAGACGGTGGCAGCATAGACTATGTGTGGCAGAAGCAGACGGTGGCAGCATAGACTATGTGTGGCAGAAGCAGACGGTGGCAGCATAGACTATGTGTGGCAGAAGCAGACGGTGGCAGCATAGACTATGTGTGGCAGAAGCAGACGGTGGCAGCATAGACTATGGGTGGCAGAAGCAGTCGGTGGCAGCATAGACTATGGGTGGCAGAAGCAGACGGTGGCAGCATAGACTATGTGTGGCAGAAGCAGACGGTGGCAGCATAGACTATGTGTGGCAGAAGCAGACGGTGGCAGCATAGACTATGTGTGGCAGAAGCAGACGGTGGCAGCATAGACTATGTGTGGCAGAAGCAGACGGTGGCAGCATAGACTATGGGTGGCAGAAGCAGACGGTGGCAGCATAGACTATGGGTGGCAGAGGCAGTCGGTGGCCGCATCGATGTTTACAAGCGCTGGGTGGGGTAGTGGCTACGACGCCGTATCCAGTGACGTCAGTAAGGCTGATAAGACTATTAAATACCTGATTTTCAATGACCACGTTGGAATAAAGCAAGGAACCTATTCCTAAATGAAGAATTCAAATACCTAAATATTTTTCCGTTAACACCACCACTACTTGGACAAATATTCATTATGGACTTTTATGATCCTCCGCAATGGTATAATACATAATTTTTAAGTACTTCTTATTTAAATTGTAAACTATTTGTTGTAATTAATTATGGAGTCTTTCAAATTAGAACGTTAGATTTGGTTCTTGATAGGAATAGTGTCTTTACATCAGTGTGTGTAATTATGTTTTATCTTAATTTTAATACTTAAAAGGTCTATGATTAAGGCGTAATAGTTGTAATCAACTAATGTTTCAATGAAACTAATGTTTTCAAAAATTTGTAGAGAGTATTATTTTCTAATTATTTTGAAACTTTTTAATTATATAACACATGTAAGTATAATTTCGTTTGCATTTCAGTATTTATATAAAATTCCTAGCACAAAACCTTAGTTACGTAATAAGTCATTACTTTCAGTGTGTGATAGCTAACACCGTTATGGAAGTAATAATGAGTATACATTTAATAAATTGATTAGTTGAAAGAAGAAACATGTAGTAGAAACGTGATTTACGGGGAGAAACTAGTGTAAGAGTTGAAAAGAACCAAGAAGCGAAGAGCGCAAGGTGAACTGCTATTTAGGGCGTCATAACTTCTCTACAAAGTCCTGTTTTGACACAAATAGCAAAGGTTATGTCTTAATCTTGGTAGTTTAACCTCAATACTGATCTTACACAACATTTTCTAAGCTGGTCGTAAATACAGTTTTGAGATATGATTTGCTCTGTTTGTTGCACAGTGCTCCTGACAGTGGATTGCAATTGCACGGTTTATTTTAACTGTTGAAAGGAAAATAAAGACTCTTACTAAGAAACTCTTAAGTAATTGTTGTAAACATAAAGTTTTACTACTTACATAGAACTCTCACCATCTGGTCTTTGCAGATATTATATATTTGGATGTTGCTGTTAAGGGATTTACGCATTGCCAAACAAGCACATGAAGCTTATTGGGCTCTTGCCATAGGAACCGGAATGAAGAAGAGTAAAATAATAAGCGGAACTGTCTGATTACTGTGATAAGTGAAATATAACAATTATATAATTAGAAAAATCTTAGCTCTACCCTTGAGAAGTTTCTAAACAATAATAATAGCTATGGGTACAGCTATACATATGAGAAAATAGGTCTAGTCGTATTATTTCCTTTAAAATTCTTCAAGACCTTTACCTTCACTAGAGGGACTTAAAATGATCTTCACTTGAGAGTTAGGTTCACACTCAGTGTGACAGTTCCAGCTACGAGAAACATAGGTCTTGTCTTATTACTTTATTTAATATTCCTGAAGATTCTAACTTTCACTAGAGGGAATCATAATAATCTTACTTAGGAGTAAGTTTCACACTCAGTTAGCAGTTTCAGAAATGAGAAACATAGGTCTTATTATTATCTGCTTCATCTTCCCTCAAGACCCTCACCTTCACTAGAGGGAATCAGACTGATCTTCACTTGCGAGTAAGATTAACACTCAGTGTGTCTGCTTAAAGAATGAGAATACTTTAGTAATAATGGTAAGACACAATAAGTTTCGTAAAATAATATGAAGCCTGATTGACAAAGTGACAGACAACTGTTTGTGTAACAGAGGAGTGTAGGGAGCTAGGATTTTCTTGGAGTGTTGATATTAGCATGTTTTGCTACATAGCAATGGGCCATCCAGCCTTTATAATATAAGTATGGGATAAGCAATATGAAAGCAGAGCTTATTTGTGATTTATCATCACTTTTTGCTTTTTTTATCCGGGGCTGTTGTTTTAGGCAGTGAATGCTCAAGAAAAATCTGTTTACAGTAATTATAAGTGATTTTACATGAAACTAAAAAACAGTAAATTCAAGATGAATAGTTCCATGATACAAGTTCAATTATACATATCAACGTGCATGGCAGTTGCATTTCATGTGTGAGAAAAATTGAGAAATCTATTATTCCTCGTTATATCTAAATACAATTACCCTGATTGAAGGGACTGAATATATATATGTTGACTATAAATTATACAATGGCTGCAAACCAAATAATGAGCTCTAATTTCTTTAGGTCGTAATAGGTTTTTAATTCCTCTCAGCAAGACTTCGAAAGTCAAGACTGTACAATATTCCTATGAACTCAACTGAACTAGTATTATTAAAATTTCCTTTAGGAATTATTATATAGTCTTCGGGGGATTATTACACTGTGAAGATAATATCATTCTTTGGCAAATTGACGGATTGGCTGAATCTAAAATTTATGAATTAGACGATATGTCTGGTTGAACATCAAATAAAACGTCTTGATGAGTGAACATTACAAGACAACAAAGAACTCGATTATAACCCTCATCTCGTAGATGAAGCCGTTTCGTTCCCGGGTTAAATTAAAGAAAAGAGGTCAACAAATAGTGTTTTCTTACACCGAGTTAAGAACGTGATAACATTATTCTATTGTGGAAAAGGAAGGCGGACAAAACCAGCAAAATAGTCTCTCATTTGGATAATTTTTACAAGAAAAACTCTTTTAATTTTGTAATGAACCATAAATATTCCTAAATTAAAATGACAAAATAAATTTAATTTCAGTTATAAATGGTCAAGTTTGCAAATAATTCAAGAGAAGCATAAGTAAATATATTACAGGTTTGAAAGTATTCGAATGTATTGGGTAAAGTGATATAAAGATATAAAGTGCAATATTAATGTATTTAATGACCGGACAAGTGAATCCCAAACCAAATATGAATATTAAAATACTGACGCTGAACATTATGAAATTAAAATATACCATTATGCAAGTCACTAAAATTGAACTAAAACTACTCTAAGCTAAACTAAGCTACCTAACATAACCTAATTTATAGAAACACTTTATAAATAGACGTTGGAAATTTGTTGTGGTTTTTCCCAAGCCATAGTAAATACAAAGCCTAGGATTACAATATTCGGCAGATACTACTTGATTAACACTGGAAAACTGCTCTACGGTGTAATTATGTGTGGTAGACGGAACTTACTCGAAGGTGTCTGGGTCGGTGGCCACTCGACATATGACTCCCCGGTTCATGTTACATTTGCCGGTCACAGGGTCTGGGGGAGCCATGGTGATGTAAGGGGGTTCCTCCAAGAAAGTGATCTTCAGATGGAACTTCTCCGGTACTCCCTGTGGAGGCGTATGGGAGTTGCCTGGCCAAACAATGTCCTTGATATCCAGACCTTCCGTCACCCATGATTTCCACACCCCGATCTACAGACATATGAGTTACAGCTGCATTCGTAATAGTGTACAGCTTATAGTGTAATTAGTGGAACATATATATGAGAAACGTGGCATTACTAACAATACAATACGTTTATGCCCAAATTAAAAAAAATACTTAGTAAATCATGGTTTGTACGTTATTAAATAACTTAACAAATATCACATATAAGATGTACACACCCAGCAAAAAAATTTATGTTTGTAATTAAATCTTTATTGAAATTAAATTAAACTATTCGAATGTTTACAGTTTAATGAATATTAAGAATCGTGTGACAGATGGGGATGAATAAGAAAAATAGATGGCGTCAAAATTTTGAAAAGAAATATTAAACGTAGTATCTGTTATCTACCATTTAAAGAGCCAAATACAATTCCCTAAGCCAACAAAGAGCCTCGCTGCTGGCTTGTCTGTAGCCAACAAAGAGTTCCTCCATCTGCAGGAAACTCCATAAATAAAAGAGTAATCCAAGTAAATGGATTAGGTAATGTATTGGAAAACCAATAACATTAATGTAATGTGATTGTATTCATTGCTGTTTGGACCATAGTTTAGAAAGATAATGGAGGTTAACTAAAAAGTCCTATATGATACATAAGGGAATTACAAGGTTCATCAAAACCATCTTTAAACTTCGTACGAATTAAAAGGTTTTAACTAATTTAGATATTTACAATATTTTTACGTACAAAACGTTTGTGTGTTTCGAAGTAACCTTTTTAATAATAAAAGGGAGACTAAATCTAAAACCAACTGGTTACCATTTTTTATTAATATAAAAATCACACCAATTAAACTTACGGGAAAGTTTTATAAATGGTTTTGATATTATAACGTTATAATACTAATTTAACGCACGTTCTTAAAAAGTAATGATTTCGGTGGTTAAAATTAAAAAAAATATTTATTTATCTTCTGAAAATGGCTAACACACGTGTTTTATTTTAGTTTACTTAAAAAAAAAACATTTTTTTCACTATGTAAGAAATGAACAATTAGTCATTTAGTAAAAAGGCCTCGCTGTTGGGTTTTATTACTTACGTAATAATATATACAAAAAAACACTGGTATTATCACAATTAATTAATATTATATAAAACTGCAAGATTAAACAATATATCTCAGGCGAAAGAGCATTAATAAATAGTCTTTTTTCTAAAAAATCAGGGTTGCGATGATATTTCTCGTAATATAACAGTTTGGATTATTAAATTATCCCAAATACTACAACAATCTATGCATACAATTAAATTACTGCACATAAATAGTAAGTAATTTACACGCATGGAAAGAAAACATGTTTTCACAGTGTCAGATACTTAAATAAAGCCCTTTATATTTCTCGCTCGTTCCATAAGAAGTAAATTGAAGTGATTATAATGTGAAGGTAGACCCTGGGGAATTCCCAAGCTAGTTAGTGTCGAGCAGCGACTCTGCGGCATGTTTCAACTCAAGTATCAGGTATCAAGTCTTGTTAACGCTTCTGCCTCGTTATACATTTTAATGATCAAGTTGCTCACATCGACATTACACGCCATTAACGCCAATGCTGAATAATTCAATTTTATTTGGTTAGTGTTACCAATTGGGGCCTGTAGTGTTTTTAAAATTTTGGTTGAAAATTGTATTACTATTTCTTTATACTTTTATTAATAATGTTTAAGAACTACCACTTTGGATATTACTAGGTTCTTTCTTGTGTCACAACTCACAGTGCATGTGATGATCGTGTGTATAGGAGGCATACAACGCTTACATGATCTTAGCACTCGGCGTGTTAGTTCAGGAAATTAACTATACAGCTGAGGGAGGCGTTTTAAAGATTTTTTATATATCAAAGAAGTGGTTTATGTATGGTTTTTATAAACGGTTTTAGTAAATGTTCTCAGCCAACTTCAAACGTTACATAACGACTTAATTATAAATATTTGTTTGAAATCATAAAGAACCCTGAACTATAATTTCTATACTGAACTATAAAAAGGTTGCTTTTACAAAAATACGCAAAATTTTAAATATCAATACATGTTCCATTTTGTTCAAATTTGTGTCTATATGCTTGTGTTTTTACTTAGTAAGTAACCAATCAGAGTCTCTACTTTTAATATTGGTATAAAGATAAAAAATCAATACTGAAAATAAACAAGCGAATTTCTTTTAATAAAACATAATTTTACTATATGAATACAAACTAAATAATTAACGAGTACAATTATTCATCTATGATCTTTGGATATGTATACCAAGGCCGAAATTGTAGGAACGGGTGAGAAAAACTAGTAACGTTTGCCCACGAATTGGGCATGGTTTCCTATAGTATTCATATTAAAATCTATAGAACACATCAAACGCAAACTCCCGACCACACTAACCTCCTCCCAGACGAGCTGCTTGCTAACTCCCGGCCTCAGGTTCATGATCTTAAGCTCTGCGGACTTGAGGACTCCATCCGCTGTGAACTCTACTCTGGGCTCTCCTTTCACCTGGTCGCCCTCCACGGTCACGTTCCTCAAGTACCTGAGGAGTAAGTATAAAGGATTCAGGCAGATGTGCTATTGATGTTGTACATATGATACATCGAGCTTTTAGTGAATCCAAAATATTTCAAGTAAATATAGTGTGAATGACTTTTAAGGTGGTGCAATTGATTTTAGGGTTGGACAGTACTTTCCGGAATATAAAACTATTTTGATGACTCCAAATTAAATTACTAACATTTGAAAAAGGACATTCAGGAACAAAAAATGGATGAAGATAGAAACATAAAAATAGCATAGCGTGTACTTTAGTAACAGAATGAGGGAGTGACGTGTTTTTATATTCATAAAAAAACTAATTTAGTTGGGGAGAAATATTTAGTAAGTTCCATGTTATGAAAATTGTATACATGTCATTTTATTAAATTATATTTAATTAAAATATATAGTTTCCTCAAATAATAAATTAATAAAGAAACGTTTAAATTGGCCTGCAATTTTACGCGCAGTGTTATTATTTTAAAGAGCTATAAAAAACTAACTATCCACACAAAATTGATTGAAGGTCTTTAAAAATACACTGATCAGGAAATAAAGAAAACGTATAATATAGTGTGAAAATGATACCACTAAGGTATTGTCCAATTATACTGATTAATATAAAAGTTCAAATTTTAAAAGAACAACAATTAATTTTCGTTATGGTGTTTAGGCCCTTGATATTATTTAAGGATCCTTTGAAATGGAATATTTATTATGATGACAAAATGCAGTTAACAAATCAAATGACTTTGTTACTAATTAGGGCGAGGTAGAAGGGTGCCACACCGCTTTTAGACCTTTTGCATGAAAAGTTTAAAGTTAAAGTGTAATTTTGTTCTCACGATAACGTGTGGATAAGCAGACAGTCGGATAGAAAAGATATTTTCCAACTCCTCGAATGTTGGTTTAGCTAACACTCAGACAATCGCCTAAGTCTTCGAAAACGTATTAGTTCCTACAGTATTTAATGGAGTATAAGCTCATGGACATTTGGTCTTAAATTCGTTGTAGAATAATCCAAAGTGCACTATTGCGAATTCTGTCCACACCAAAACGATCTGAATATCTTTAAAGGGGATATTGAAGTGCAATTGCAGATCGTAGTATATTATTTTAATAGAAAAAAAAAATAATAGGAATGACAAGGGTTGATGATATCATAAGTGATTATTCGAAAAAACTTACCCTCATATAATTCGTTTAACTTCAAAAAGGGGGGTTATGTGATATTACTAACTATATTCCTCATATCCCCTCCTAACTATGGCTGCCAAATTTATTTCAGGTTCTAGAGTAGTCCGTATGGCTGCCTAGATCCGATGCGGAGATAAAAACGGTTAGCTTCAACATTGAATGTCGAGACAGATTCCCTTAATGACTGGTTATGTCGATAATTGGGCTCCTCCTTATTCAACAAAGGCTCTCCATTTCGTCATTGTCAATGACACTGTTGGTGCTGTTGTACCAACCCTAAGAATTGAAACATTCTTCATCAGTGCTAGAAAACACTATAGTCTAATTAGTACCGATACGAATAAAACCCAATAAACAGCAATACTGAATATAATAAATACTAGGATGGAATAACGACAAAAGAGCTTTGCAGAAACATTCCCAAATACTTTGATCGGTTTTGCATTTTTATTCGTTACGCATATTATATATGTAAATGTTAATACTCAGCTAACATAACTTTACTTATGAATCCTGTATTTTTCAATATGGGGTAACTATTAGATAAAAGTGCAATCTAAAACTATGTACGAAGACATATTTTTAAAATTGTATAGTCTGAACAGAATTAGACTCAGATTGCTTTTTTTGTTACTCAAAACACTGCTCAAAACAGAATATGAATCTTTGGGTAATAAACAGAGACGATAACACCTTCGATCATTGGGACGGCTTTCGAGACAAAGGAAACTTTTCATTATTGTGGCTGAAATAACAGACCTGTAAAAGCGATCCCCAGTTTTCCAACGAGCATCGCCTACGCCTTCACAAGACAACTGGGTGTTGAGGGAGTGGTTGGCGTTGCGGGGGTCGTTGACGTAGTCGTCCACCCCGTAGGCGTACACCTTGATGGCAGTTGTTATCTCATTCACCAAGCGGTCGCTGGACGTGTCAAAGTGGACCCCTTCAATCAGAGAGTGACATGTGTCAGATCATGATGAAAACAGTGACATATACCTCGCTAAAACCACTCATCATACTTCAGCTTTGAAAGCTGATTTGTTAGAGCTCGATTACTACTTTTGTAGTGTAGTCAGAAAATAAGGCGAGAGAGAGAGAGAACTGTTAAATATTAATAAATTGGTCTCACTTTGCACTAGTTTCACTCTTGCCATACTAGTTTCACTCTTGCCATCCAAGAATATAAGAGCGGTACAGTATTAGGTAAATCTAGACATATCTGGTATGATAAAGGCATTTCTAACATCATCCACTGTTTTATTAATATGGTATTTGTATCTTGGATTTTAAGATAAGCTGATAATCTAAACTTCGTATATTTTTTTTATTTAGCAATGCCATTTCTAGAAATTATATTAGATAGAAAAAATGCACAAGTATATAAACTTAATAGTTTAAACAGAAATACTAAAAGATACAATAAAACAAAGGTTAAAAAGAATATACCAATTTTAATACTTCCTACGCTGAGCATAATATTTGAGCGTTTAACTCACAATAGACTTAATGAATTTTTCCACGAAAACCTTTCACAAACACTTACTCAATTCGGTTTTCTTCAAAACAGTTCAACCACTTATGCAATCGATGTATTTCTAAGGCTGCACTCTCATCTCTTGATGCAGGCAGAAGAACTGCTGGCCCTTTTTGTGATCTTGCCCGTGCTTTTGATACTATTCAGCGTCTTTTGGAGAATATGGGGCTTCATGGTGTCAGAGGTATGCCTCTTGAGGGGTTTCATTCTTATCTTTCAGGTTTATAACAGTATTCAAATAAGAGTTCCGGTAAGCTAGGCAGGGTATTACAACTTAAGAGTGCGCTGAAGTGAAATATTGTCACTGAATTTTATTTGAGTTCATTCTATTATATTTTCTTTTTACTCTTTGAATAAATTCTTACTTATTAAAATCTCATACGATTGTCATAGTTTGTTTACAAATTTATTCATTGAGTTATGACGGACAGAAATGTTTATTTTCCAGCCCCACGAGGGATAGGCTTCGCAAAAGTTCAGCCAATAAAGTGGTCTTGTTAAATGTAATATAATAGTAGTGACATCATTATATTATATTATATTAGTGGGATCGTTATTTTCCTTTTAAAGTAAAATGAAATGGACTTTTGTCACAATCAGGGTAGTGAAAAATCAAACAGGGCATAGAAACCCCCTGAGAATTCCACCTGATGCGCG
Source organism: Homalodisca vitripennis (assembly GCF_021130785.1). Classification (NCBI taxonomy): domain Eukaryota; kingdom Metazoa; phylum Arthropoda; class Insecta; order Hemiptera; family Cicadellidae; genus Homalodisca; species Homalodisca vitripennis. The sequence continues at coordinate 37,341,543 of NC_060208.1, forward strand.
GAATTCAGTATTTTACAGGCGTTAAATGCAACAAGGCATGACAGGTGACCTGTTGATATAAAAGGTCCGTCTTATTAGACCTGGTGACGGGCATTTCAACAACTTTACTTAAGTTTTTCAAATGCAATTGTAATTGTGGTATTGCTATTTGGCTCTGAACAAAATCATTTTAAAAGAAGTGTGTAATTTTGTCTCGTGTGCTTAATGGTAATTTTTAATTTTTAGCATGTTTTCGTCTTTTATCTAAAATGCTAGAGTTTATGTATGTATATATATATATATATATATATATATATATATATTTATTTATTTGCTCGTGTAAACATAAATATACTGCACTAATAAAAGATAAAGACCGGCTAAGATAAAGAGGTACATAAAATGTTTTACTTGAAAACCTTCTATTTTTGACTGCCGTCTTGACAAAACAGTTTTAAATTATTGCTAATTGGTCCTTCAGTTTGTTTGAATTAAAGAGCTATAAACAGCTGTTCCAGCTGCGCTAAATCCCTCAGCTTCTTGGAGTTTTGATTATCCATTTATTATCGGAGCCATTTATCCGTCTGGATTTGCTTTCTACAGCAATTGTTTGACCCTAATGATTAGGTGGACCCAAGCATGGAATAATTAGGTATTAGACACAATTTAAAATAAAAATATTTACCACCAATAGGAACTAAATTTTCAAAGTTAATGTGAGTGGCTTCCATACTAACAGAAATAATACTAATTTTCTCACTTTTGTGCAGGCTTAGGCAATAATATATGATGCAATAAACCGCTACCTGTTTTTACTTGCGTATTATATGCATTATTAGTTTTTGAATCAAAAACGTTAATAGGGCAAATGTACTATTAATTTTTATCTATAAGAAAGGTAGTGAGAGACAGATTTTCCAGAAACACTGAATTCCGACATACATTTACAAGGGGTTTTTTAATACATAGAACAACAAGACATTAATGATCCGGAGCTTTGGTCTTAATAGGTCCAGAAATAAAAAAAAAAAAACTACAAAAAACGCCCGATTACTTCCATGCTCAGTTCCCTTTAACTTGCACCAACAAGAAGCTGTGAGGTTCTTAGTTCGACGTCAGCCGCTAAGTTCTACAATGAACAAGGGTAAAGTGCAGGGTCAGTGCTATTTTCCACATGCATTCATATAAAGACGGGTCATGCGATCTGTGCACGTGGGCCGGCCAGCCGCCAAATGGTCGAGAGGGGCGTCTTTTTTCCAAGTACATTGGGCTGTCCTTTAGTTCATCTTTCGGTATTTCTCGTGACCTGAGGTAAAAACTGAATTATTTACTGATTTATTCAGTAGTCTTGAGGTTATAAAAAGGTATTCCGATAGTTCAGCTCTTTTACAATCACAGAATGACAGCGCGTAGGTGAGGGTCAATGTTTCGTAGATGTGTAGTACATCCTTGGCCGCGCGCTCAGATCTCTTTTTTTTGTTCTCCCAGAACAAGAAGCTTAGAAATTGCACCTAGTCCTATAAGGGCCTTTGCGTTGCTTCCATAGTTACAATATATTCTGGATGAGCAAGGTAGTGGATAGGGGCCGCCTCCTGTCCTCGACAGGATTCATGAGGAAAAATTTAGGGTACTAATCTCAAGTCATATTCCCTGAACCCATGAAGAATGGAAAGCCAGCTGTGAATCAGCCTCTCCAGTCAAAGCAGGCAGGGGGTGGCACACCCTTATGTCTAGGCTAACAAGAAACTTTGACTCTAAGGGAACGAACCCCACCAACTCCCGCAGTAGACTAAACCTATCGAATCACCCTTGCGCTCCAGAATCTCCATATTTGCGGTTAGTTATGTGCCGCTCCTAGACATCCATTAGGTTGACCAGATTTAAGTGACACATAGGTTTTTGGTATAAGATACAATGTGGGTTCAACTGGAAGGTATAAACTAGCCAGAAGTGAATACTCTAGGGACTCTCTCAGATACCTTGACTATTCTGTAAGGAAGACATTGCTAATTGATTATGGAAAGAAGCAGGTAGTTGTCTGCAGGGCCGCACTCAACTTTGGCGAGCCTCGGAAAGTTTTAGACCGAACCCGACATGTACCGCCACAGCGTCCCCGTCACACCGCTTCACCCTCCCTCCGCACTAACTCATGGACATCCTATTATTTTGTTAATATAGTAAGATTTAGTAGTAAGTTACAGTTATTAGGTTGAGTATATCGTCCGTCAACGTGGTCCCTTCAAATAGTACCTTTAGTGGGGCCCGGTAATGTTGTCCGAAAGAGCCTGTCTAAGTATGGACAAGGTTGTCTGCTTCCCCAGTAAGGCCTGTTTTATTCCGTAATGCTTACAGAAAAGCTAAATACTGGCGAGTTTAATTGTTTTACTTAATAAGAACAAAGTTAAACTTCCACCCCTTTTTTCAGTTTTTTCTTAGAATTAGTTAAAAGACCTCATTTAAAAAAATAGTTAATATGAATCCAAAGTATCAGTATTGCTATTATATTATAATTTTGTATTCTTTTATGTTTTTAGTAATTAGAAAGATCTCAAAATGTCTTAAGTAATGGATTTAATTTTGGAAAAGTATGAAAAATTAACGTCTCCGAATACTTTACGAACAAAGATAATGACGTTTCATGACAGCTGGATCGTAGTGAAACCTATACTCCTGAAATTGGGAGAGTAGCTCTGTGAGTCTGTTCAAACCAGTATTCTAAAAAGGACCAAGCTCTCTTTATTAGAATTGGTTCCTATCATCGGTTCTAAAGATTTCACTAATTCTGAAGAAATGTGCTGGTGGCTGAAATCCACTCTCTGACCATCATCAGGTGGGAACTGATTCCACAAAAAAAAAAAAATAAATAAATAAAAAATAAAAAAAAATAAAAGCAAACAATGCCCATTGGCGGGAAGTCCTTCTAGAATAAAGGAGGAGTGCCTCTAACAGGATAAATGGAAATAAAAGAAGCGAGGATCAGAATCAGAGTGTGATGATAACTTTAAGCCGTGTAATCCACTCTTTAACCTATAATACAATTTATCCTTATTCCCAGTAGGAAGTGGATAGGTATTACCAGTGGAACACATCGGTTTATTCAAGGACATCATTGATTGTATGGTGTTACTGATGTTATAAGGCAATTTAAGAGCCTATTTTAAAATTGTTTGTATTTGTATTTATATATATTTTTTTCTGAAATAATCGCTTTTATATTAATTTATACTAAATTTCCTACACGAATAATATAAATTCTTACATTACCTGTTACCACGAAACAAATTCAAATGTTTGACTATTAAAAAATATTAATATGATTGGTAGTTAAAAATTATCAACCTTTCCCTATACCCTGCAATTATATTAACTTGCTGATTAGAGCATTTATACTTTTACAGTTTTTATAAACTTTATTTTACAAAATAAATAGAATTACTTAGAGAATTATTTTTCTTTGCGAAATACAAGCATCCATTAGACTATCGGAGATTTACAAATAACACAAGAAGAGAGAGCGAAGACGTTGTTAATATTCACAACAGCGCTGGAACGTCATGTTTATCTCAATTTAAACACTATTGGTAATCCAATTATTTTCCAATCTAACTTTGCTGTAGAACTCTCCGCCACGTTTTCCGATTTATAGAGAAATTTAGTATTCCACTGGTTGGGTTTATGGCCATTTTCATTTTTAAAACAGCTTTTAATGATCGATAATTATAACATTAAGTATTTAGACAATATTACGCTATTTGTGTAAGAAACCACGTTTAATCATGAAATATATAAGCTCTTTTAAAAATTAGAAATAATACATTTTCTTAGAAAAAATTATTCATCTAAACTGTGTATTCTTACCTACCATTCTTGGAAAATATATTTAAACCATCAAAATATTGTTAAAATAGTATTTAAAAATGACCAATGTTGTGTTATATTAGATCTCAGATGATATAAATTCTTTAATACTTCATGTTACCATTAATATAGTCTAATACGAGTATAAATAGCTGGGAGACTAGAGTTTAATATAAGTAGCTGAGACACTGAGTTTCATAATTCAACTGAGTGGTTGAAAACCCCAATACGATCTGACTACCAAGAAGCAGTAATTGAGAATTCATTCCCTTCTCCGAATGGCTGTCCGTCACCGTGACTTAAACTACCATGGTTCTAAAATATCATCAGGTTCTCTAAGCCTATCCAACCTGACTTCAAAATTCGCGTTAATTTACAAAATTATCTCCTTCTCTTTCTTGACGTATCTTGATTTACTGTAATTGGTGACATTGTGAAGCCACCTTATCTGTAATAATCCAACATTTTAAAATTCGTGAAAAGCTACGTGAAAAATGTAACGTACTTATACTCTACCCATTCGTCCCACTCAACATACATTTCCACCTGGCACATATTTTAACATCTAAGTGGGTTTGGTATTCTACAACCGGTGCTTACTGAAGCCCTGTCATAATTGAGATATGTCTGTTGAGATACTTATACTGTACAGTTGAACACACAAGATTCACATCTTTACCGAGCATGCCGACCGGGAACTGGTACGGTGTCTGCAGGTTCTCGATGACACTCTGGGTGACGACCCAGACGTAGTTCTCCCCGGTGATCTTGTAGTCCCGGGCTGCGGACAGAATGTGGGTAGCCTCTTCTCTGGTGGAGTAGAGCAGCATTACTCGGGACTCAGAGTTTACCAACTCCAACAGGTCCGAGGGCTTCGTAACCAGCACCGTGTTCAGAATGGTAAACCTGCACATCATGCAGTGAGTTAGGGATTATTTTATTAGTCGGTACAATAGCAATCTTTCTTAAGTTTAAGTTAATACATTATTATTCGTTTGGTATAGTAGTTTTGAACTTTTTTTAGAAACAGAAGATATGCATAACCAATCCGTGAGGAATTTCAGGCATTTAGTATTAGTATTTAGGGGAATGTCATAATAATTCCTAAATAGATTCAATGAAAAGCGGTTGATTATATGAAAATGACATTTTAAGAGCAAACACCATTCATAGAAGCAGTTGCATGATTATTATTTATAGAACGCCCATTTTCAGTATATCTATTTCCCTACAATTTAATCTCTTTAAGTAATAAAACATTAAAAGCTATTTGAATTTGTATTGGTTTGTTATTGTAGTAAATATTGTGTTGTTAATGCCATCTGAGCAAGTAGATATGATTCTTTGAAGCTATTCTACATGTGCTATTGTCAAGTAGAATCTTTGTTTAACATAAATTGTTACAATATGCCTCGACATGTTGCATTAAATATCTATAATTATTCTTTGTGAAGTAATATAATATATTTTAAACATATATTATTATGAACTAAAACACCTATCCCGAACAAAGGAAACATTGCACCTTTGCCACGTTAACGTACTATTTTATTATTTTTGGTACCAAAATGTTTTAATAATACTTTTATAATAGAACAAAGAAGAAACAAATTGTAATGGAAGGCGCTATTCACTAAGTTGTACGACATATTTGTGATTTTATCAGGTTAGTATGAATTTCTTTGTTTTGTATAGAATGAACATTGCAGGATTTGAATGGACTACGTAGGTCCATATAATGCTGATAGTTATCCATATTAAATAACTGTAATTGAATGCAATACGTTTGATGAAATATGTAGAAATTTCACACAGAACAAAAATATTAAATTATTCGTTTTTAGTAAGAAGTAGCAATTTGAATTTTCGTTATGATTCGGGGGTTGTATTGCTACTGCGAATGCTAAATGTTGCAGAGTTACCATCTGATGAATATGGATGATACTAGCCGGTTAGTGTTGACTTTGAGATCGTTGTCAAGATCAAGCATAACTGTTTATCTGCATGAATTCTGCTTTTAGTAACAGTGAATGCAGTATGCTTCACTCCATTCACAAGTTACTAACAAACTGTTGATGGTTTGCTTATGTTTTAAGTACTACAAAATTTATACGAATGTAAAAAGGTATGATTGTAAAACTAATGTATAAAAACGAAAATTGAATAAGCGTATATGTAAAAAGTTTATGCTTTGGGTCTCTGGTTAACATATACGACAATTCCTCCGGGCTACGCCCCACTGGTCTCTAAAGTTGCGAAAAATAACATTTTGGTACCTAAAGTGGATCACATGTTCCGTGTACACATTATTCTATGACAACACAACCATGTGCCTAATGAAGTTTACTATTGAAAATGTTTTACATTTATAGTTTCGAAAGCATAGAGTAAACTTGATTGTAACAAAACTCCTTATTTCTACCTTTTTTGCAACCAATGTTGATCACAGAGTAAGAAAATATCCATAGAAGAACAATAAAAATATTAAAATATATATATAATATATATTTTTATAAAATATAAAAAGTATTAAAATATACTTAAGCCATCCTAGTTGTCTTTTGAAAGAAGTAAGCTTGTACACGTACATTCTTGATCATTAAAAGGTAAAATCATCTACAAGACATGAAATACCATAGTCTTAGTTTTGCTTGTTGCTACGATCAAGAAAATTTGTCAAAACGTGTATATTTGTGGTCATTGTAGTTTATTCCAAATAGTATTTTTAGTCACATACATGATATTGCCTTGTTTTCCCGATCTATGAAAAGTATACAAATAGCCAGGTCTGAAAAGCTTAATTCTGTTAACAAATAACTAAGATGGGCTTTACAGCAATCTTTTAAAGTATAGTTAATTAGATATAGATAATAACTTTATATTTTATATTTGCATTACAGTACTGACCAACCACTGTATACTAACTATTTACTAAAATGCACAGTTAAAAGTATATATTTACTGAATCTTTAATTTCTTTTCTGTTTATTTTCTTATTTTGTGCTTTAAATTGGTAGCAAAAAAGGTTTAAATAAGAAGTGTTATTACTATCAAGCATACTCCATACTTTTAACTGTATAATAATAACAAACTGAAAACAGTGTTTAAATTAATTTCAATCCAGTTTCACTGTCTTAAAAAATGTTTACACGGAACAGGTGATTAAATGTTGAAACAGGTTATTTCAATCTATACTATAATATGTACAAACATTTTTTCTATTTACCTGATTTTTTCCGTCAAATGTTACGGTAATTTAGTTATTTTGATATTTAGACTGGACACGCATCCAAAAATGAGGAATAAATACAACCTGTACAGATATTGTTGAGTTATAAATGCTGTAGCAACCCCGATTTTGTTTTATGTGTACAGATAAAAAAACTCGATTTTCACAAGAGCGATATCTAAAATACTAACACACTGGGCTCCTCTGTTATGTTAGACTGAGAACCGGAGCAGATGTTCAGAATATAAAGCAAATATTTCTTTTACCTCTTCTAAAGCTTTTACTTGGGAGGTAGAGATCACAAGTTTTACATTACGGTGCTCGGTTTAAAATTGGATGTGAGTTGTAGCGACTACTATTTATGCTAGAAAGGTTAGAACAATTCCAAAACTGTATATGTTTGTTACGCAAACTTAGAATAGTAACAGAAGTGTTAACAATGTTCAAATTAAATTTAACAAAGAAAATGATGAAATGCTGATTTTGGAATATAAATAAGACATCTTTTTTAAATATTTTGATTCTTTTATGATGCATAGAAATGATTATAATAAAGGTAAAATAATTCAAATATATAGTGCAATATATTGAATTTCCATAAAATTTTTAAAATGTTATAAATGAGCTATTTAAGTTTAATTAAGTGCGTGAAAATGATCATAAAATTACGAAAATTTGCCATCACTATATTTTACAAGATGTATAAACACAACGTTTCGCGGATTGAAATCCATTCTCTTCGACAGATGAGAAGACAATTAGTACATAACATTAGTACGTGGCAATCGACTGCTATGAAATTAAAGGGATTAATCATACGCAAAAAACTGCTTGTAGTCCAGAAAGGAGAAAATGAATCCAAGCGTTGTCAGAATTGAAGTCAACGCTAAAGTGCTACGTAAAGTCAAGAGCACAATCACAGGGCACACCAGCACAGGCAAAAGTGGAATAATTAGGGTATGTGTAATCCCTTTTCTTTATTTTCTTTCTTTTTTTTAAGAAACCGTAAATTTTAGCTTGTATACATTAATTATCTACCCACCTAAGCAGGAGAATAGTGAAGGAAACAGCATTTTTCCGGACATTTGCCATCGTTCAGTGAAACAAGAAATCAGTTAACACTACCTTTCGAGATCTGCAATCTGATCTCTTCTTCAGGTTTATTTCCTTCACAATCCTTCCATCGTCAAAAATAACCTTCAAACAAAGAAGGAGAATAGATTTCAATCTTTGAAATATTGTGTTACACATTTTGAAACATATAACGATGGCAAATGTCCGTGATCCTATTATCCTTTTAAACTCCATCGATAATAAGAAGCAAATAATAGTTTAACAACAAATAATAGTTAACAAATAAGTTTCCATTTTTCTTACGCGAGCATTGTCTTTACAACAAAAGATTAAAAATAAGGGTTAAGCTGCTACTGTTATATGAAAACATAAATTTTTAATCTCTATGGTTTATTTCAAAACGTTGAATTAAAAAAAATATATATACGGAGGTATGTATAATTTAGATTTGATGTATTTAAATTAATACATAATAATTAATTACAGAATTTATTCGTGTTGCGTCGGCGTTCAGAACCGGATTCTCATTTGTTGTACAAATATGCCTATATTTTCCACGAAACACGTATTTCAGCTAACAGAGTTGTCTACGCTATTATGTCTAAAGGTTCAATTTAACTCAAATTCCAAGGTAATTTATCTTCTATTCGTCCATTGATAATGATAAATCTGTTATTATATGTATCTATGGGGCTGTCAACACAATAGATACCATGATGCAAGTCTCCAAAGGCTATAGACTCTGCGGTGTTGTCCTATATTGGATGGCGAGAAACCCATTAGCTATGGCCAACCCTCTGTCATCACACCATCAGTCTATCGTGTTCCATCAAACTTGGTAATGGATTATAGTATGATCAAATAATAATTGCAGTGCATACACTCTACGTATCCGAGATACATTTTCGTAAGATAAGGCCTTTAGAAAAATACGAGCACAGACTTTAGATTTTCACCATACTCCAGCAAATGAATCGACAGATGTCCAAATATGACTGAAATATTAATAGACGAACACCACTAATAGAATTTATATTACCAATAAATTAAAAATTGAGATTATAGTTGTTTGAAAAGTAAATATTACACCAAATCAATCGAACAAACAAGGATTGTCAAATAAACTCTGATACAAAAATTATCGATATTCAATTTTGAGGTTGATAAAAGCAGTCATGTAAAATTCATAGATTTGTCGACACAGTTATTGCAACTGCAAATTCAATGAAATAAACAGAATTATTAATATTGTGAACGTCATAGTCCGATTTAACTCGTACATCAATACATTTGGGATTGGTTTTAATATTAAATTTATCCATAAATAAATTCAAAAACCGGACCTTTATTTATTATCTGGATAACTAAAACTAAATAATTATCTGCTATTTAAATTTACTTTGAACAAAAGATGTTTCATAAGCAGCCTTATATATTGGATGTGGCTTGATGATAAAAGTTTGAAATTATTATTGAAATACCCAAACGTTTAAATATGAAAAAATTTCATTTTCTCTATAAATTGTAGGATATAAAATTTTAGCCCTTAAAGACATAGAATATTTTCACAAGTTTTCGTATAATTATTAATCTTTTGGAGACCAACCGACGATAAACTTGCCCTCACCACAACATCGTCGTGTTTAAATTGATATATAACTAATCGTTATTCTAACAATATTGGAAATAACTAAAAGAAATACTAATCTATAATAGTTACAGAGAATTTAATAATTATAACTTTACCATTATAAAAGTAATTTTACAAATATATCCAATAGATATAATATTTTTATTATATTGTTAAAAATAAGATATTTAATAATTCTTTATATCTGTATTTTAATAGAGTTGATTACAAATAAATAAATAAATATGAAATATTATATGTATATGGTTGATTGTATCATATATTTTGAACTGCTTTATATATTTTCACAAGTATATATTTAGACTCATAGACCTGTAATCGGCAAAATCAGGAAAATGATGCCTCATAATTGAATCCTCGAACAGGATTACGCCTCGGGTTTGTTTCAGGAACGTGGTTCCAAAACTAGAGAATGATAAGAATTTTGCTCCCAGCCCTAAAGGGCTCTTCAGGCGTTTTCTAGTTCGTAAACTAATCCGATCAGCTTATCTGTTAGACAGTATTCCTGAGTAAGTTCGGATAATTTAAAATACTAATAAAATCTAATTACTTATTATTACTATACTTTATACTCAACTATGCTTATCATTACTTAATATTACAAGATATTGTCTGAACTTTAGCAAAGGCTATTACTCGAGAGAGTAGGAAATTGAATTTCTGCCTGTCCTCCTGTCTGCACAGTACCTCGAAAATATATGACATACAAACTTGAAATTTTGCATGAAGCTTTTGTATGTCTACATGAGCAGCACTGAGTTCAAGAGTGGCTGGCTCATGGCACTCCATGGGATTTGGCTGAGCGTTAGTCAACATTTTTACATTGGTATAAGGGCTAACTATGACTGCAAGGAGGAATTGCAGAATAAATAGATTTAAAAACAAATTGCCTACAATCATATGTGATCTAAGCGTGTAAAACGAAAACCATTGTCACTAATAATAGCTCATTAAGATAAACGTAGTAATATTTCATGTTTCAGAGGTCTAGGAAGGAATTCAAAAACAATTTTGATTAGTTGTCTTCCTCTACGGATTAGAATAGGCTTTACTCTACGAGTAGAACTGATCAATATTTTTACCTTGGGTAACGTACCTTGATTAAGTTTAAGATTTTTATAGCAGAATCATATGTTTACGTAATACATTGATATTATATGGTTATATTGAAAATTAGGCAACAGAATAACAAATCAAGGCAGACCGTTGTGTTACTAGGATAACGGTTTCTCTTTCTACGAATTAACTATGCATCTGGTGTTCCTACCCAAAATTCATATCTGATTCGGTATAATAAGCAGCAGAAGCAGAGTTACAGACTCATACTGTAGCATGATTATTGTTAAGGTCAGGCAGTTGTACTTACCTCCGTGATAAAAAATTTAATTTCTTCATTCGCTATGAAAATATATAAAGTGAACAGTAGCCTTTATAATGAACCTTTTGTTCTCAAAATGATGGATTTTTTCTTGACGGAATGCATTGTAAAAGTAAAAAGTGATATAAATATTTGTAATATTTTAAATTGTAAAGATTAAATTTATTAGGAAATAATGTGTATACATGTATTTATTGTAATAAAACATATTATACAATTATTGTATCCACCAAAACATGTTATACCAACGATTGTAAAATAATGAAGAGAACTTGGTAAATATAATTACACAGCGGACCAAATTGTATTTATAAAGGCTATTTCTCACTTTCCATTAAGTAATTAAAGTTTATTTCATTGGCAAACGCACTAAAGTTTAACCATTAATTAGCGTTAAATGGAATCATTCTTTCGTTCAAATGAAACCACGAATAAATAAAACGGCACGCTCTCTTTAACTATAAATTAAAATTCGTTTATTAACGTTAATACTTATACATTTATAGTGATCAACATTTTATGTACCCGTGCCCATTTTTTAAATATATAACCAGAGCTTGCTATTTCATTCCAGTAGTTTTGAGCTGCAGTAATACCACAGAATGAGTACAAACCATGCAACCATGAATATTTATAGTGATGACGTGTTACGTGATTACATTTACGCAATATTGCGAGCTGAATGTAGGAGTGACATGATGACAGGTATGTACTGTCTTGAATACGTTATTGATGATATCAATACATGTAACGATCACGTGGCAAATACGATATTATGGAAACGTGACCCGACATAGTGATGTTTGTTTGATTAGTGACAAAACGTGTTTGTGCAGCGATGAATTTACTGCTCACGACGTGCTGGTGGCTGCAACCCATTATCACAACAGGTGGCGTGGCCTTGGGCCTCGAGAGCCATTTAATGTACCCTGTGAGCTGGGAAATGAGGTAGGCTTCTCGATGGGTATACCGCTCTAGGTTGTTGCTAGAGCTCTGTTCAGTACCATTCAGTTTTTGTCTTGTATGAATATGCTTGTAAAACCCTGGGGTATGCTTTAGGTACCCTACCCCAGATCAGCTGAGTCGGATCCTATTGTCAGAAGAAGGTGAGTCTTGGCTCACGTGGCCTGTATCCTACGGTACGGGTCAAGGGGCTGGTCACATCGGAGGTACCTCTAGCCCTCTGGAGGTATGCCTGTAGAACCGGTTATTTCCGGATCCCTCTCCGAGGGTCGCCGCGGTCTAGGTAACGTATCCGTAGGTTAGAGGCCACAGAAGGGGCTTTGGCTCACAACATAGGCTTGGTCATCCCGGATAACAGGTGAAATGGTGAAGAGAACGTTTTGGCTTGACAAAATGTCCCAATAATTTAAAGTAAAAAGGGTTCTATAGGGATGGGGACACAGCTAGGATCAGAGGAAGCCGATACGCCCTTCCATTAAAATTAGTGCTCGCTGCAGAAGATGGCAATCCTGAAGACAAGGAACTGTGATAAGCGAAGAAGATCTTATATGCATCCTGCTACATAGAGAGTACGATACTATTAGTACGGCCAGGAATTGACGATAAACCTAATAATGTAATGAAGAAAACACAGATCATTTTAAAGGCATTTAATACTACTTCTGAAATTTTACTTAAGTTAAAAATAATATTGCTTACTGGAAATATTAAAAAAAACTATTAAATAAAATAACTTTGGGAACATAACTTTTAAAATCAAATAATAATTTAGGGGAAAATATTTTAGGATGTATTTTAGGCTTTATAAACAAGGTTTTCTGTCATAAATAAGTATTTTTTGGAGGATCGCCTATGAGTGATATTTGTTCTAGGTGCAATAAAATTACAGTAACTATGTATTTCATAACTGAAAAATAAATAATATAATTGTATACTAACTTGAATCTGTCCTGCATATCCGATATCCTTTCCCGGATAGCCTGTATAAAGTCGTCGTGGCCTGCGATCTGGGAGGTGACGATGGAGAAGCGGTGCCATTTGTATCGTTCCAGAATACTCAGCATGGCAGCGGTTTGATGTTCCAGGGAGGGCGCCAACTGGAGCTGTAAGCTGGACTGGGAGGCTCTCTGGAACCACCACATTATGTCTATATTTGATACATCCCTGCAGAATAAGGGAGGGGGGGAGAATATTTTACCCCTCAGCGACTCTGCGATAGACAAACATGTCTTTTGTATTATAGAACTTTCGATGTTATATATTTGTAGATGAGTCAAATAAAATTCAGAGTCCTACAAACGTTTTAAATCTTATCGATTTAATTTGAAATTCGTAACACAATATTAGTGTCTGATTTTACTGTACAATTTCAATATACTGTATATTTGTGGCCTTGGGCCTCGAGAGCCATTTAATGTACCCTGTGAGCTGGGAAATGAGGTAGGCTTCTCGATGGGTATACTGCTCTAGGTTTTATGAATTAGATATATAATTATAGTTTATATTTTTAGTTCAATAATTTTACAGGGGTTCCCTTATAATAGTCTTTTATATATTATTATCTATATAACGTACGTACGGAGTGAGTATTTTGTATTAAAAATAACTTTATTATATAAAGTTTAGTTATAAAAAAAAAAGAAACGATCAAACAGATACAAGTATGGAATGGAGTTTGATTATATTCATTGTAATAACATCATTATATTGATCGATATCGTCAAACTACAGAATATTAAATCACAGACAGCTGTTTAAAAAAGTATTATTAGATAAATTACCGTATAAAATATTAGTACATTTAATTTAAGGAAAACAATGTTCAATTATTAAATGTGGACCATTTGCGTTAATTTAATACCGACGTATTTTCAGCGATTCGACCAATTTATTATGATTGGAACAGAGTGTACCTTTGACATGTAGTGCTTTTTATTCTCTTCGGTAACTGATAAGTAGTGCACAACTGGCTCATCTTATCTCAACGCGTTAAGCAGCGCAGTGGTTACTTTGGCGACCTTCAAGCGGTATTCGCAAACTACAGCTGTAGGGAAAGGAACAATAAACATTCTGAGGATTACTAATGCATGATGTACGTTTTTTCAGATAGGAAGAATTACAAAATAGAGAGAGAATAGTTATATTTAGTAGTTAAGATTTACAAAAAGTCAGTAATTATTTTGTCACAATCAGTGATGTAAATACAGTAGTTTCTTATTATAAAATAATAACTAATACTTTATATTATATATACTTTTTACGTTTAACAAAACTTTTTAACAAATTAAGGTACGTTAGTATTATCCGGAAGCCACTCTGCCGCTATCTACTAATTGTTAGTAGGCTTATAAGTAGGTAAATATGTTAGTACGTTCTATTGAAGTTACTACTTATGAGCGCTCACGTTATCTGAGCTTGAATTTGGGTACTATCTTGAGGGATGGTTTTCTCTTTTCGCGAAAAGTGCGAAGGCCTACGAAGGTGCCGCCGAAGCCAGCTCTGTTGGCGAGGGGCATTTCCGATCATCCCGTCCGATCGAAAAAGATTGATAATCTGAGACGTAGGACGTTAAGATTTAATTTTACCATATTTATGATAGTCTAAACCTACTTATATTGCCTAATAAGATGTATTAGAGAGGGAAGTAGTGGCTTCCGGATAATACCGAAGAACAAAAATCATTTTGCAAATATAGACATACAATCTATCGAAATAAGATACTTCCGGAAATATCAGTATATTTATAGTATTACTTTAAAAACAGTCCCTAAATAAAATACATGCAATGGTAGACATAAGAAACTGTTAAGTATGTATGAATGCTGAAGGAGAGGCTTTGGACTGTAGAGAGTTAACACTTACTCTCTCAAGGCCGGAGTTGTCAGCATTCCAGGCGATGACGGGGATGCCCAGGTAACCAGCCAACTGTAGGAAGTATTGTGCTGAGGCCGTGCTGCGACCGTACTTCTCATAGTTCATCAGATACAAGATGGCGGACACGTTGACGTTCAGGAACTCCTTGCAGAGTGAGTTCAGGATAGCTGCAACACGACCAGTGATCAATGTAAAGGGCGTTAATTAATAATTAACAATATTCATAGTCAGTAGTGTTTGGTTCCTATTGGATTGATTGTTCTAATAGACCGTCAGTGATCCAATTAACAACGATATCGGTAGGAGTGGGTGGGGGGAGGCTGTTGTATTGTTTCTGCATCCCATTCCTGTGCGGCCATCATTATCTCGGAGCTTTGTGGAGAATTTCTACCCTTTTACATTTTTAACCGATCTAAACATTTTTAAACGTAAAAATAATTCGAAATTGCATTATTACATAGGAAGAATAATTGGTGATAGATAAGCATTGAACATCAGTTTTATAAGTAGGCTAAAACATAAAAATTAAATATTTAAATAGATCTCTTGTTAGTAATTCTATTAATGAAACAGTATGTTGTGATTCAAATATTTATAACCACTTCAATATACAAAGTTACAATATATCTAGGTTTTCAATACAACGAAGATTCGAATTCGATAAGAATGTGCAGCCACAAGTCTATTTTAAATTCTTTGTATATCACCTTGATAATTTGCAAAACTTAGCTTACTAGTTTTTATATGTATACAGTGAAATATTCCAAAATACTATCTAATTCTAAATAATATCTTATGTAGCTTTATGTGTTTTTTGTACCTTCTTTTGAAGGTTATCAAGGTAAGCCTGCTACTTTTCTTATCTACTCGCACTTTGGGTTCCAAAAAGTCCTTGGCGTCTAGGATGGGTATTATTGTACTTAATTTCCTAGAAAAAAAAATCTTCCGAAATAACTCTTTTATCAGCAATATTCATTTGGAGAATCAGTAAAACCCTTCTAACGCCAGGTCAGGACCATTCACGTACTGTCTAATTTCGAGGACTCTACCAAAAGAATCATCAGGCATCATTAAATAGACCGAACTAATACAACATTTTATAAATTCCGACCTGTATAAAATAAATTACAGGCTGTTTATAGATATAAATATATTTACATCATTTGCTCTTTTAATTAATATGTTACATAAAAAAATATACTTTAGGACATATGTATGCAATAAAAAGTCCACCACCTGTCGCATTTACAAATTTATTTATTCTATTTGCTCGATGACAATATAAAGCTGTTCGCTGAGCTAAATGCCATGGAGTGACTAATATGCACTATTATCTAACTCAGTATTACCTATAAATAAATGAAGCTTCAAGCAAAGTTTCTAGCCTATGGTTGGTTTATTGTACACGCACACACACGCACGCACACACACACACACACACACACACACACACACACAGTTTTTTATATTTTTAGTTTTTTTTTATATATATATATATAGACTCACACACACATACTCGTATATTGAAATTTACAGTCGGTACGGCAAAGAGGAACTATATTCTGGGACTTTTTTTATTTTAAACCTTCATTTCGAATGGAATGAAAAAATTGAATGAAATGAAACATGTCTTTATTGAATACAAAGAAAAACATTCAATCGGCGAGGTTAGGACTATTAAGTCTTCTCTTACACCTAACCATAACTTTAAATGTTAAGGTCTCTAAATGTACATAAATTATATTAAATATTTTACAAGATCAATAGAATAATAACGCAAATATTTAAGGAAAATATACATTATTTTAATAGTTTTAAGTGTATTTAATGGTGTAATTGTGTCGAAATTAGATGTTCAAGAAAACTTACACGTTTAATTTTGTTTTAATATTTTAATTTTCTGATGTTTGTAAAATGTACTCGTATTAAAACACCTTTAAGTTATCAAGTAAGTTGAATTTGACTAATTGCAAGTCTAAATGACAGAGTTAATCAATGACGAAACTAGTAGTCGATGAGGAGGGGGGGGGTGTTTGAATTCTCAACTTTGAATAGAACTTGATCAACCGATGTTGTGTGCGTCGCAGCATGTAATGTGGGGTTGACTGTATTAGGCATTGAGTATTAAATTAATAGATGACGTAATGTTATCAACCAATGATAAAAACTATTTTCAGATTTATTAATAAATAAATATATAAATCTGTTGTATTGGTTACTGATAACGGATTGTACAAGATAATATTTGTTTATATATATATGAGGTCGGTCGAAAGAGTAAATATACATTTGCATATCTAAGCAGTATGCAAAGAGCAGCTTGAGCAGAATATATTGAATATCGATACAGAAGCTATACACATATGTGGACGCCACAAAAGACGATCCAGTATTTATTAAACTAGGTTTTGTTTAAGTTGTACTACATATATACCGAAATTTTCAGACTAGCCATGAGTTCTATTTACGGAACAAAATTATATAAATAAAATCAGAGACTGATTAAAAACATAATGATCTGTACTTTTATATTTGAATTGATAGAGTTTTGTTTTAACTTACCTAGTGATGTCAACAGAAACGTACCTGAGCTAATCATATATCTTAATATTTATGTCTGAAGTTTAATGGGTGAATCATGTAATTTCCCACCCAACACCATTTCACACTGCATCAGGTCTGAAAACCTGATCAGATTTCAGGCTTTTTAGTAACTAACAGATATCCCAATGTCCACACACCATCTTCCATTGCTACGATATAGCTGAACGAAAACTATTTCATTTCAGATAAGGAGCTGAGATGATCTAATTAGATTTAATCCGGAAAAGAACTCTTGCACATCTTTCCTTAGTGAAAGGATATTCAAGAAGAGCCACCTACTTTTGAAATCCTATAAGGAGGAAGTAACGGGAACTATATCTTTTATATAATAAGGGACATGTCACCTTTTTAAGAAGGGATGGCCAAGCTCTTCCAGTCATAACAGAAAAGGAACAGTACTCCCTCATGTATAGTCTAGTCTTGAACATTAGGGGAGCTCCTCCTACTCCCGCAGTCATCCTCCGCAGTAAAAAAGGCCTACCGATAAACCGAGATTTCTCAAATTTTTAGATTTAAATTAAATGGTAGGTAGATGATATAATCAGTTGAGAACCATCCATGCCACTCAATACCCGACATCTCTTCACTAATAGCCATAACGCTGCTACATGCGTAATTATGAGAGCCATAATCGTGATTCCAACTCTAAAGGTTATGTTCTTAAGCATCTCTAATGTCAGTGATGGGAGCAACAGCCAACCTTACTGTGGAGTTGTGGAGATCTGAAGTACTTAAAACGTTACTTTAATCTATGTACTATTATGTTTAGAAATTAGTAACACGAGATATGTACGATTTCAGTCATTTGCTATCGTTATATATTAAAAATAAGTATAACCGACGTTTCGAGGATTGAAATCAACCCTCTTCTTCAGGTGAGTGAGTAGATCCCTAAGTCATTAAAAAGATGTGGCAAGGGTGTCACTCAAACATGAAGTAGTTAATTGACACCTAAACAATGGAATGAAGTCCAGTCTGTAGTGAATATCCCAAATCGTGTCACCGCACAGGAGAAAAGTGCACAAACACGTCACACACGAACTAAGGTAAAGCAATTCATTTTTGTAAAATATAACGAAGGCAAATGTCCTTAAATCTATTATCCTTTCGATCTTTCGATCGCCAATAACAAAGTTTAAACAAAGGTCGATATCTCTAACAACCTATTTACGAACATTAGTTCAGGAATCGAATGTAGAATATCATATACAGGTTTGATTTGTTAAAAAGACATTGAAGTAGTTGAATGAAAAACATTATATATATTCTGGATTTAGTAATTTGAGGACGATGTTCACATGAATAAATCTCTTTTTAGAAGTGCAAACATAATAATACCATAGCGGTAATATTATGTACGGTCAACAGAGATCAAATTGAAGTGAAATATAATCTGAGGATTAAATTAATCTACCGATTTCTATGAAGTGGCAGATTGCAGTGCGGTTGGTCGGTGAAGCCTGAGCTACTTTATCTGGGGAGGGAAGGAAGGGTGGTTCGACGGGTAGGGTGGATGGAGGGAATTGCAATACATGGATATTTGGTGCATCAGTGTCACATATATTGTTCAGTGCAGTTTCTCTCTAAATATATAGTTATTGATATAGTTACAAAACATTCTAATTAGAATTACATGACAGTTTTTTTGCTAAGCTAATGTTTTTAAAAGAGAGATTTTCTAAGTATATATTTTTTAGAACAAATTATGTTTCTTTATCAAACCACGGGATATTTTTAAACATCGATTTTTATTGTACCTCTTAGATAATGTAAAAAGAAACTGTATTATTTCTTCATATTTTAATAATGTTAGTGTCCACAAAGAATATTCTGGTGATATATTATTTGATGATTTATTAATATGCAGTTGTTAATTCGCAATTTTAGTTAATTTAAAACACAAGAAAATGTTATATTGTTATTTGCAGTCCAAAAGCCGAGAGTCAATTTGCTTTGAATAAGAAAACCTTGATTTTTCTTTAAATCAATAGAGCAGTTTCGTCTGAAAAAATCGCTAGTAAGCTATAACAATGTTAGTGCTGTTTGAAATCAGATGGTATCTAAAACGTCAAATTAATATGATGTGACCATTTTTTTCGTAGATAATATGTTTTTAGCACTTAAAGTTTAGCCATATGTAGGGACTTTCAGTCTGTTTGAAAAACTGTGGGACAACAGTTTCGCAGTTATGTAACTATTATTTATGCGTATGACGATCTGTTTTCAAAAGAGTGAAATTAATATGATGTGATAAATATGTTCTCTGATCATATTTTTAGCACTTAAAATTTGGCTGTAACTAGGGACTTTTATCTGTTTATCTAACTGTAAGACAACAATATAGCAGTTATGTAACTATTATTTATGCTTTATATGCTTTATGCTATATGCTTTTGTGTCTATGAATATGCTTACGTCTATTTATTCATATGCTTTACCCTTTTGATACCGTATCACTTGGCCTCCAACAACCTAACCTAGCTTACTGTTGGTTTCTTTTACCAACAAATTAATCTAGCGATAAAAGGGGAAAAATATTTGTATTTACACATGGTAAATTGGCTTTCAGCTCCTACATAATTTTTTTATTTACTAAGAGGGGATTTTGTCCAAAATATTATAAAATTTAACCCCGATATTACCTTAACTCTTATTACTCGTGATGGTAATGATTCATCACTTCCTGAAACACAATACTTCAATTGGCAAAAATGTTACCTGGTTTATTTTCCTAATGTTTACTACATATTATTCGTTATTGAAACCGTATTGAATTGACGTCTCGAATTACTATTAGATGGTAATAATAAAATATCTTGCCCTAAAGCTGAATTAATGAATGAGGTGAAATTCAAAGCAATAGAATAATGATATTGCGTTATATTATAAACTGACATTTTATTATGGACTGTATTAAAATGTATTTCTATTAATTTGTGTTACGTTATCCTAAGAAACGATTTTGGTTGTACTGTACGTGTTATTTTGTGTTTCTATAACATTCTTAGAAGAGTTTACGTTTTCTTTATACCAAGGTTGATCGTAAAATAATAACTTTATGACCAAGCGCATTATAAAGTAACTGGATTTTTTTCATCAATTTTCATAACACAGCGAGATATTAAATTTAAATTTACAACCGTAACACGTAAACTTATTATATTCCGTAATGTTATTTTATCTGGTTGTAATTAAAATATACCTCTTGCACTGGTTTCTCAATTTAATAATTTTATCAATTTTAATTTTATATTTCGGTATATAGAAATAGAAGACCGAAAATTTAGTTTTATATGCGAAACCAACATTTCATTAGTAATTAATATTACGTTTCGTCCATTAAAATATAAATCACTGCCAACATTGTGGCCACTTATTGCTACTCACAAATCTACAATATTGTACACATTTAATTTATAGCCTTAATCCTACAAATGCCATTATTTAACAATAATATTTTCTACATTAAATCTTCCAATCAAGGGAGGAATTACTGTAAACTGATCTCTTTACCAGGATGGATGAGGTTTTTATTGTTTAGCGTATTTTAATGAGGATGTTTTGCCTGAAAATGTCAGTTCAATGGGAAAACTGTACAATATCTACACATTTCCTTTCAAATGATCATCACGTTTATGAAATAACTTTGTTACAAAAGTCACATGGGATGACTAGAATATTTTCACTGAAGATATCGTATCCGATATTGTATCAATATTTATGTTTATATCTCAAATCCAAATAAAACATTGGTTCTGAAAAACCACTGCAGTACCCTGTTTGTCATCACACGCTGGGATTATACCCGTGAGTAATCGAACGATTTATCAGCTTAGAGGAGTAAACAATCCTTTCCAATATCCTCTCTATCACACGTGTTCCAATATCGGTCGTACATATTACGGGTTCGTTTTTGCACCGTATTTAATCACTTATGATATGTGCACATGCTTGAAAATGAAGTACACTCCCAAACCGCTGTTTGTTTCCTACCGAAATATAGATATTTAATTCGTTTTTCAGTTGCTTAAAAATATAAATAAATGAGCAACATTTATACTGCGTCTGAAATAACAAAATTTAGTTTCAGCTTTTTTATGATTTGAGGAGATTGAAACATTAAGGATATCACAGAAAATAAACAGCTTTTAAAATTAAAAAAAGGTTTAAGACACTTTTGAATAGTGTGCTCATGTCGAATTTGGAATAAGCAACGATATTACAAATTAAATTTTAGAATAAACCAACGTAGTTTTTTTACTATGAATAAAATATTTAAGAATAATAATAATTGTTATCATAGAATGTAATATCCATTGTTATTTTACTTATGGTGCTTGGCTTATTACGTAAGGGATATATTAATGTAGACGAGAAAATGCAGATCATGTCTAAGTAACATGTACCGGTTACTGATCTCAGTGTAGATCTATTCGGTGAGTCACATCTCCTAACCGTATTTCACTCACGTTCCAGATATATTCGTGTGCATTTGTTGGGAATTTTACTTCTCTATAATAAACTTTTTAGTGGTAAATATTCCTATAAATTTGATATGGTGATCCTGTTTTAATGTAAAACAATGAAGTATATAACACAATTTTATAACTCGTACTAATTGTAGAGCCCGAGTTAACATGCGGAAAAAAACCTCAACATTATAAAATAAAAATCAGTAACGGAATTTATTTAAAATGAAATTAAACATTCGTGGTAATATTGTTTTTATAAATAAATTTCAAATGCCAAATACATATTATGTAAAGTTTGTGAAATGTAATAGAAACCAAGAGAAATAGTTTTGTTTCGCTTTACTGCAATTACCCTTGGAAAACAGGCTTCTAGAGGCAATGCAAATATTATGTTATCGTTCACATCGGGGATCACAATAGTCAATCGGGGATCAATAGGGGAGCGGGGTGAACTAATTGTATGTCGAGTAACTTATATGTTTAATGAGTCAAAACTTGCTTGGTGAGGTATTGCGCCTCGAGAGCCAGTCTGATTTGGAACTTGCGAAGAAATGATACGTGACTTGCACTGCTACATCGCCGACTGTGACTTGACCGCTCCTGAAGCTTACCGAGTACTGTCAAGAATTTTAAAAATATATAAATATATAATACAGTCAGTAATGTACGAATAAATAAATATATATTATAGCAAACAAATATTTGAAAGTTTAATTTGAATACATTTATTAAAAGTCGTTTGAATTTCGAATTATTTATTTCATTAAAAATACTTATAAGTGTTAAAAGGTTAGATTATTTTCTTTTTACAATCAAGTGAAGTTTTATTTAGTTCTATTAGCAAGTAATAAGATCAAAGAATATAATTTTATACTAGAGCACCGGGTATACATTAAATTAAACTTTAATATTAAAAAGTTTTAATCTAAACATTTACTTAGAATGGGAAAATAACAAAATAGGAAAACCCGAGGTGAGAAACAGTCATAATAAAATATAGGGCAACTTCAATTACAGATAACGTCCTTATACATGTGTTTGTTTTTAAATTCTCTCTTCTTTTAAGTAAAAGAGCTTATTTGGCTCAACATCTAGAGACATTAATTTAAAGATCTCTAAACTGGAACACGTTTATAATGGCATTATAATTTATGTAGTTGTTAGTATGTCATCTTTATTACATCATATTGAGGAGACTAATATATAATTTGCTAGTTTTCCATACCGATGGAAATTTAATTTCATTTTACATGTTTCCTAGAATAAATATTCATGTAGTTTGTTGCTTTATTTTAATACGTTTTTAGTACTTTAATATATATAATTTATATAACAAGTTTCAGCAGTATTTTCACTTATTTTTAACTAAATTTGATCATGAAAACCGTTAAGAAACATTCTAATGAATTTGAACTGGAAAATGTAAGAATTCTGCAATTATTTGTATCCAGACTGGATTTGACGAGCACAAGTTTATTCCATTCTACTCGTATGAAGCTATATTAGTTCGGGATCGGTTGTTATTTCCAAGATTAAACACCAAGGCAAGAACAAAATGTATTACAAAAATAACACTAAAATATCTGTTTAACAATTGCAACGTACATTTGGCATTTATATTGTTCTAGAGATGATTCCTTTATCGAAAAGACCTCCTAAGGTATCAAATTAAAGAATCAGATGTTTTTTAGAATTGAATAAATCTGTTGTGTCTCCAAAACTGTTAAGGTGAATGCTTTTGCCGGTCAGGTGAACCTGCATTTGTTATAAAACCTTATGAAAATGTAAATCATGTATTTAATTCTTTATTACCTTAGTACTCCATCAAATATACAAATAAGAGAGAGATGAATTTATTTATTTGTTTCATTTGAGAAGGAATGTTAGAGGTAATAACAGCGACGTTTGTTGGCTCTAAATTAAAATTAATCAGCTTATCAACAAAACTGGAACAGAAGTATGATGTATAATGCAAGATAACATAACAATTGTGGAAACCAGTTTCGAAAAATATAGTTTACTCAAAGAATGGATAAATCTAATAAGGATTTTAAAATTATTGTTGACACTGTATCGATCCAGATAGCTTCTTCCTTCAATCACAATAAGTACAGTCCGCTGGGAATCGATGTGTCATTGTCCTCTTTATTTCTACCGATTCAGACGCAGACTAGCCAAGAGTGTTTACACTTTTAGAACCTACTGAGCTATAATCATAACTAGTTCTGATGGAACATTTTGCATAAATGAACATTTCAAGTACATAACTATAATACGTGTTTTAAAAATTAATAACAGTCTTGCGATTGTGTCGTTGAGAAATAAAGAAAAATTATTAGTCATAATTACGTAAGTTAAATATATAACACTTTTCTGTGTAATGTTTTTATTGTCTATACTAATTTGAATGTCAGATCCCTTCAGATTTTAAAATAATCAATAAAAAGCCTTCCATTGTCTTTAAAGTTACATTTTTATAATTTTCAAGTTTTTGACGTGACAACGTCTTAAATTAGGTTGCGGCTCGGAGTCACTCATGAAAAAGTGTAACGCCCGGTAACGTTACGATGCCCGTCCAGTGGGTCCGCCGCACGGTATCCGCACGGGATAAAGCAGATAACTGTGGGTCCGCCGCACGGGATAAAGCAGATAACTATGTTTATTCGTGAAAATGTGAAGTGCTTAGATTCGTCATTTACAACAACTACAACAATAAAGGTAAATAATTGTACACTGATATTTCATTATCGTAAACTATGATTGATTGATTAATTGTTAGATTGACACAAAAGTTGAGAAACTGAGTTTATAGGTTATGTCATACTATTGACAAATGTTGATAGTGTTAAGTAAATTATTAGTTTAAATCACTCTGCAATCAATCGTAATTCAGTCGATTGAGAAGAAACAGCGCGTATTGCTAGTCAAACATTTAAAGTAACAAATTATAACCTCTAACCTGTCATAACAGTGCGACCAAACAAACGAACTAAACCGACTAATCACCACGCGCGGAGTTAGAATTTAACTGTGTTTAGCAAGAATTTCAAATTCCAATTTTAGTAAATGTTTTATTCAACTTTACCATTTACAATAACAAATTTTAATTAATTTCAAATTATGTACAATGTTTTAGTAAACAAAATATATTTCTATAGTTAAAACTTTGTGCAATTCTTATTTTCATTCAATTCCTTGTTCCTATTGTGCAATTTAATAATATTCATATCAATAAATATTCTACCGAGAAAAAGACGTTGTCACGTAAAATCTTCGCCCGTAAAACCGACTTTACAGGC